>NC_090728.1:116628632-116668632 GCF_036898095.1 Palaemon carinicauda | reverse complement strand
AATGTTGTATTACCTTTATGTTTTCCAAAATCAGTTTTTTACATTGAGGAGTGTTCGAAATTTGATTTTGGCCATTTGAATTGTTTATGATAATAGTATAATTAATTATTATCACATAATTTATGGAAGTTCGATCAAGAAAACCATTAAGTCTTATGTAAAGAAGAAAGAAAACATATGTTGAACCTTTGTTAACAAATAAAAACATTGTTCGGCAAAAGATTTTTAAGAATATTTTTCATTTCACTACAGCTCCATCTCTACATCTTATATTCGATGCCAGAAATAAAATGGCTAACGTTTTAGGAATATTTTATTCAAAGGAAGTGGTCTGGAGGGCGCAGAGTAATGGATGAAAAAGAGAGAAAGTGTCTTATGCTTGCTTTTATTTGATTCTTCACTGAGCTCTTTCTGTTTCTTTAACTCTGGTGCAAACAATGTTATCTAACAAAGTTATCTTCATTTTTTTGTATGTTTATTTTGAATGTTATTATTTAGGATTAAAAAACCTTAATATATATACACACACACACACACACACACATATATATATATATATATATATATATATATATATATATATATATATATATATATATATATATGTATATATATATATATATATATATATATATATATATATATATATATATATATATATATATATATATATATATATATATATATATATATATACACATATATATATATGGACAAAATTAATACCGGTCAGTATGATACAAAAGCTTTTTAAATTGCACTTCATTAATTCCAGTACACATAACGGGAAACTAAGAAGACGTTTGACAACTGTACAGTTAGAATCAAAAGAACGCCGACACTCAAGGGAAATCTTTCGTCAGATGTCTCTAGTGTTCCCATGACAAAACAGAAAAGGAGTTCCCCTTCTTACAACTTCTACGAAATGGGCGGAGCATTCTCAAACCTTAGCGAATCAAAGAGTAAAGGGATGTCTGTGTTAGCAAAAGCATACAAATGTTACAAATCGAGTTGCCATATTTCAATTCTGATAATCATTGGACTTCTCAACTATGCACTTCAAATACAAAACACACATACACACACACACGCACACGCGCACACACACATACACACGCACACACACACACACACACACACACATATATATATATATATATATATATATATATATATATATATATATATATATATATATACACCATTATTTTTCAATTGCTACTTTTTCGTAAGAGGGACCAAGTAGACACTTTCCAGGGAAGGTAGGGGGTGGGGGAGTTTCTCCTTCAACCCCCTTCCTCGGCCAGTCCGACACTGAGGAAATAGGAAAGTCATTTCTATTTTAGGGGTTGTGTAGACAGGTTAAGTGTAGATTCTAGATGCAGCCTGTAAGATATTGTATCATTGCCTGAATGTTATTTGATAATCGTTAATGTTCTTGCAAATTTGGCTATTCTAATTCATCATTAGTTGATTTGTAAAAGATAGCAGCATTAGAATAAAGTAGCTGCTGTTGTTGGAAGGTTGATAAGTAACGAAATTTAAGTCCTAAATTTGCATAATAGATAATCGATGATGGAACTAATACATACTGATGACTGCAAAGCACCTTGAATACAAACAGAACCTAGCATTTCGTATATTTAGTAGCTTTACCTAGAGAAATTAAATAGCTTCGAGATCAATAGAACTTCTTATCCATTTCATGCACAAAGGTCTTATAATCTTGATTAAAAAAGGCTTAGCTTTGTATGATAAAGTCCTTATTTACAGTGATCAAGTGCCCGAATTAGCACAGCTATGTGGTGCTAGATGTGGGTCTTTTGGCCGGGTAAATTACACCAGGTAGTTGGGCCCTTAACAAGCGAAAAAATGCATTACTATCCGTGAAGCTCTAGTTCGGATTGTTCGAGCAATAGCTATCCATACCAGCTCCTCAGCCTATCAGGGTAGTAGTTAAACCACAATTTCTGCAGCTGGTGCCGTAAGCGGGGGAAGGGGAAAACCAAATATTAAAATATTTTGGAAATAAATGTTTGATTGTCCTTTTAATCACTAAATCATACAGCTGAGGAGCGATAC
This sequence comes from Palaemon carinicauda, assembly GCF_036898095.1. Classification (NCBI taxonomy): domain Eukaryota; kingdom Metazoa; phylum Arthropoda; class Malacostraca; order Decapoda; family Palaemonidae; genus Palaemon; species Palaemon carinicauda. The sequence continues at coordinate 116,666,550 of NC_090728.1, read as the reverse complement.
TTGTGGATTCCTAATTATTTTCTCTCATTCGTTAGATTTTATTTCCTGAGCTTCTTCCTCTATCCCTTGATTCATTATTTAGCATTTGTTTTCCTTTCTATCATTATTTATTCATTTATTTATTAAACATTATCTTTCAGATTAATGCCCTTCTGCCTCGGTGCTCGTCTTAGAGCGTGAACTTTGGTTCTTATAGCTTCTCACTGTGCCTTCATAAAAGAAATCTCTCCCAAGCGGCAGCATGAAACACCTTCACTTGACCATTCCAACTTGGAACTATTTGAAATTTGTGTGAAGCCAAGACAAGATATTCATAAGGAATTTGGAGATCTGTATTTCATTTTCCTCTATCTTAGTTTTTACAATCTCCATCAAACTACAAAAAAAAAAAAAAAAAAAAAAAATCATATTGTGAAGCATGCTTCCATGAATAAGTGGTGCCACTCAGATTTTTTATACAATATATATCCCATTCCTTTATCATTATTCCAGTTAACGAAAATATCTTGGTCGATTTTAAAGAAACTGGTTAGAATTTCCTACAGAGCATTTAGGGTATATAGAAGAGTACAAAATATAATGATCAAACTAAATGCAGCCGGACAAATGTTGGCATACGGAACCTTAAGGAAACAAATCCTCCAAACGCCCAAGAGCAAAAGACGACTCATTAATTATAGTTATTTTTCCCCAAAATCACCCATTATTTGGATAAGCGTTTGAATCTAACAAAATAATCCCGTTATTCATATCCTGTACTAACTATCTCCAATTTTGCCATTTGGTCTCGATAATAATCAAGTGAATAAAGCACATGCGATAAAGATTGAATTAGCAATGTAGTAAAGATTCTACTGTATATGTTCAAAATAAGAGTGCATATGGTAGTGCTAATCATTCCAGGACAAGATAACAGACGGTGAGACGGCAGAGCTCAAGGAATGGAAATGTAAAAAAAAAGGAAGAATAAAGTGAAAGTGGCTTTGGGTCTAAAGACTGAAACGGCGCATACCCCTGAATCTGAATAACTTAGGAAATATTTTTTAATAAATTATTCTCACCTATTACGAAATGTTACACCCTATAAATTGGAAGTATTTTTTAGCAGTCATTTTAGCACCTGAAAAATAACGATAAGATTTTGGGAGCATAATACAATCATTTTTATTAGAAACATTGCATAATAATGTCAAACAAAATTTTTATATGCACAAATGTCGAAATAGTCTAATGAAGCTATTAACAGAAGGAATTGTTTAGTTACAACACTCCAATATTTCCTACATGATTTTGTGGGTTAATGATATATATATATATATATATATATATATATATATATATATATATATATATATATATATATATATATATATATATATATATATAGAGGCTACACACACACACACACACACACATATATATATATATATATATATATATATATATATATATATATATATATATATATATAGGCTACACACACACACACACACACACACACACATATATATATATATATATATATATATATATATATATATATATATATATATATATATATATAGGCTACACACACACACACACACACACACACACACATATATATATATATATATATATATATATATATATATATATATATATATATATATATATATATATATATATATATATATATATATATATATATATATGTGTGTGTGTGTGTGTGTGTGTGTGTGTTTGTATATTCAGTATTTGTAGTGGATATTTGAGACGTCAAATTATAACTGAGAATGAATTATGGCAACTCGATTTTAAAACATTTTAATCATTTCGTTTTAACAAAGACACCATTCTACTCTGATTCGCTAAGGTTGGAGGAGGCTCCGCCCATGCCGTTTTTTATCTGGATAAGTATGATATATCAGTAACACTGCCTTAGTATTTTGTCATGTTATTCTTAGATTTAAAGACCTATACATATATTATATTATATATACTCGCACTTTCTAGGCAACTGAGCAGTGGAATCATGTAACTCAAATTTTTTTTCCCGTGCCTTTATAATATTCTTGCTCCGCCTTTCGTTTTAACAAAGACACCATTTTACTCTGATTCGCTAAGGTTGGAGGAGGCTCCGCCCATTTCGTAGCAGTAGTAAGAGGAGCAACTCGTCTGTTTTGTCATGGGAACACTAGTGACATCTGATGAAAGATTTCCTCTGAGTGTCGGCGTTCTTTTGATTCTAACTGTACATTGAAGTAGGTAACGCCATGTTTAGCAAAACTGTTGGCAACCCTGCCTGTGAAGCAAAGTCGCTAAGCTTATAAACTCGTGATTAAAAGCATTTTTGTCAATTTTTCAAAGAGCTCTATAGAAAAGTATATTGCAGTTATTTGTCTAACCGCTGCACTTCTTGGCTATCTTCCAAGTGTTTCGGAATTAATGAATCCAACTGTACTTCTATCCCTTCGATAGAAATGACTCCTGTGGTCCATAACCTAGACGAAAATAAACTGCAATAAACCTAATGGGTCCTGTGATTCTCACGTCCATGAGACATCTCTAGAATGGTGAATTCCAGCGCGCGTAACAAGATCGTGGAAGCCATTGCAACTAGCGTCCATAAACTTCATCAGACATTCGCAGAGTATTATCAATTGAGTGAAGGGCCAGCTCTTGTATAATTTTAACTCATTGCAGTGATAAATCTCCATCCATTAAAAAGGTAGAGTAAGGATAGAGTTGTGACTTGATGCAAATCTTGAAGTAAAACTGAGTCAATATGTGGGTTGTTCATTTTACTCAGTTGAAAAAAGAAAATGTATCTGCAAAATTTAGGAAGTATAAAACAAAAGTATTTATTTTTACTGATGGTTTTATATTCTTTTTTTTTTTTTTTTAAACTACTACACTTTTAAAAATTTGTATTAAAACGGTAAAAGCCTGGCAACATTTGTTCCAGGATTTTCACCATTTAAAAACGGATATATTGACGTTAAGGATTGGTATTACGGTCACCAACCAGGAAAAGATAATAGAAAAGTAAGGTAAAATTACGGTTGCCTGTATTTTACTGAAATAGGGTTGAGAACAGTATATTTTATCAGAATATTTTCGATTAAAATTACGGTTTCCATTAAAACGGGTTGTCTCCGGGTTGAGAGGATGCTAATTGTAAAAATATTTGCCAAAAATACACTAATCAAGGCAGGCTAATGAAATTTTGAGGCATTATTAGCACTATAATAAGGCATATCCTCTGTAAGTTTTATCATCCTACAGGGAAAATAAAGGATTTTATGAATAAAAATGTGAAAATCGGAGCTAGCGACTTAAAAGTTGTTTGGTGACCAGTGAGAAACTAATGTCTTGAATTGAAATTCGCTCTGTCATTATGTTTGTTTATCCATATGGAACAAGCAGACAAAGTTTTATCAAAATCGAACAGTAAATAAGCACACAGAAAGAAAAAAACGAGCATTAACTTTAGTGAAACCCCGGCTGGTGATGGAGGGATACCTATAAATAAATATTCACCAAAAATTAAAATTTCGATTTAGGGAAAAAACCTTCTGTGTTTTTCTAGGTATTATGTCACTTAATGGCCTAAAACATCTAAATATTATATTACTTAAGGCATAAGAGCAGGACAAGCAAAGAAATACACCCCTCTCCCGAAAAAGAAAAAACGAGAAATTACGATTTTTGTCTGATGACGAAAATATTGGATATAAAATCCTAGTCTCCCCTGAGCCCATTTTCTTTGATATCACTGATATGAGAAAACGTTTTTGAACAGTTTTAAAGGGGTAACCTATAAAAATTAGAAAATTACTAATGATATTTCGTATTTTTTCTATTAACATAAGGGGGGCGTTGATGGCCAGGGGGGGGCATTATAGAGGCTGGAGATGAATTCTACACATATCACGGCCTTCTGATAGGTAAAAGGAAGACTTTTAGCAAAGAAAAAAACAATTGGGAAAATTCATCCTCTCAACCCGGAGACAACCCTTAAAGGGAATCACACACTATGGAACACACCCTTGAAATTGACATGATAAGCTTCTTAAAATATAATAGGTTTTAACTTCTAGGCCAATTTTATTTAAAAATAGCGATATCCCGTTTTCGAAATTCTTATTGGAAACAGAGAAAAAATAGGAAAATAAACAATAAAGATACAGAGCTGGACACCACTGATATTAACAAAGCAATCATTAGAACTCAAATATTCTTTGTAAGCGTCTTCTATCTGTTATCTATCTGGCTCATGCCGTTTTTTATCTGGATAAGTATGATATATCAGTAACACTGCCTTAGTATTTTGTCATGTTATTCTTAGATTTAAAGACCTATACATATATCATATTATATATACTCGCACTTTCTAGGCAACTGAGCAGTGGAATCATGTAACTCAAAAATTTTTTCTCATGCCTTTATAATATTCTTGCTTCGCCTCTTTTCGTTACAAGTTAAACATATTTCATATAGAAATATATATTCTTCCTGTTTGTTCGATTTCACCTATCAATAGTGTGAGCTGTCGACTGTACAATGGCAGGTGCTCTGTTCCAGTCACCACTTTGTCAGTTATTTCATGTATTGTCTTTTTAAATTTTTTGGGTAACGTAACATTTCATAGGATCAATGCCACAGTATGAATACTCAAGCTAGATTAGTTTAATATTGAAGAAATGCAAATATTAGCTTGTGAGGTAGGTGCATTTTAAGGGCTCATTCGTAATCATTGCACGACTTTCTTATTAAAGTTTTTTTTATTTTGAGTTCTTTCTATCTGTTTAGGCCAACGAGATAAACTATCAAATCTCCAAGGTTAGCAAAGTCAGTAATAAAATAAATAGGAATCGAAGGAATTAAAAAAGGATTAACTTTAAAGGAAGCAATAAATCACCATATTAACAGAGAGGGAAAACACGGAAAGGGAAAAATTTCACGGCTTGGATATGGTGGTAAAGAGATAACAATGTTAATAAAGTGTACACTTCTAAAATCACTCTGTATTTGGTTGAGGCGAGTCCGGTGATATTTGTCTTTTGGGTCATTTAACTTCAAAGAATAACGATTGGTTTTTATACGATCATGCGAAAGATTGTTTGATGATGAAGGATTCTTTTGTTCCGTCTGTTTGAGAATTTCCTCTCCCTTTAGTGCTACAATCAATGCCATTAAAATTTTGTTTATTGAACCAATCTAATAACTGTCTGGAGATCGAGTAATTTTTACCAAATATTTATATATCATCGTTCGTATTCACTAGTATATTCCCCATCAATACAGTTGTATAACCATTCCATTCCTTTTTGTTTTCTTTTTTTTGATAGAGAGAGAGGATATTTATTGTATTTGGTTCTTTTAATTCCTCTTAGGATTTATTAAAAGCATAATAAACTTAGGAAGCCCAATGTCAATATCATAAATTATTTTAACTATCCCAATGAATCACTTCAAGCCTTACACTGTTTGCTTTGGATATTTGTTCCTGAATGAAACTAAAAAGCAATACTGGATGGCTACAATAGAGGAGACCAAAGTGTACATATAAAGAATCAAAGAACAAAGCAGAGCCGCTGATAGTCAAAGGACACAGCAAAGAACCTTTAATAGTGTTTTCAGAGGGATGTGAAAGTTTTACTCCCAGTTTCATCTCTTCTCTCTATTGGACAGCATTTTGCCTGTCTCTAACAAAATTCTCCCCAGATCCCAGTTGTCCGGTGAGGCGTTTGCTAATACTTTTTAAATATCTCGTTTATGTTTGGTGTTTAGAAATAGTTCTTCAAAATGCCCCCCCCCCCTCTCTCTCTCTCTCTCTCTCTCTCTCTCTCTCTCTCTCTCTCTCTCTCTCTTCACAAAACCTATGAAGTTTCCCTTCTTTCTTAAATTGACATACATCTCACTACATGTTTCTTTTATTCACATTTATTTACTAATTATCTTTATCTCAGATCTTCAGTATATTCGACATAATGTAGTTTAATTTTATCCCATTTGAAGTTAGATATAAATTCTAGGTGTGATGAATAATAATTCATCGCCCAAGTTAGTCGTAATAAAGGATTACACATGCAATATCACAGAAACATCTTAGACTACCATAGCAAAACACTTTACCATTAACCCTTAAATAACACTGATGCAATCTAGTTCATCCTTTACTGTTCCCATGGTAATACCTTCTATATAGCACCAATTATGATATTTTGAAAGTTATCTGCTAACAATTTTTTTTTTTTTGTGCTTTCTCTCAAAGCATTACATTGGCATATATCCTCTCTCCTTTAAAGCATTATTTCATATCTTAATTGGTATGGCAAACCTTTTACTCGCCAATTCAGCCAGCAATTTAACACTACGGAATTTATTTCCTTTCATTTCCCAGATATTCAAAACACCTATAGGATGCTTAGGAAATATGATACCTTAAATTTATCTCCTACTAGAAAATGTTTCACTCTATTTATAAATGCTGTTCCGAGTAAGTGCACTACCAATTATCCCTATTATATTTCCACCTTTTTTATTTATGTCTATGAGCACAGCCGTATTCTTTACATCTATTATTTAAAGTAGATTTTTCATATCTTTACTGCAATATGCTTTTATCATTCTATTCCACAACATCATTCTCTGCTCATATATTCCAAAAGTTTCTGACACGTCAGGGGCTGTCAATACATAAAAGAAATCCCTCAGAGTAACTGACAGTAATAATTCTTTTCTCTGCAATATCTGCCACTTTGATTGAGTAGTCTATTATATTCATGCTTGTATGATCCAATATTCTGTCCATTCCTACCTACCCTAACTCTATATTGAATTGTTCATTGTTCTTTGTGTAGCCATAAAAGTTACCCTTTGTGCATTTGAAATTGGTGATCTCTAAGTAAATGTAAATCAATAGTCATAAAATATAACTTATTATTATTATTATTATTATTATTATTATTATTATTATTATTATTATTAATAATATATAAGCTACAACCCTAGCTGGAAAAGCAGGATGCTATAAGCTCAGAGGCCCCAACAGGGAAAATACCCCAGTGAGAAAACAAAACAAGAAAAATAAAATATTTTAGGAATAGCAACAACAAAAATAAATATTTCCAATATACTATAAATACTTTAACAAAACAAGAAGAAGAGGAATTATAAAGAATAGTGTGCCCGGGTTTACCCTCAAGCAAGAGAACTCTAATCCAAGACAGTGGAAGACCATGGTACAGAGGCTATGGCACTACCCAGGACTAGAGAACAATGGTTTGATTTTGGAGTGTCCTTCTTCTAGAAGAGCCGCTTACCATAGCTAAAGAGTCTTTTCTACCATTACCAAGAGGAAAGTAGCCACTTAACAATTACAGTGCAGTAGTCAACCCCTTGAGAGAAGAAAATCTGTTTGGTTATTTCAGTGTTGTTAGGTGTATGAGGACAGAGGAAAATCTGTAAAGAATAGGCCAAACTATTCTGTGTATGGGTAGGCAAAGAGAAAGAACCGTGACTAGAGAGAATAGGATACAATTTAGTACTGTGTAGCCAGTCAAAGGACCCTATAACTCTCCAGCGGTAGTATGTCAACGGGCGGCTGGTGCCCTTGCCAACCTACTATATGCCGGTTATCTGTTCCCCCTTAACTGTTTGATATCTGATGATAATCAAATTAATATCCAATGTTATATTAGTAATTACAGTGTTCAGACAGAATTAAAATTAACCTCGAGAAATGTCATGATCCTTGCTATTAAGCAGGTCTCTAATTAAAATATGATGTTACGTTCAGAAACTGTATTTTATATATATATATATATATATATATATATATATATATATATATATATATATATATATATATATATATATATATATATTTATCTAGTTATCAAACTGGCGTTTAATCGCTTATAATAAATAATTATAGTGTTCACATTTTACCTGAATTGTCGCCAGTATGGGAAGTATGTCCACGATTAATAGTCTTAATATCTCTTGATTTTACATTCTTCTGTTAAAAGGTGATTTTTTTTTTTGAGGAAACTATTTCAATTATCTCTCCTAAATGAGCTCTAATATATATCCTTCATCCTCAGGGGATCTTGTCACCTAACTCGTCATTTTTAGATCTAATTTTATCAGTCTAATTTTGGCTCACAGAAACGAGTGGTCATATACCTGTCAGTCAAATATTCTCATTCCTACCTGAAATTCAGATGGAAATGCGATAAAGATTTCGTGAAACTGATTCCCATTTCGATTTTTAATCGAAACATTTCGATCTCTTTTAATTGAATGACCATCTTTTACAGAGTCTTTTACTGACTCAAATTTCAAGTGATTTAATGCTCAACTTTGGGAAAGATAAAGTGACAGGATTGATGAAGACCTCGGTGTCAATTGAATTTCAATATTTCTTATATTTAAAAGGAGCTTTTTAAACCACTAAAGCGTAATAGCATCACGTTCCACCTTGCATGATTCAAATTTGTTGGATCACCTGAAGAATGGGGACCCCAACACACAATGGGGTCGCTTAACTTTAGGTGACAAAATTAGGGTTTGTTTTCTTCAGGTAGGAAATTTAAATTTAATAATGCGACCTAACCTAACCTAACCTAAAATAACATATTAATAGTACACTCTAAAAAATTAAGGGTATAAAAGGGGTAGAAAAGGGGTATTTCTAGTGGTTAAAATAGCATACCCTATCGGGGTATATAAGAACTATAATATACCCTTTACAATATACCCATATCAAGGGTATAACATATACTTGAGATACCCTTACTTAGGGGTGTATCGTAGGTAAAGAATACCCTTTTACAGGGTATTCTATACGACATAAATACCCTTGTATATTAATTATAATTTTATAATTAACATCTATTCCACCATTATATAGGTGTAGTTATAGCTTATAAGTATATAAAGTAATAAGGTCAATGATTTTAAAAGTTTGGTTTATCAATTTATTATTTCCATTACACTTGGAAATCAAAAGTATATATATAATATATAAAGAGTGGTGGCAGAAGCTGCAAAGCAAACCGTACGCAGAAATCTGTGAAAAGAAAATATTTGTTAGTGTGTGTGTGCCTATATATATATATATATATATATATATATATATATATATATATATATATATATATATATATATATATATATATACACATATATATATATATAGAAAAGAAAGGAAAAAATATCATGCATAAATACCTAACTGTATGCTACCTCAGGTCAAACTGATTAAGAAATCATTGGCGTCAGTGTTTGCTTAAGACTACGCGTAATCGTAAAGTTATTAACGTTTAGCTGAATACGTTGTTTATGGTTTTTTCCTCCCAGACAGCTTGACGCTCTCTCTCTCTCTCTCTCTCTCTCTCTCTCTCTCTCTCTCTCTCTCTCTCTCTCTCTCTCTCTCTCTCATAATTAAGTACTAATGATAATTTCTTACTTATTTTCCCCGGTGTTAGTAATAATGATTTATTAGACTATCACAGCCTGAATGCAAAACTAATGATGATGTCTGACAATTTTTATTCGTAACGTTGAAGTAGGAAATAATGTTAAGTATGGTAGTTTTGACTTTTAAAATACTGCAGAAATAATGGGGATGAGTAACCTAAAATTTATTCAAGGCAGCATTTCAGATAATAAGAAACATACATACCACATTTTATCATAGCCTACGTAAAATTATGGTAAAAAGTGTTATAGGTCACATAAATACCAGAGTCAATGCAAAAACCATAATAATAAAAACAATATAATAATAATATAAGGAGTATAATAATAATAATAATAGTAATAATAGTAAAAAGAGTAAAGGAATAATAATAATCATAGCAATATTATTATTATCATTTTATATTGATATCAAAATTATAATAATAATAATAATAATAATAACAGTAAAATTAAATGAGATTATGGAAAGCAGTCAGCGAGAGACAGAGGGGAGAAAGAATTCGCCTGGCGAGAGAGAGGAAGGACTTGTCTCAGTTGTCGTGCCTAGTGACGTCACATTAATAACGGCTATCCGAGAGAAAGCTGTACATGAGTTGACAAAGAGCAATTTCATATATATATATATATATATATATATATATATATATATATATATATATATATATATATATATATATATATATATAAGATTAATTGAATTATTATAACTAAAGAAGTTACTAAAGTCTACTAAGTAGTATGTCAAAAGGCTTCGTCTCTGTTTTAACCATCGTTCAGTGCAAACCACCACGTAGGTATATACTATTTAGAATCATTGTCAAAACGAAATAAAATAATGTAAGTGTCATTCTCGAATAGTTGTGGTTCTTTCACCATAGTTATGACATGCAACAGAGACGTACATAGCCGCGTATTTGTATGGTAAACCGCCGCCTTTTTATAAGCATCTACCGGCGTTTTTCTTTCAACTCAGAGTTGGCGGTGTATATACATGTTGGGGACCACAGTCTATGCTTGCATAGATGGACAGTTAGTGTTCTTACCTTGGTTAGCAGTTAACAGGTGAAATGCAGTGTAGATATTATAATCTCGATGACGTTAATTGGAGCAATTCATCTTCACGGCAGAGCAGACGAGAGTCCAGACGCCACTGAAATTTCCCGCCAAATTCCCGGGGTCTCGAAGAATCTCGAGACGGCAACAATACAAATTGCCAAGTACCGCATTTTGTAGGAACTTGCTTCAAAACTATCCATAACTCAAAACCAATATGTTGTTCGTAACTTTTTTGGTGCATTACACTATCAGTGTAACAATATGGTGATTTAATACAGAGTAAAAGTTCATTTCATGACATGATCACACAAACTTACCAAGCCCATTTTAAGACAAAGTACAATAGAGGGTATATTATTCACAAAAAATACCCTTTTTCCTGGTGTTGAGGGGTATATTTGAGCCTTAGGGTGTTTTACATGTATTTAAACCCCAGCTCAATCGTTATACCCTTTCTGTACCTTGAACTTTTTACAGTGTAGGTACGATTATTTTTGTACTGAAGTTGCAAGACAATACGCGTTTAATTAAATATGGATTGTTTGTATTTTTAGCTGTTACAGATTTAAAGTTAGTTTTTATTTACCAACTTCGTACCAGTACCTTTATACTCTTTTGGCAATTGACTATTTCATACTGTGCCTATTCATGATCTTAGAAATTTGTTTACTTTTTTTTTGGTTACATTAACGAAAACAAGGATTCGTTGGATCTCACATAACCCGAACTTTAAAAGCTTAGTTTTCATCCGGTTTAAGGTAAATGAATATTACATAAAGAATAGATACGTAATGTAGATCATTATAATGTAACTGAAATTATGGAATTTCAAGACTCAATACACAAATTAGTACATTAAAAAATCATAATGACCAACCTACAGATTGAGCTTAACTGACTTACATCTTCAGGATATAAGGGTAAGAGAAAAGACAAATAAGTCGAGATCCGGACAGTCTACAAGCAAAATGAGTAAAGCATTCAGTGAATATTGATTAAAAAAAAAAAATGACTACATTAGTTAGGTTACAAAAGACTCAGACGATGGAGAATATTTAATTACAGCTCTTTTTAAGAGAAAATATAGAAATAGTATCTATAGAACACAGATAAACGAACCCGGGGAAATTAGATCAAGAGAAATTGCGATGAAAAGGACATTAATCATAAAAATACCTCCCACACTCGTGTCACTTTAGATAAAACACGAAGGCGTTTAAATGTTTAATTAGACTTCCAAATACTTGCAGGTAAGTCAAGTTCGGTTAAATGGATAAATCAATATACAGAAAAGTAATTAACGATATTCTATTTAAAGGCCTGTTTAACAACAGGGTTCATGACCATTGTCGAGGTTCCTTTTAATTCATCTTGAACATTGAAATTACTGATAAAAGTGTGGACGTTAATTTGATTTTCGTTAAAGAACAGACGGTTAGGAGGAAGAGATAACCGACATAGAAATATCCCACATTTTATGAGCATCGATCTTAATTTACCAAGAAATAAACAATTGAAATGCACAAAAGGTAATTGTTCATGGCTACATAAAGAACAATATACAATTCAATATATAGCTGCAAAATATCTGAGAGATAGTGTAGGGATAGGAATTATGTTGAGTCATACAACCATGAATATAACAAAGTACTTAACCGATGTGACAGATATTGCCGAGAAAGGAATTATTACTGTTAGTTACTGTGAGGAATTTTTAAATGCATTCATAACCTTTAATGTGTCCGAAACCTTTGGACCATATGAGCATGGAATATTGACGCGGAATATAATCATACAAGCATATTGTAGTAAAGTAAAGGCAACCCTAATATACTATAAATTTTCTAAAAAAAAAAAAAAAAAAAAAAAAAAAATTAATAAATAAATAAATAGATGTAAAGAATACAGCTGTGGTCGAAGTTATAGACATACATCGAAAAAGATAGATACTTGGATATTTACTTCCTCAGAACATCGTTTATAAGTAAAGGATAACATTTTCCAGTTGAAGATATGTTTCCGGTATAAGATTTCCTGAGTATAGATGTTGGGTAATGGATATCTGCGAAACAAGAGGAAATAAATGTTGAAGTGTCGAAATCCCCACTGAAAGAGGGTGGGGGTGGGGCGATGGGGTTAATTGGTTTGCCATGGCAATAATATGTAAATTAAACCGTAAAGGAGAAAGTATGAGTATTTAGACCTAGAGAAATGGTTCAAGAGAAAGCACCGCCCACATAGAAAAAATTGAAGAATTTGCAGATAATTTTCAAAATACCACAATTGGAGCTATATGGAGGGAATTACCAAAGGGGAGATTGAAAGATTAAAATAAAAAAAAGTAAAATAGTTGTTAGATGATCAATGGAAAAGAGCTAGTAGTATTCTAAAAAGTTTCAGTGAAATTGCTTGCGTAATTATGAATTACGATTAACTTGAAAAAGGAATTATCATCCATCACATCTGGGAAAAAAAAAATATTGACTATTCGGTATCTCTAATTTGAAATAGGATAGCAAGAAGTTGCATTGCGTCGTATATACAGAGGACCTAAGATGAATAACTTTAGTAAATAAGAGTGAATACAAGAAAATATGTAGTGGGATGTATGTCATAAGAAGAAGAAATATGCGGTGTTATGTAACCGTTATCAAATTCGGAGAGAGAGAGAGAGAGAGAGAGAGAGAGAGAGAGAGAGAGAGAGAGAGAGAGAGAGAGAGAGAGCATTTAGAAGTATTTCTAAACCCCAAACCTAAACGATAGTAATGGTTGTATCTAGAGATTTAAAAATCATTACAAACGCTTCATTGGACAACTGGGTTCTGTGGAGAATTTTGTTACAGGCAGGTAAAATGGTGTCCAATAGAGAGAAGATTTGAAACTGGGAGTAAAGCTTCCACATCCCTTTGAAAACATTATTAAAGTTTCTTTGCTGTGTCCTTTGACTACCAGCGGCTCTGCTTTGTTCTTTGATTCTTTGTGTCCTTTAGTCTCTTCTATTGTAGCCATCCACTATTGCTTTTTAGTTTCATTCAGGAACAAATATCCCAAACCAACAGTATAAGGCTTGAAATAATTCAATAAGAGAGTTAAATTATTTACGGTATTGACTTTGAACTTCCCAATTACTTTATGATATATATAATAAATCCTCAGAAGACTTAAAAGGACCATATACATTATACAGTAAATATCTTCTCTTATAAAAACTTAGATATGAAAATATAAATGGAGTGGTTGCATTGCTGTATTGAAGGGAAATATATTAATGATTGAAAACATTCGATACAAATACAATACATGAAATTCTCAGTCCTTATGTAACTGACAAAATGGTAAGTGATAGGAAGAGAACACCTGCCACGGTGCAGTCTACAGCTTACTGTATTGATAGGTCAAATCAAGCAAACAGAAAAAAATATATATTTTCATTTGAAATAAGTTTAGTTTAGTTTACAACAATATATTGTTCATCTCTTCTCATGACATGACCATACCACCTCAGTCTACTTTCTTGGAGCTTATCTGATAGGTTTCTAACTCCTGTGGTACCTCTAATTACCTCATTCCGTATCTTATCTCTACTTGTCACCCCACATATCCATCTCAACATTCTCATCTCTGCCACATCCATCTTCTTCTCTTCTGTCTTCTTTATTGCCCACGTCTCCACTCCATACATCATTGCCGGTCTCATAACTGTATGTGTACTTTACCTTTCAACTCAACCAATATTTTCCCGTCGCATAGTACTCCACGCACTTTTTTTACAATTCTTCCATCCTGCTTGTATTCAGTGGTTTAGTTCTGCCCCCAGATAACCATCCTCTGCAACTGTTGATCCTAAATACCTAAAATTTTCAACTCTTTTCAATCTCTCTCCTTGTAAATTAACTTCCCCATTCTCGCCATTTTTCAATCTCAAATACTCTGTCTTTTTCCTGCTGATCTTCAATCCTCTATTTTCCCTTTCTCTTCTCCACTCCTCCAGTTTCTCTTCTACTACCTCTCGACTAGTGCTACATAGTATAACATCATCAGCAAAAAGCATACACCAAGGAGACTGATCTTTAATACCTTGTGGTACTATATCCATGACCAGATCAAATAGGTAAGGGCTCAATGCAGACCCCTGATGTAGTCCCACATTTACTGGGAAACTTTCTCTTAGGCCTATACTGCTCTTAACATCTGCCTATGCCCTTTCATACATATCTTGGGTGATTCTTACGTATTTCTCAGAGACTCCCTTTTCTCTCATACATCTTAACAGCTCTTGACGTGGTACTCGATCGTATACCTTCTCCATGTCAATAAAGACCATATGTAATCCTTTCTGTTTCTCCCGTCGTTTTTCTATCATCTGCCTATGGTCAGTGGGTATAATCACAATGAAATTAGGCCGGAACACACTGTCAATGGATTTTTCAGAGTCCACATATACCATAAAAATGGATTTCTATACTATACACATTGCTGTATATGTCTTAAAAGGAAAATTCGATCATTAAAACTTCTATATTTTCTAAATCTTGCTTGTTCATTTTTCAGCTTTTCATCAATTATTTTCTCTAGTTTCTTTAGAATGTGCATACTTTATACTTTCATGACAATTGAAGTAAGTGTGATATATCTAATTATTGCAATTAGTTAGGTCTATTTTTTTTTGCCATTTTCATCAACACTCCTGGCTCCCATTCATCAGGTCTTGTCTCTTCTCACCACATTCCACAAAATAATCTTGAAAGTATTTTGGGAGTCACCTCATTTTTGGTCAATATCATATCGGCAGTTATGCCATTGTATCCTTGGGCTTTCCATCTCTTTAGTTTTTTAATGAACGCTTCGACTTCAAACACACCGAATTCATTTATGGACGCATCAACGTCTTCCTCAGCTTCAGGTTTATTAATCAAATTATTCCCTTCATATCTTCTATTCATGACCTCACTAAAGTTTTCAATCCAACGTTGCCTCTCTTCATCTTCTGTGTTTATAGCAGATCCATCTCTCTTTCTGATGGGCATATGCTTCATATTTGTGCAAATAGAGATTTCATTAATAATTTTGTGAGTACTTCTTACACCATAGCCACACGCTGAATTCATAGCTTTGTCGGCCTCACCAGCTTTCCCATCTAAATATTCTCTCCAGTCATTCCTGGATTTTCTTTTGAGTTTACCATCAATAATGAGATCCTTAGTATACTCTATCTTGGAATTATCACTAAGTCCTCGAAAATTTTCAACAATTTATTCCTGTCTTTGTCTCCTTTTCATAGTATCCCAAGTATCATTTGATATCCATGGTTTTCCCCTTGTAACTGCATGTCCAAAAACTTCAGTACCAACTGACTTATATATGTTGTCAATATCACACGAATCTTCATTAATTGTCAGCCCTTCTTCTCTCGAAGTATCTAAGACTGCAAATCGATTCCTGCATTCAAATTAAAATGATTCCCCGTGCCCTTCTAAAAGCTTAGCTGTATCAAACCTAAGTATTCTATCTACATTTTAGGGGGGTGGTTTCAGTTTTATTTTCAGTTTGGTAATAAGGAGCTGGTGATAATAACCAATATCTGCACCTTTATAGCTTCTTACATTTCTTACAATCCTTTTTCTCTGTTTATTAATTGTTTTGTGATCTATTTGATATTGACAATTGCCATATGGTGAAGTCTAAGTATACTTGTGGATGCCTATTTGATAGAAAATAGTACATCCAATAATAATATTGAAAGGAACAAAAACTTATAAAGAATGCCCCATTCTCTTTTATTCCTTCCACCTTTAGTATTGAAGTCACCAATCACAATTTTCACATTTCTCTCCGGTATCTCATCTGTTACACTCTGCAGTTCTTCATAGCAATCTACTTTCCTTTCTACAGGTGAATCACTTGTTGGTGCATAGTAGACTATAATACTCACATTGCAATGCTTTGATTTAAAAATTTGCAAGTAGCAATCTGCTATTTATAGCTCACCATTCCGTTAATGCCTTTTCTGTTTTCGGTGTCATCATCATTCCCACCCCGTCTCTTGTAACCCCATCTCTTTCTTCCTGAGTAGATATATATATATATATATATATATATATATATATATATATATATATATATATATATATATATATATATATATATATATATGTGTGTGTGTGTGTGTGTGTGTGTATATATATATAACAATAAATACTACCTTGGTCTAAGAAGGGTGCATGCACAAAATAAAAAAAAAATGCCTTTGGGATTCGTGTCAAAAACAACAAAATTGGTTGAGAAATAGCTTTGCTGTTAAAAAAGAAAAAAATACACCCATGGCTCAAAGGGCTCCTTGTTGTTAGCTGAGCACGTGCTGTAAACTCTAAAAAAAATAGTAGTACTCTTTCTTAGGGGTGTGTACGTGCTAGGTCAAGTTTGGATGTTATAAATCTCAGAATATATATATATATATATATATATATATATATATATATATATATATATATATATATATATATATATATATATATATATATATATATATATATATATATATATATAAAACCCTTTCTTTCATCATTACATCCGTTCCTCCTTCCATCCACACCTAAATTTAAGCTTTTCACAGATTTGAAGAGGCTTACAGTTCATATGCTCTAGTTGTCAATATCTCACCTTTCCAGAAATTCACACCCAGCCCCTTTGACATTTACAGAAACGAATGGTCATATTCATGTCAGTCACTTATTTTCATTCCGACCTCCAATTTGCATGGAAATAACATGGACACCATGTGTTGTTGTAGTCTTTGTTGCTGGTGAAGTTGTTGTTGTTGTTGTTGTTATCTTTGTTGTTGTTGTTGATGAAAAGTGATTGGTACTCACAGGGATATTTGTATAACAGTAGCCCTAACTACCCAGCGGTTTCAATATCTATTTGTAGCTATAATTCCTTTATTTGTTGACATTTACTTAATTTTTTCTTCTGTTTTATTTTTCTTCTAATGGCAATTGAATTTCCGTTATCGAATTTTATTACTCTACTCTTCATCATTCTTTATAAATAACAGACAAAATCAATGAACAACAGTCCTTTAATAAAGATAAATCCTTGTCTCTGGTCTGACCAAAAAATACTTAATGAACTTTGCAATAAAAACAAGGAAATAAAAATGTCTCCTCCACGATGTTCCATTGCCGTTTGATCTGGAACTTCTTTTATTCAATAACTGTTTCTTTGTTAATTACATTTTCAACGTATTTTTTTATTACAATATAGGAATCAATACTTCGTTAACAGAGAAATACGCTCCCAATAACAGATCAAATAGAGAATGACAGTTATTAATGCTTAAAAAGGTAGTAGGTTGGCCAGGGGACCAGCCACCCGTTGAGATGCTACTGTTAGAGAGTTATGGGGTCCTTTGATTGGCCAGACTGGAGTACGTTAGACTCTTCCCTCCGGTTACGGTTCACTTTCCCTTTGCCTAGCATACACCGAATATTCTGGCCTATTCTTTACAGATTCTCCTCATACACCTGACAACAATGAGATTACCGAACAATTCTTCTTCTCTCAAGTTGTTAACTACTGCTCTGTAATTGTTCAGTGGCCACTTTCTCTTGGCAAGGGTAGAGGTGACTCTATAGCTATGGTAAGTAGCTCTTCTAGGAGATGAGTACTCAAAAGTCAGACCATTATTCTCTAGTCTTGGGTAGTGCCTTAGCCTCTGTACCGGGGTATTCTACTGTCTTGGGTTAGAGTTCTCTTTTGTGAGAGTACACTTGGGCACGCTACTCTACCTAATTTCTCTCCCTTTTGTTTTGTTAAACTTTTTATAGCTCATATAGGAAATATTTATTTATTAGTGTTATTGTTCTTAGATTATATTTTTTTTCCTAGTTTCCTTTCCTCACTGGGCTATTATACCTGTTGGAGCCCATGGGCTTATAGCATCCTGCTTCTCAAATTAAGGTTGTAGCTTAGTAGGTAATAATAATAATAATAATAATAATAATAATAATAATAATAATAATAACAATAATAATAATAATAATAATATTAATTATAATAATAATAATAATAATAATAATAATAATAATAATAATAATAATAATAATAATCTCCTTGAAGCGGACACGTCAAAAGGATCATCTTGAATACAACCTCGTTCTTTAACATATCAAAATCCGCTTTAATGAAATGCCATGAAACCATTAACATTTTAATCATTTTAAGAAGGATAGTAAATGGAAATATATGTGCGAGTCATACATACACAAAGACAAACATTCACATGGATAATATATATATATATATATATATATATATATATATATATATATATATATATATACACACACATATACACACATATATATACATATATATATATATATATATATATATTTATATATATATATATATATATATATATATATATATATATAAATATATATATATATATATATATATATATATATATATATATATATATATATATGTATGTATGTATGTATATATATATATATATATATATATATATATATATATATATATATATAAATATATATATACATATATATATGTATATATTCATACACACATATTTATATATATATATATATATATATATATATATATATATATATATATACATATATATATATATATATATATATATATATATATATATATATATGTATATATATCTTTACCCATATTCTTGATTCATCATCAATAGGCCTGCAAGTGAATAAACCATAATAATTCCAGGGATAAATATCATAAAAAATTACATCACACGTTAAAGATTTCGTGAAGCTGATTCCCATTTAGATTTTCATTAATCAAAACGTTCCGATCTTTTACCAACTCAAATTTTCAATGTTTCAATACTGAAATTGGGGAACGGTTAAGTGACATAATTGATGAAGACTTGCGTGTCAATTGACTCCCAATAATTTTCCTATCCTAAAGAAATATTTTAAACCACTACAGTGTTATTACATTATAATCTTTTCTTCCCGATTCAAATTTGTTTTATATTGGTAATGACTGCAGTGTAACTTCGCTTGTAGAAATAAAAGGAAATTCGGGCAGCCTTACCTGAAGTGGCATTAAAGTAGCGAGGCAGATAAATTCTTTTTCTTCCATGCAAAAAGTGACGGAGTGCATACACATGATATGACTTTGGGATTCATGTTAGAAACAACAAAGTTGTTCGAGATATATTTTTTCTTCTAAAGAGAGAAATATCACAGAAAAGGATCTTAAAGGATGCAAAGGGTTCCATGTTTTTAGCTTTATGGTCATATCTCAAGACAAACAATTCAATCTATCGTAATATTTTCCGTGCCTGAATTTCCATCCGTCAAATACTCAATCTTTTTACAATTTCTTATCACACCAGTTAGCTTTTAAACTGCAGAGGCGTGTAAATTCATATTTATAATCGTCAAATTTATTCATTGTTACCTGATTTCTTTTCCATCGGAATAGTTATATCCTTACTGATTACCGTTGTAAGAATAGTCAGTTTTATTCAGTTTTTGAAAGCAGTTACAGTACTAGTACGATTCATTGAATTTCGAATTGTACTTTTGATATTCACTGTATATATAGTAGTAATCATTAAACTTCTTCCATCTAACTATTTTTTACTCACTGTTGTTATGTACTAATTTAGTTCACCCTCAATTATATTTTTTTCGTAGCTAAATTACAATATGTCAAATATTCAATCTCTTTTTAATCTCTAATCACAACAATTACTTTCATAATTGTGGGGGCGTTTCAGTTTATAATCATAACCGTCAGCTTTATTCAATGTTACCTGAAATATTTTTTTTTTTTTTTTTCATTTTATCGTAATAGTAATTTCCTTGGTGATTTCCATTGCCAGGAATCATCTGTTTCTTGTGTTTTTTGCAAGAAATGAAGTACTAGTAAGAGTGAATGAATTTTGAATTGCACTTTTGTTATCCACTATGTATAAAGTGGTAATCATTACCCTTCTTTTATCTTATTGTTTTCTTTTACTGTTGTTATACACTGATTTACCTCACACTCAAATACCATATTATTATGCTCGTAACAATAGTGATAAGTACTGAATATATCTCATTAGAGGACTATTACGAAAAGATATGCTATTTTTATAAAAAAAAAGAAAACATTGATTTCTGCTGCTGTTTATGGATGGATGAAGAAAACCTTAGATTTCCTAGGTAGTTGAAAACATGAAAAGATAAATCTGTTTTTGAATACAGTGTATTATTTCCGTATGATCTCCGACCCACGTTGGTTATCTAATGGCAAATCTTGTTTATCTATTAAAATCTTGGCATGAGAACCTGGCTGCGGAATATCTATGCAAATTGTTTATTTAATTCACTTCTTCATATTTGTATCCTCATACCTTCAAATCCACAAATCTATTAAAAAAATTGCTATTGTATGGGCTATAGTGGAACTGAATATATGTTTAAACATATTCCAATTGATTATTTTGACAATATTGTTGAGTTTTCATGACCGTGCCATGAACAAAGATATGAACCTATGAGTTTTTCTTTTTCGAATGCAAATAATATTAACATTAGTTTATCATGATAAAGCTATGATTTTAATATGGTTATTGAGTGAGTCTATTTGAAAATTTTCATGGTATCCATAATTCTAAATTCAGTAAGTAGGCCTGTGGTGTTTAACGAAATACCACAGTCCCCGAACATACTTCCATCTTACTCACGATTAATTTCTTTATCATATTTTACCTTATTGGGGAGGGGTGGGAAAAGTATTGTTCGTGCTTCAGTTACTCTCTTTTCCAAGTACGCTTATCTATCTACTGTATATATGCCTCTGTCGGTTCATTTATCTTTCTATTTATCTATGACCTGGTCTATAAGTCTATCTATTTGTCTAAAACCGAGAATATCCCACAATTAGTTTATTTTACCTAATACACACAAGATCACGGAAACAATTTAAAAATTCTTATAACTGCAGCAAACATATATGCGAAGAATTGATACTTAATAAAAAATTTTCTCAAAGTATATAATTGAATATGTTACTGACAAAAACAGAGAGAAGACAAATCTCATTAATTAATCAGATATCATTGATCTACGATAAAAAAATATGAAAAACTCGCATCCCTTTTACCTCATAAAACTTAAGTTTAAAACCAAATGATTTCACTGGGCATGTTTCCGCAGCATTTCCAAACTGCATTTCCCACTGACAGGGCAAAATTTTTGTCCCAATCAACCCTACACCTGTGTCCCAACGCCAGGCAGAGATTTATGGCTAAAATTCTTTACAGATGGAAGCTATTGAAACTGAACGATGGGAGAAGAGCTTCTAGAGATCACAAGGAATTCATATTACGACATTTTATTTCAGCTGACAATGACGTTAAAGCCTTGAAGCTATTATATTCTAATTTTATAATACCAATCATTTTATCTTTTGCAATAATGAAAGAAATTTAACGAATTGTCAATAGATTTTTGGTTGGAAAAATATATTAAAGCTCAAACAACCTTAGCTGAGACGCCATAAAAGTAAAGGATTTTATTTTTTCTCCCTCACTAAAAGTGAAAAGGTTCATGAAGAGAATATCTCGCTGGGATTCTTGTCAAAAACAACAAAGTTGGTCGAGAAACAGTTCTGCTGAAGAAGAAAAAAAAGGAAATTCCTTCGAGCTGTAAAATGTCCAATGCTGTTAGCTGGACACGTGCCATAAACTTCAAAGAAATTTTATATTTTCCAGAAATCTGTTTAACATACTTAACAGTAATATTCAACCCTGAAGGTCACCTGTTTCTTTCCCCATTTATACGGAAAAGTAGTTCATGCCATGTGTTGCTTTGGTGTTGTTTTTGTTATTGAAGTTTGCCTGGTATTTAAAGTCAGATACGGATTCTTGTTTATAAGCAGTCTATCGGCTACCTGGATGCTATCTATTTGATACAACAGAAATTTTCTTATCGACTACCTTTTTAAAAATGATTTATTCTGAATATATTTTTAAATGACGTTCTGGCTCTTATTCTCTTGTGTTATATATTGTGACAATTCTCCCTAGAGAAATTTACTGTTCTATTAATCCCATATTGTAAAAACGCTACATAGACTTGATTATATGAATTCAATGAAAAGTTGTCTTTTCATATGAAACAAACTACCAAAAAATACCCTTATCTTTCCTGTCACTAGTCTAATGAAGTAAACTTTAAGAGAAAAAAATTATGATTCCTCTTGAATGCTCCAGTGACGTTTGAAATTCAACTCATTTTCATTTAATACCTTTTTCTTAGTTAATGACATCAATCTTTTCCATGTCGTTATTATTAATCTATTAATCAATATATCGTGGGACGAAAAACAAATACTCGCTCAGAAACGAATGAAAAAGAGTACATTTAATAATCGTTTAAATTAATTAGAAAGACTGGCTGTGAAAACTATTAAGGGCCATTTCCCAAACTATCTTTGTCATGAATATAATCGGTCATTGACCTTTGATGTAAGGAGGCCAGAAAACTTCAAATCGATCAAGCAATCATCATGAATATAAACTTTCACTTTTGATAGCTCGAGATCCACCTGTTGAGATTTTGATAAAATTTATCATTAGAAGTAATTTCTGTACAGGGACACTGTACAAACAAACAAATGCACACGGAAGACAAACATTTACATACTTAAGCAAGCGTCCGCACAAACATACACACAATCAACATATACACACACACACACACACACACACACACACACACATATATATATATATATATATATATATATATATATATATATATATATATATATATATATATATATATATATATATATATATATATATATATATATATATATATATATATATATGTATGTATATATATATGTATATATATATAACAGATTTTGAGCAAAGCGAAAAATCTTTTTTTGGGTGAGGTAGCCATGTTGTCCTGATGGAAGTTCCTATTAGGTAGCTTTCTAGGGTATATTTGACTACAGTGATATTCCCAGAGAATTTTATCTTAAGGTATCCAGAATTCTAACTCCTGGAGCAAATATCCCTAAATAATCTCACAGGGATATCGCATAATATCAGAGGACGTATTCTTGACACATCACATAGCTATCTTCGCCCCGAACAGTATTAACGCTTCGAGGGGGTATAGTGACAAGAATCTGAAACGAGAATGAAAAGAGAGCCGCTCATGAGGCATCTCTCCTATTCCATTTCCAGTGTGTATCTGATGAAGGCGGTAGCGCCCTCTTTATTCCTTGTAGCGATATACGAGGTGTTACAGATACTTTACTATAGGGAGGGGTCAACAGGCCCTTTTACGATAAAAGGAAGGGCGGATCCATCAGGACAACATGGCTACTTCACCCAAAAATAGATTTTTCGCTTTGCTCAAAATCCGTTTTTTGGGCTCAGGCCATGTCGTCCTGATGGAAGTTTACCAGACCATTACTGTATCTGTGGATTCTCAATCAGTGCCATACTCTCAAGAAAGTATTTTCCTGGTCTGTCTAGACCTAGAGACCTATGATGTTACCGTCATACATCATTTCATCTAAGCATGAACTATGTTAGTGCTTCCTGCCCCCTACAGGGAAGAGTCGTACTAGACTCTGGAAAAAGTCTCGAGGAGTACATAAAAATTTATAGATGACAAAATGACAAGCTTGTATAGTGGTTTCGCCCTATACAATATGAAGCAAAGTTTGTATAAGAGTCACCAATGTCAGAATGAATTTGTGACACCTTCCCCAATGTGACTACTCTTATAAACTATTGGATAATGGTTGTATCCGCATAGAAACAAATTTTGCCTCTTTACCACCAACCCGTTAGAGTACCACGTCAACCCTTCCAAGGAAGGGTTAGAGTGAGTGGACTTTTGCTTGAATCAGGGAACAGTCTTGAAAGACATACCATGATAAAAATATCCATATTTTAATCTTAATGCTCAGTACATTTCTAATAAAATGAGTGTGGGCAAATAAGACACAGTTTATTAAAATTTAATAAACGTACATATCAGATCATCATTTATAAAATTTATGAAATGTGGATGATATGCGTAAAAGCATAAAAGAAAACAGTCAACAGAAAATATTGTTTCATCTACTAGGAAACAGATTTGCCACTTCAATTGAATTATTAATAATAATGATATAGTCTGTATACTGTTTACATACACTAGCGTAAAAAACGCTTGGCACAAGTGTCTGTATATGCTATAGATTACCGACGTCAATGGAACAGTTCGTAAGGACACTTTCGTGACCTATCGCTCAGCGTGTAGTAACATAGAGTTACTACACGCCCACGCTCTTAATTAATCGTCCCAAATTAATCATACTGTTCCTCACAGATTTAAAACAGAAGGTTATAGTATTCTACCTGCTGCTACCACAGATCTCATAAGTTGCTCCACTTGCTTCGTATAGTACATAAAGAACGCCTTGGATGACTACCAGCCGGTGTGCAAACAAGGATGTTCAAAGTCCATATCATTAAGGAAATTTTATGGAAGAGGCAACTTTCCTCGGATCATGACTAACGGGTGTACTGTCTGGATCCGTTCTGCGAATAACACGGGTGAATTTCGCCAATAGTTATAGATAACTTTGAACCCAGGGTTTCTTTTCTGAACAGCTGTCCTCCCATAAAGTCTGAAGTTCTATGAAGATAGACCTTTAGGCACTCAACTGGACATAGAGATGCATCTTCCTTCAGAGGGCAGATTCTCTAGGGACCCCACCTGTTGGTGGGTAGCTTCTTCCTGGAAAGAAACGTTGGGTCTGGAAATAGATTCAGTTCTCTGGCCCCCAAAGCGAGTACAAACAGAAATATGACTTAAATTCAAAATTGTTCATTATTTATACACAATGAGGAATCATATCTAATGACCATGCAAAGGGTCTTTGGAAGTGCTGGAGGGCTGGTTCATTAAGAACGTCGTTATAAAGGTCGACCTGTTAGGCATAAGGTATCTGACTTGTCAAGGCAGGCTTGAACAACAGAATTGTGTTGGCTGCTAAACCTTGCTCATGAAGGTGAATGAAGAATGATAAATAGGAATCTGTCGGGATTTCTTTCGGTTTCTTCGCCTTGACAAAGAATAGCTATCTCTTCCCTGAAGCCTCATAATGTCTTCTGGTTTCCTCCAAAAGTCTAAACTGACTTTTAAACACAGAATCTTTTTCTCATCGTTAAGGAGAGAAAATCATGAGATGTAGGTTCCATGTTTTCTGTGAAGGAGCAAAGACAGTCGACTTCTGTACTCGCTGAGACAGGGATAGATCCGGTAGCGGTACGAATTTTAGTCGTGGTTCCAATGCCAGAGGGAACCACACGCTATTTGGCCACTTGTGGGCCACTATTGCTGCTTTCCCTTTGAAGGATCTCAGCTTATTGAGGACCTTCAAAAGGAGGTTGTCTTTCGTTTCAAAGAGGTCTATTTGCAGCTCTGGGACTTGACTCGAGATGAAGGAGAACGATCCTGGGTCAAGGGACCATTCTGACTCTATAGGTGTAAACCTAGATAGAGCCTCCGTAGTCACATTGCAAAACCCTTGAATGTGAACTGCTGACAGGTGCCAATTCTTCCTTTCTGCCAAACGGAATATGGCCAACGTCACTTGGAGCTCTTCGCGCGTTTGATGCGTATTTTCTCCAGACTCCTGTTGCATCCTTAAGCTGTGCTCTTAGCACTGGATCTGTTATCTAAGCAAACTGTAGAGAGCCCAGCACTCTCTCCTGTTCGCGCCTCGATATCCGTTTGGATTTCAATAGTCTCTCGACAGATCCTGCTATTTCTTTCCTCTTCTTACTAGGAATGGGAAGCCGACGTGACTCCAAATTCCAGTGGATTCCCAACCACTGAAATTTTTGAGCTAGAAAAAAACGAGACTTTTTGATGTTGATCTTGAATCCCATCTTTTCCAGGAACTGGATCACTATCTTAGACGCTTGCATGCATTCTCTCCTGGATGCTGCCCACACCAGCCAGTCATCCAAGTAGGCTACTACTTGGACCCCCTTTAGGCGTAATTGATGGACGGCTGCGTTCTCGAGCTTCGTGAAAATCCTTGGGGCTATGTTTAGCCCGAATGGCATGGCTCTGAAGGCGTAAATTTTTCCATGTAACTTGAAGCCTAGGTAGGAGGAGAGGTGACGATTAATTGGAACGTGCCAATAAGCGTCAGAAAAGTCTATAGAGACAGTATATGCCCTTCTGGGCAGTAGGGTCCTTATGTGCTGAAGCGTGAGCATTCTGAACTTGTAGTTCACTATGAACTTATTGAATGGCGACAAGTCTAGAATAACTCTGAGTTCTTCTTTGGAACACAAAAAAGCCTTCCTTGGAATTTTATGGACTTAACCTTCCGGATTACTCTTTTGTCTAAGAGTTCTCGGATATATTCTTCCAGCACGGGGGATGAGTGTTGGAAGAATTGAGGAAATTGAGGTGGAGGACTGCTCCAGCTCCAACCTAGTCCATTTTTAATTAGGCTGTGGGGTCAGGGATCGAAGGTCCAGCGATCCCTAATTAGCTGTAGTCTCCCTCCTACTGGAAGTATCTTACTTCTGCTGTTGTGGATCTGAGGCCTTGCCTCCTTGACCGCGTCCTCCCATGTATCCCCTTCCTCTTGAAGGGTGTCTAGAATAACCTCCTCTGGCTTTTCCTCTTGCTCTCGAACGAAAGGAAGAAGTCTGCCTTTCGAAGGCTGGGTTAAGAACTGGCGACTGTGTCGCCACTTGTTGAGGTACCAGCTGGTACATGGTTGGAGGTTGTGCCACTATCTGAGGCACCGCGGTCACAGGAAGTTGTTGTTGTTCCTGTCGGTAGGCTTTAGCCGGCCGAGAGGATGGCCTAGGCCTTTTTGTCTTCCACTTGGGTTGGAGACCCTGATCTGGAGAAGACTTTCTCTTGAGATCTAAGCCCCACTTTTTGAGAAGGTTCCTATTCTCTGTGGCGGCCTTGTCTACTACCTCTTTAACCACTTCTTTGGGAAAGAGGTCTTTACCCCAAATACGTGAGGAGATCAGTTTCCTCGGGTCGTGCCTCACCGCAGCCGAGGCGAACACGAACTCTCTACAGGCTCTCCTAGCTTTAATAAAGCTATAGAGATCCTTCCTAACTGTGGCCAGATGGGTTTTGGCCACAACCATGAACATGTCCTGGATGTTGGGGTCACTTGCTATCATTTCTATTGTCTTTTGCAACGACATCGATGCCACAAGTCTTTCCTTTGTCTCTTGCTCTCTACGCAAGAGAACCTCCGACAGTTTTGGAAGTGCCTCACCGAACTGGCGTTCAGCAATATCAGCTTTCAGCTTCTCGACTGAGAAGGTAAGGTGTACGTCCTTCCAGTCTTCTTGGTCCAAGGGCAATGTCAGAGATAACGGCTTGCACTCCTCCAAGGAGGGGCATGGTTTCCCTGCCTCCACCGCCTTCAAGGCTGCCTTATATCCCTTTTCCAAGAAGGGAAAGGCTCTGGTAGGAGAGGCCACAAAGGAGGGAAGCTTCTTACTCAAGGCGGGCACCTTTGAGTTAGTGAAGCCCCTCTCTTTCATCGAGCTCGCTAGTAATGTCTCAGCTTTATTATGGTAAAAAAATATGACCTCCTTCGGCTCCGTCTCCTCCTTTGAGGCTGGCTTCTTCCAAAGATGGACACAGCAGTCCGGATAAGAATCTTTGTTGGGCCAAAATTCCACTTCTTTCAGGGGAATTGCTCCCAACTTTTCTGAGATCACGATCTTCCCGGTTGTCATCGGCATGTGTTCGGCATACCTCCAAGGATTAGTATCCGAGCACAAAGGAAGATCCTTCACGCTGAGCCGCTTCTGGGTCCCACGTGATGCTGCAAGTCTATATATCTCCAGTTTCATTGCAGCTTCCTTCTCATCATTCTTCCTTTGAATTTGTTGGATCATCTCAACAATGTAAGAAAGAGTCCTTCTCAGTACATCCGGGATAGCAGACGATGTAGACGGAATAGGTTCTGGGTCCGGAACCAATGTAACCGACACTTCGTCGATTTCTTCCTCTTCTACTTGAGGAGCCTGGAACAGCTCCTCCTCCTGACCTTCTCCTAGAAGGTCCTTCTCAGTAGAATCCGACACCTCCGACATCCTATCGTCCAATTGGATGTCTTGAAGGGTGGCTGAGACTTCAGAATCTACCGGTTTTTGGGCAATTGGTATCTCCTCCTGAGGCTGGGGGATGATTGCATTAGCCGATGCTTTAGGGAAAAGGTAGGCCCTCATCTTCTCATTTGTAGGGACCTGAGGTGTTTTTCTGAAAACCCCTCATCCAGGATCGTAACGTTTCCCTGGCAGCATCCCTTGACTCCATTGACTTAGGGTCGTCAAAAGCTTTGGTAATCAGGTTAGAACAAACTGTACAAACCTGAGGGTTCCAATGTCAGAGATCACTTCTGGAGGCTGTGTATGCTGCGTGTCTCCTGCAATATTGATGTCCACAGGAGTTCTTACTGCGGACATTACAGAACACACTCCCACACTTCGGATGGTCCTCCTGTTAAGAGAAGAAAAATCCATGAGTATCAAGTGAAGGCTTTCACTTATATTGAGACATTTAGCTTATATAGAAAAGCTATAAAAGAAAGAAGGAAAGACACATACTTGTATTCCCTGTCCAGTCAATTGCTGAAACCTCCCGAGATATTAAAACTAAGGTTAATTCTGTTCTAGAATACCCTATGTAATTTCCTAAACGGAAATTTAAGGTGTAGTTCACACCTTGAGATAAAGTTTTAATATACGGGATAGAAAGAATACAAAAAGAACTTACTTTCTATGTATTGTATGGTCTCAAGAAAAGGCTGTACAAGATATCGTTAAGTATGATGAAGAACTTTTAGTGTTATCACAAGCACTGTACAGCAGTTTCTGCTAATGCAGTGTGTACTACACTAAGAATACAGCAACTACTGTACATCGCATGGTGATGTGCCGGCGTGCGCCTGCACGTGCCGGCCGGAAACTACCCCTGTATAGTTCAAAGATATACTATCTCTAATTAATAGGCGGCAGCCCCCTGATTCGCGACTGTGTGCCGGCCGGCAATCATTGCCAGCCGACGGCTAAAAACACTAATACCCGGCTGCCGGCTGCTAATCGTAGTGGCCAGCAGATTTGGGCTGTGTTTCCACTGCCGGCCGGCAAAGGTAATAAAACTCATGCCCGCCAACAGTAGCCAAGAACCAGAGAACCTCCACCTGCCCGGCTGTCGGCTGTTAAGCCGGCAGCCGGGTTAGGGGTGCAACACAATAGTCAGAGAAACAGTATGGATGTAAGGTTATAAGGCGGCATTGCCGTACGACCTTCCATCCAGAAAGAGTGAACTTATGGAAGGGGAGAATGTAGCATTCAGTCTTCCAAAGAATCCATAGCCTGCCGGGCTCTACCGGCAGACATGGAAGAGAGACCAAGGGAGGTCTGGGGTTCACTCTGCTAAGAAAAAATTGTCTCTGCCGGCCGACACGTAGTGCCAGCCGGCAGAGAGCTGAGATTGTCCTCCATCCTAACCTATATTAGGTACGGAAGTAGGACTGCGGCCAAAAGAAAATAAAAGAAAGAGAGGTGGGGAAGGGATAAGGATCCTATAGACTTCGTTCTAGCAGGAGACACACTCAGCTGTTAGGGAAGCTCATCCTAACCAAGAGTTGTCTATTAAGGAGGAAGACTGGCAATACTTGCTAACCTCCTCCCAACTAGAACAAAGTTAGGTGAAGTTATTTCGCCGGGCAACAGAGAAAACTCATTCTCCAGCCCGAGAAAAACAACACAGGACAGTCTGCTAGGCCACTAGAGGAAGGAATCATCCTTCCAACATGGACTAGGGAAGCAAAGCTTCCTGTGTCTGCCCCTAACCTAGCAAAGGAGACTCTTTCTCTATGCTAGGAAGAAGCAGACCACAGACTAGAAACTCTGATGTTCTGCCCTAACCCAAAAAACCAGTTACTCTGGTTATCAGGTCAGGACAGATATATCCTAGAATAGTTATTTTTTAATTATTATATGATAGAACCACTAGGATTAAGCCGAAGTCTTACAGAGGGAGAGAGGGCTGTGCGAAAGTATACTACTGTACCTAGAATACTAGACTAGGTAAGATGAGAATCGATTACCTAAATCACCGAAACTCTCTCGTATACAATCTTGGAAAAAACATTCAACAATATCTTACATTTATAAAATATTTGCCTATAGCTTCAATAATAGAACATTCGGAAAAACTTATATCATGCATGAAAGTACTAGTGCCAGACGTCTAGGCTACGAAGCCTCATGAAGGGCAGGATCGGTACCTCGACCCGTGTCGAATTCACCGAGCTAAAACTGACGGTATAATATAAGCATTCCTAGCGGAGCTAAATAGCTAAATTATTAAAGCGTAACAAACCGGGAACGTCGCTCCAGCTAACTAAATGACCCATAAAAGAGAGTGATAGCATCCAGGATGCCTCCGGTAGGCAACAGCTCTTGTTTACGTTAAAATCGCTTTTGATTTAATTCAAAACGACAAGAGCTTACATTTATACATAGTAAATATAATACTCAACTTCCTAAAGGCAGAAGAGGCCGGAGAAGTCATCGAAATTAATTAAATCCAAAATGACGAGAGAACACAAGGGAAAACGCCGAGTAGTAGAGCTACACGAAAAGGAATAAAGAGGGCGCTACCGCCTTCATCAGATATACACTGGAAACGGAATAGGAGATTTGCCTTATGAGCGGCTCTCTTTTCATTCTCGTTTCAGATTCTTGTCACTTTACCCCCTCGAAGCGTTAATACTGTTCGGGGCGAAGATAGCTATGTGACGTCTCAAGAATACGTCCTCAGATATTATGCGATATCCCTGTGAGAATATTTATGGATATTCGCTCCAGGAGTTAGAATTCTGGATACCTTAAAGTGAAATTCTCTTGGAATATCACTGTAGTCAAATATACCCTAGAAAGCTACCTAATAGGAACTTTCATTAGGACGACATGGCCTGAGCCAACCCCCCCAAAAAATATATATATATATATATATATATATATATATATATATATATATATATATATATATATATATATATATATATATATATATATACATCATCAACATTGTCATTGTCAACCGTTGGCAGTTCACTGTAGGGAAAAGACCTCTGACATGACCTCCTCAATCACAGCCTGTTTATGTTATTTCTCTGTCAGTCTACACCCTTATATTTTCTTAGCTCGTCAATCCATCATCTTGTCTTTCTTCTCCTGTTTCGTTTGTAATCTCTAGGGACCCATTCATAAATACTTAATGTCCATCCATCATCTGCCATTCCCATTGCATATTGCGGCCTTTTTTTTTTTTTTTTTTTTTTTTTTTTTTTTTTTTTTTAAGTTAGAATATCCTCTACTTTAGTTGCGTGTGCTTGTGTGTTTATGTTTAGCGATATTCATGATTAATTGTATTAAGCATATAGACAATGAAATAAAAAAAATAGAGTAAAGCTATCATTACTAATTACTTCTTACATTGTAAATTTCATTAAATTAATTTCTAGTTAATTTTCATTGATACAATTTTTTTTATGCAGAACGACCTTTATATTATTATTATTATTATTATTATTATTATTATTATTATTATTATTATTATTATTACTTGCTAAACTACAACCCTAGCTGGAAAATCAAGATGCTATAAGGCCAAGGGCTTCAAAAAGGGAAATATCCCAGTGAGGAAAGGAGACAAGGAAATAAGAGAAGTAATTGAAAATTAAAATAAAATATTTTAAGAACATCAACAACATGCAAATGAATATTTCATATATAGACAATAAAAACTTTAATAAAACAAGAAGAAGAGAAACAAGACACAACAGCTAGCCTAAGTGTACCCTCAAGAAAAAGAACTCTAACCCAAGACAGTTGAAGGCCATGGTACAGAGGCTATGGCACTACCCAAGACTAGAGAACAGTGGTTTTGTTTTTCTAGCGTCCTTCTCCTAGGAGAGGTGCCAACCATAGCTAAAGAGTCTCTTCTACATATACCAAGAAGGAAGTAGCCACTCAACAATTACAATGCAGTAGTTAACCCCTGGAGCGAAAAGTTGTTATGTAATCTCAGTGTTAGCAGGTGTATGAGGACAGAGGAGATTATGTAAGGAACAGGCCAGATTATTCGGTGTATGTGTAGGCAAAGGTGAAAAGAACCGTAACCAGAGAGAAGCACCCAATGTAGTACCGTCTAGCCATTCAAAGGACACAATAGCTCTCTAGCTTTGATAACTCAACGGGTGCCTAGTGCCCTGGCTAACCTACTACCTAAAAATTATTTCTTTAAATACAGTTGCAATTACTACGCGGGTCGATGACCTATTTTGGGAGATTATATGTTACAGAATAGATGAAAACTTGGGTGTTATTTCATTTCCATATACTACAAGTGACATTTGATCCCCATTTTACTTTCATCTGGCAACTGCTTTTGGACTGCATAAAATAATCTTTTTCTAAAGGTGCGTCCACACGGTCGGACACTGTCCGTCGAATACCAACTGTTACCAGTTAACAATGGGAAACAGAAAGAAGAGCTGGTGACGTCATTAATGACTACCAGGGGGTGTAAATTCAGTGCCCAAGTTCGTATTCTCCGGAGGGACACGATGGACGGAGTTATACTTATCTACCAGATGAAATTCAGCTTTTGGTTAATTAGGTTTCACTTGCCCTATAAACATGACTATCTGTAATTCTGTTACGGAAGAAAGCTGCCATTGGGGCCCAATAGAATAGAGGCAGAGTTGCTTATCGAATTTTATTCGGACCCAAGCTTATGAAACTAAAGTAGATGTTTCCAGGCAGAAATAAACGTGTACCGAAAATTTATAAAATAACGCCGAAATGTCAAAGAAGTTAATTGTCTGTTACTGGTTTAGAAGCCAAATAAGAAACTTCAAACTAATCAGGGTCAGTGCAGGAAGAGAGAGAGAGAGAGAGAGAGAGAGAGAGAGAGAGAGAGAGAGAGAGAGAGAGAGATTTAAAGCTATCCAAATTGGAGAAATGAAAAAAAGTTTCGGGCTGATACATGAGCCATTTGCTCCCCCAACTTATTACGATGATACAAACTGATAGCATGTTTCAATTTTGAACATCCAAGTCTCTCATAAGCCTGAAGAAGTGTTTGATCGTATATACACACACACACACACACACACACACACACACACACACATATATATATATATATATATATATATATATATATATATATATATATATATATATATGTGTGTGTGTGTGTGTGTGTGTGTGTGTATATATATGTGTGTGTGTATGTGTGTGTGCGTATAAATATTTTCCAGACGTGTTTCTTGAGAAATGCTCCCCCTCATACATGTGTCCTCCTTATAAAAGCTTTTATCTTCTCCGATAAAACGTAGGTGTTTGGGTCCTTCTGTACATATTGTATTTTCTAAAGTGTGATTCATAACCAGTTTGAGATTCCTTGGAAATGGTTGAAGAGCTTCTCTTATCACTTTGCCTCTGCAACCAGTACCTCTATGCACAATCCAATGACCTCAACAAATGGCAGGAATAATTATGCTGCATAATGCCGCTTACCTGATTTTATTTTTTGGTGTATCATGCACTGCATTTCAACCAGACACCAACTACTTCTCAAGCACAGAATAATAATGCCATAAAAAACCGTGTATTGCCAGCGAACAGCAGCTTTGAATATTGTCTGCTGGCCTTTGCTTAGTAAATAGAGTAGAAACTGATCAAAAAAGTTCATCTGATACAACTGTTTGTTACCATATCAAATTTCCTCGTTTCAACGTTATGACGTCCTAATCATTGTTTTATGATATGGTAACAGTGTTTGTCCGACAGACACTGTTCGTCCATGTAGACGCACCTTAAGAAATACTTACTGTAAAAGAGCAATTATAATTTCTTGAAAATAAAAACATTCTCCGCAAACAATGTAATAAGAGGAGGGCAGTAATTAACACGTTAAAAAGAACTATGAACCTTTACATTTCTATCTAGAAACGTTGTTTATACAATTTACTTCCTCTGACTTATAAACTCTTAACTTAAAATCTCCAGATTCCCTCTTGAAAAAATGTTCTTAACTATTGTTTTTATACTGGGTACTGTTGAACCATAATCCGGTGTACGATGTTGACGATGTTGACTCGTAATTGACCCCACCATGTATATTTGACTTCATCTATTCCGATAACCCAAAGTATCTTCAGCTTTCCATGAAATGCATCGGGATTAATGAAGCCATCTGTATATTCACCGAAGGTCCCTCGGATACCACTTTATTTTCTTCGACCTCATTTCTGAATCATAATTAGCACTGGATGGTAAATTCTTCCCTTGCTGCAAACACGTCACATATTGAGGGATTTGCAGTAATCTATACTTTTCTGTTCACATTCTAATCAGCATTCCCAGGGTGAATAGAGCCTGGTTTCTGATAGTTTTTGGCGATTTAGTAACGTCAGTATTGCCTCCGATAGTCTCTAATATTTTCAACTTTCACACTTATGTCATTACATGTTAACGTACTTAGAATTATTTTTTATATATATATGCACTTGACTGCACAAGTGCAAACACACTCACGCATAATATATGCATATACATACGGATATACACTCACAAATGCACACACACATATACATACACACACACACACACACACACACATATATATATATATATATATATATATATATATATATATATATATATATATATATATATATATATATGTATATATATACATATATATATATATATATATATATATATATATATATATATATATATATATATATATATATATACATATATATATATATATATATATATATATATATATATATATATATATATATATATATATGTATATATATATATATATATATATATATATATATATATATATATATATATATATATACATATATATATATATATATATATATATATATATATATATATATATATATATATATGTATATATATATATATATATATATATATATATATATATATATATATATATATATATATATATATATATATATATATACAGTCAGTGCGGATCACTCTGTCCGGGCAGCATCCGCCGTGAATTCATTTTGATCCGCCCCCCCCCCCCATATCAACAATAATACACAATATAAATCAATAAAAATTTAATTGAACACTCACCAATATCCCTGCTACTTGTCTATAGGGTAGCCTTTCCTCTTCTTGACCTCCAAAAGTCGTTGAGGAACGCTATCTGCTAAATTATGAAGAATTTCTGCAGGTATTTCAGCCCACACTTTATGGAGCGCTGCCTCGAGAAGTGTGACGATTTTGTCGTAACTTCTTTACGAAGGCGGGCTTTAACTATCGCCCAAAGGTTCTCAATGGGCAAAATATCAGGACTTTGACCTGGCCAATCAGTAATATAGTCAACTTCGCTATTTTCAAGCCACTTTTTCACTTCCTGTAGCCGCTAAACAATCCACTAAATTTTCCTTCAAAATGTTCAAATATCGGTCAGCATTAACCGTTATGCCTTTAGGCAAAACAACAAGGCTTGGGGCACCACCGTAGGCAAACGTACCCCATACCATAAGCGATGCTGGGTGCTTTACTGTCTTGGCTGTCAAGTTAAGCTTAAGAGGATCTGACCCCTTTCGCCTCCACACTTTTTTCCCGGTCGTCTCACTCACACAAAGGTTGCTTCGTCACTCCACAAGACACTTCGCCACTGCTCCAAGGTCCAATCCTTGTATGTCTTGGCAAAAGCAACCCTCCTATTTCTCTGTCTCTCAGTTAAAGCGGGCTTCTTTCTCGCAATCACTTTCTCGTAGTCGAGGCGCTTCGACAGGTTTTCCTGAATCGTACGAACACTGACGTCGCTTAACAATTTAGGGTTCTGTTCTTTCAGTTGCTTAACAGTTAATGTAGGATTTTTTTCTAGGCTTCGCTTTAAAATCACTAAAGTACGATCAGGAATCTTCCGCCAGTATTCTTCACTATTTCCTTTGTTTGCAGACCTAACTTATGACAAGTTATGACTCTAACAATGTCATCGTGACTTGTACGGGGTCTAGACATCACTAGGGGGGGTTGATAGACAAAAATGCCACGCGAACTCACAAAAGAACGATTGCAACTCAGCCCTCTCAACCTGACACGACCTCACTCCACGACTTCAGGAAACACACTGACTAGTTTCCCCCTGCGCAGATATGTAGATGCCAACTTGTAAAAAAGATGCCAATTAGTCAATTTGTCCCAGTCGATTTTTTCCCCGATGAACCCCATGCCTCCGATTTACGCGGAACGCTGTGTCCGGCCCACTACCCGGACACAGCGATCCGCGCTGACTGCATATATATATATATATATATATATATATATATATATATATATATATATATATATATATATATATATATATATATATATATATATATAAATGTGCATGTATTTTGTGAAGATAGAGATGTTTTGGTTCTTTTGTTGTTCCATGCCCCACCAACTGGAAAAGTATTTATGCAGAAAAGGCCAAAAAAGATATCTATCAAAAGGTACCAAAGTAGTGCTTGAAAGGGAGCTTTGCATTTGCCTGTCATTTATTCATGCCATGTGATGGTGTGACACTTCTGGCTAGTACAGTGGTAACGCCTTCGAATTGCATTTGCATTGCATCAGATCCATCCCAGCCCGGGACCTTAAGTTTACGCCGTCTACGGGGGAGACCACTGCTGTGGTTGAGCATCACATTGGGATGTTGGGCTTGCCCGGCTGACGTTCTGGTGAAGATCTATGCTGAATGAAACTGGAACTGAAAGTAGACACCTCTTACAATACCATCCCTTTATGTCATTGGAAAGATCAAAGGGAAAATGCTGCTGGATTCACCACAGCAAATTTCTCATCTTTTGAGATACATTAGCACCAACACAGGAGATATGTGACACTGAAGAAAAAAATGTAACACTTATCCAGTGGAGGATGTAGTGTACCTGACCTTAACTATCTGTTCCATCTCCGTGCCATCTCACCTAAGTTTTTTTTTATGCCTCCCACTAGCAGAGCGTGCTACTACAAATTCTCTCCGGGTACGTTTTTAAGTCAGCACGTGGTATCACTTGAAAACAATGCTTAGGAAGGACACATTATAGGCTCAATAATGAAGGGTTATCAATAGCACCTGCTCTCACAGACCTACTAGCAGCCACTGGAACTGTTGCAGTATATACGATGTTCTTGCAGGAGCAGTTAAAATCTTTGTTCATTTAGTACTTGTTCAAAACACAG
>NC_090728.1:116598632-116623632 GCF_036898095.1 Palaemon carinicauda | reverse complement strand
TAAAGCAAGGTTGGTAGGACCCTCTTTTGTCCCTTCCCCCTCTATCTCCGTAATGGCCTAGCCATTACAGTATTGTACGTCATTCTACATCTGGACCTAGGATAGGATAGGATGTGGAATTGACTCAGTCCCTTGCCGGCCGGCAGACTCTGCCGGCCGGCAAGGGTCTTCTGCTTGAGTGCAGCCCGGACCTCCCTTGGTCCCTCATCAATGCCTGCCTGTAGAGCCAGACGGCATTGGTCAGGAAGCCTGAATTAGATTCTCCCCTTCCTTATATGCACTCTTTCGGATTGCCGGGCTTGGAGGTAGTTTACGCTCTTATCCCGGCATCCATTCTGTTTTCTTCTAGTGCTGTACCCGACCCGGCTGCCGGCCTATGAGGCCAGCAGCTGGGCAGTCGTAGTCCTCTGGTTCTTTTGCTGCTGGCTGGCATCGGTTGTTTACCTTTGCCGGCCGGCTAATGTCAGCCCTTGTCTGCCGGTCGCTAGGAGCAGTGGCCGGCAGCCGGGTGCTACCTTGCGTAGCCGACATTGGCTGTTGCCGGCCGGCAGTTACGGGCGGCCGGCACATGCATTTGAACCAGCGTTCTGCCGCCTTATAGCTGTTAAGTAGTATACTTTAAAGCTAGTTATGGTGTGTGCCGGCTGGCACATAACCTTCTATACTGTACCAGTATTCTTCAGTATAACATATACTGTAAGAGGAAAACTATAGTATAAGTTTTGGTACAGCACTGTGTGTTCTAACACTTTTGTGTTGTCTTGCACAGCCCTTTGCTGTTGCCTTACAGATAAGAAAGTGAATTCTTTCTTGTCTATTATCCAGGATTTTAAAATCATTGCTTAGGTGTGAGCTCCACCTGTTTCCTCTGGAAACTTGGCATTGGTTATTCTAGAAGAGATTAACCATTCGATTTTATTATCTGGAAGGCTGCAACAATTGGTTGTGAGGGAAGCACAAGTGCGTGTCTTTCCTTTCTGAATTGTTATGCTAAACTGTGCATATCCAGTGATACATAGTTCACTTGATACTCATGGAAATTTTCTTCTCTTTGCAGGAGGTACGTCCGAAGTGCGGAAGTGCTCTCTGCAACGTCCGCAGTAAGAACCTCTGCGGACATGGATTATGCAGGAGGCACGCAGCATGCGCTGTCTCCAAAGGTGAGCTCCGGTATTGGGACCCCCAGGTATGTACCGTGTGCTCTAACCTGATTACTGAAGCTTTTGATTCCCCTAGGACAGCGGAATCAAGGGATATAGCAAGGGGGAAGCTTCGCACCTGGGTAAGGGGCTTCCAGAAGAACACCTCTGGACCTTATCTTCCAAGTGAGAAGATGAGGGCTTACCTTTTCCCTAGGGCATCAGCTGATGCAGTGATTCCCCAGCCTCAAGAGGAGATCCCCCTAGTTCAGATCCAGGTGGATGCTGAAGTGGCGGTCGCCGGGAAAGACATCCAGTTGGGCGACAGGGTGTCAGTCGTGTCCGAGCGTCTGAAGTAAGACTTCCTGGCAGGAGGCCAGGATGAAGATCAAGCCCCAGACATCGTAGAGGAAGAAGCCAACGAGGTGTCGGCTGCTCCGGTTCTGATCCCTGAACCTATTCCCTCAACATCGTCCGCTCTCCCAGTAGAGCTGGGACAGGCCCTCTCCTCCATTATTGGAATGATCCAACAAATGCAGAAGGAGAATATGGAGAAGGTGGCTGCAATGGAACTGCGGATGCAGAAGCTTGCAGCATCACGTGGGCCCCAGAAAAGGCTCAATGTGAAAGACCTTCCCTTGTGCTCAGATGCTAACCCGTGGAGATATGCTGAGCACATGCTGATGACGACTGGAAAGATCGTCATGTCGGATAAGCTGGGTTCAGTTCCCCTTGAGGAAGTGGAATTCTGGCCCAGCAAAGGGTCATATCCAGACTGTTATGTCCGGTTGAGCAAGGAACCAGCTTCAAAGGAGGAGACAGAGCCGAAGGAGGTCATAGTGATGGACCATGCTAAGGCTCAAGCTTTGCTTTCATCTTCGATGAAAGAGAGGGGCTTAACAAACTCAAAAGTTACTGCATTGAGTAAAAAGCTCCCTTCCTTTGTGTCCTCTCCTACTAGAGCCTTCCCCTTTTTGCAGAAAGGGTTTGCGGCTGTATTAAAAGCAGTCGAGGCTGGCAAGCCTTGCCCCTCCCTGGAGGAGTGTAAACCCTTGTCGCTGGCCCTACCCATGGACCACAAGGACTGGAAGGATGTCCATCTTACCTTCTCAGTCGGGAAGTTGGAGGCTGATATTGCCGGACGTCAGTTCGGTGAGAACCTCCCTAAGCTGTGTGACTTTCTTTTGCGGAGAGAGCTCGAGACAAAAGAAAGACTGGCTGCCTCAGTGTCTCTTCAGACCACTCTTGAGACGATGGCAAGTGACCCCAAGGTCCATGAAATGTTCATGGTAGTGGCCAAGATTCATCTGGCCACAGTGACGAAGGATCATTACAGCTTCGTTAGGGCGAGGAGAGCTTGTAGGGAGTTCGTGTTCACCTCGGCTACGGTGAGGCACAAGCCAAGGAAGCTAATCTCCTCCAACATTTGGGGCAAAGACCTTTTCCTTAGCAAATTGGTCAAAGAAGTTGTGGATAAGGCCGCCACGGAGAATAGAAATCTTCTCCAAATTTCGGGATCGGTGGACCTTCGATCCCTGGGCCCACAGCCTACTCAAGAACGGACTGGGCTGAAGCTGGTACAGCACTCCACCCCCGTGCCCTCGGTTTTTTCCAACACTCTACCCCCGTTCTGGAGGACTACATTCAAGAACTGTTGGAGCAAAATGTGATCCGAAGGGTGAAGTCCATCAAATTCCCAGGGAGGCTGTTTTGTGTTCCTAAGAAAGACTCGGAAAAGCTCAGAGTCATTCTGGACTTGTTGCCACTCAACAAGTTCATAGTGAATTGCAAATTCAAGATGCTATCATTGCAACACATAAGGACCTTACTGCCCAAGAGGGCATATTCCGTCTCCACAGACTTGTCAGACGCCTATTGGCACGTTCCAATCAACCGTCGACTCTCCCCCTACCTAGGGTTCAAGCTACAACGAAGACTATACGCCTTCAGAGCCATGCCATTCGGGCTAAATATAGCCCCAAGGATTTTCACGAAGCTTGCGAGCGTAGCTCTCAAACAATTACGCCTAAAGGGAATTCAGGTAGTAGCCTACCTGGACGACTGGCTGGTGTGGGCAGCATCCGAGACAGAATGCTTGCAAGCTTCCAGTCAAGTGACCCAGTTCCTAGAGTATCTAGGCTTCAAGATCAACAGAAAAAGTCTCGACTTTCTCCATCTCAAAAGTTCCAGTGGCTGGGCCACTGGGACTTAATGTCACACCGTTTCTCCATCCCGGCGAAGAAAAGGAAGGAGATAGCGGGTTCTGTCAAGAGACTTCTAGATTCCGGAAGGATATCAAGACGCGAACAGGAGAGGGTACTGGGCTCTCTCCAGTTTGCTTCGGTGACAGACCCAGTGCTAAGAGCACAGCTAAAGGATGCAACCGGAGTTTGGAGAAGTTATGCATCAAACGCGCGAAGAGATCTGAGACCAGTTCCGCTTCGGCTACGTACTCCTCTCAGGCCTTGGTCCCAAGCCACACATCTAAAGAAGTCGGTTCTTCTTCAGCCACCTCCCCCGTCGGTGACGATTCACTCAGACGCCTCGAAGGAGGGACGGGGAGGTCACTCTCATCGGAAAAAAGTCCAGGGGACTTGGTCCAAGCTATTCAAAACCTTTCACATAAACTTTCTAGAAGCTATGGCAGTGCTCCTTACCTTAAAGAAAGTCTCCCCGCGTCACTCGATCCACATAAGGTTGGTGATGGACAGCGAGGTAGTTGTGAGATGCTTGAATCGACAAGGATCGAGGTCACCACCTCTCAACCAGGTGATGTTGGCCATCTTCCGATTGGCGGAAAAGAAGAAGTGGTACCTGTCGGCAGTTCACCTTCAAGGAGTCCGCAATGTGACAGCGGACGCTCTATCCAGGTTCACACCGATAGAGTCGGAATGGTCCTTAGACGCTGGATCATTCTCCTTCATTCTGAACAAGTCCCAGAACTGCAGATAGACCTCTTTGCGACGAAAGACAACAAGAAGTTGCCCCTGTACGTGTCCCCGTACGAGGACCCCTTAGCGGAAGCAGTGGACTCGATGTCCCTCGACTGGAACAGATGGTCCAGGATTTATCTGTTCCCTCCTCACAACCTTCTGTTGAGGGTCCTCAACAACTGAGATCCTTCAAGGGGGGTAGCGGCAATAGTGACCCACAAGTGGTCGAACAGCTTGTGGTTCCCCCTGGCATTGGAACTACGACTGAAGTTTCTACCGCTACCAGATCCAGTTCTGACCCAGAGAGTCCAGAAGTCTTCTCTCTGCGCTTCATTAAAGAAAACCCGGATCCTGCCGCTCATGATTTTCTCTCCCTAGCGGTGAGAAAGTGTTTCGGGATTTCGGAAGCCAGCATAGACTTCCTAGAGGAAAATAAGTGCAAATCTATTAGAAGGCAATAAAGTTCTGAAAGCCTGCGCTAGGCTCAGACCTTCAGCACCTCCAAAGCCCATTTCATGGTCTTTAGACAAAGTTCTTCATTTCGCTTCTCTGTGGAGCAATGAGGAGGGTGCGTTAATGGATTTGACCCAAAAAGTTATTTTCCTATTTCCACTCGCATCCGGGGCCAGGGTTAGTGAGATTGTAGCCCTCTCGAGAGAGGAAGGTCGTGTTCAGTTCCCGGATGGGGGAGAACTGAACCTGTTTCCGGATCCTTTGTTTCTCACCAAGAATGAGTTACCCACCAACAGGTGGGGTCCCTGGAGAATCTGCCCTCTGAAAGGAGATGCATCTCCATGTCCAGGGTGGTCAACTATTCAGGGGAGAAACATCAGGCTCAAATTTATCACTGAATCAACTCAGGGCGAAAATCGCATATTTTATTCGCAGAGCGGATCCTGGCAGTACACCCGCAGGTCACGATCCGAGGAAAGTTGCTTCATCCTTAAATTTCCTTAATTGTATGGGTTTTGAACATATCCGTTCATACACTGGCTGGAAGTTTTCCAGAGTGTTCTTTCGCCAATATGCGAAGCAAGTGGAGCAACTAAAGAGTTCTGTGATAGCAGTGGGTTGCGTCGTTAACCCTGCTGTTTAACTCTGCGAGGAACAGTGGTTTTAATTGGGACAATTAATTCCAGGGTGAGTGTGTAGTTACATTCTGTGCTACAAACTAAGTGAGGGCACTGAGGTGCCCACGTTGACTGTTCCACTTCCAAAGGTGAACCTAGCATAAGTGCAGACATGTGTGCCGAGCGTTTCTAACGCTAATGTAACTGATTAGTAATACAGACTTTTCTGACCTTCATACCTCGGTATGTTAAAAGTGGCACTAATGTTTTTCTTTCAGATAAACAAGTTTCTGTTTACTATCAGACTTATGCTTAAAGTTTTGGTTATCCTCTTCTTATATATATATATATATATATATATATATATATATATATATATATATATATATATATATATATATATATATATATATATATATATATATATATAGAATTGTTGTTAACCTGTCTGTTTATTGTCTATCAATAAACTTGTTCTTGAGAACCTTGCGTCTCCTTCACCTGTGTCAATTTATTGATATAATTGAGCATTCGTTCTATGTATATTTATCTGGGATAATTCTAATAGATTGTTCCTGTATGCAAGCTATGTTGCATTGGTTAATGCTTTCCCTTAACGGGAGGACTCCGTCCCAGAAGGGGACGGTAGCGGTTTTACAAGTTTCCTCCTATACGGATATAAACCTTTGTCCAATACAAGTATTGCGGGAGAACTGGTCGATATTTCATATTGACGCAGTGGTTCGTTACAGACTATGCTTTACTTAATATAGGGTGAGACCACTATATTAGCTTGCCTGGTATTCATACATAGGTATATGTACTCTTCGAGACTTTTCCAGAGTCTAGTAGGACTCTTCCCTGTAGAGGGCAGGAAGCTCTAACATGGTTTATGTTAGTTTAAAATATGTATAACGGTAACATCTTAGGTCTCTAGGTCTAGTCGACCGGGAAAAATTACCTCCGGGGAGTACGGCACGTTCTGAGAATCCACAAATACAGTAATGCTCTGGTATACTTCCATCAGGACGACATGGCTTGAGCCCAAAAAACGGATTTTGAGCGAAGCGAAAAATCTATTTTTGGGTGAGATGGCCATGTCGTCCTGATGGACCCGCCCTTCCCTTTCTATGAAAGTGCTGTAGGACCCCTCCCTACATACCGTATCT
This sequence comes from Palaemon carinicauda, assembly GCF_036898095.1. Lineage (NCBI taxonomy): Eukaryota > Metazoa > Arthropoda > Malacostraca > Decapoda > Palaemonidae > Palaemon > Palaemon carinicauda. The sequence continues at coordinate 116,617,321 of NC_090728.1, read as the reverse complement.
GTAGCACCTCGTGTACGCTACAAGGAATACAGATGGCGCCAGGATTGGCGCCAGGCACGCTTACGAAACTGGGGAAGAGGGAGCCTTGGGAGCGGCTCCCCCTTTTTCTTTCCCGTTGTCGTTTCTTGCCAATTGACCCCTCGATACGTAATCTCTGTTTGGGGTGCAGATTGCCATGTGGCGTGTCAAGAATAAGTCCTCTGATATGTCGCGATATCCCTTTCATTAGGGATATTCGCTCCAGGAGTTAGAATTCTGGGTACCTTAAGGTAAATTCTCTGGGAATATCGCCGTAGTTGTAATATACCCTAGGAAGCTACCCTATAGGAACTTCCATCAGGATGACATGGCCACCTCACCCAAAAATAGATTTTTCGCTTCGCTCAAAATCCGTTATATATATATATATATATATATATATATATATATATATATATATATATATATATATATATATATATATGCATCCATATATATATATATATATATATATGCATCCATATATATATATATATATATATATATATATATATATATATATATGTATATATATATATATATATATATATATATATATATATATATATATATATATATATATATATATATATGCATGTATGTGTGTGTGTTTGCCTACGTGCGTGTTTTGTATGTACGGTAGATATATATATATATATATATATATATATATATATATATATATATATATATATATATATATATATATATGTGTGTGTGTGTGTGTGTGTGTGTGTGTGTGCGTGTGTGTGTGTGGATATGTCTCTATAAACATATATACACTAAATATAAGGTATATGTATTTATAAAATAAAGGCTTATTAATGTTTGTATATTCATATGTATATGTTTACTTATGTACTGGCACATAAATGTATACTTGAAATAAAAGATGATATTTAAAGAAAGAAATCAATATCAATGAGGATTCAAGGGTCTTAATGAACATTCTTTTTTTTTTTTGCGTTTATACTGTACAGTGTACTGTATACTGTATGTGGTTTGTTATAGTCCCTAAGGTATCTATCATAAATAGATCCCCATTATATGTTTGATCAGGTAGAATAGCTTTTTTGAGTTATTTTCTCTTTACGCCAAGTACTTCTTTTGCTGCGTTCGCCGACTACTTCGCAGTGTGTATAAAATATATATATTGAAATATATATTCCTGAAATATTTTGTTAAAAGTTAATGGATATTTTGGGTGATTGAGAAATTTTCTTTATGATCGGTAATTACCTTACCTGGAGAAACATTCCTTTGAATTGGTTATTATCTCCGTAGTTTATTTTAGAATTTCTTTGAATTTGTTTCTTTCAATTTGTTTATTATAATTTAATTCTGGTTTGTTCAATTATTGTTTGAGGCTTTATTTTTCCTATATCACTGTAAATAAAATTGTGCTAATTAACTGACCTCAGCCTTCGTTGTGCAAACCAAAGTAAATAGGAGTTAAAGATAATTACTATCTACCTAATTTTCTGAATATTCCGAGCCAAACAACTCTACGAAGTAACCTCGAAGTCACTGTTGGAAAGAAAAATCAGTCCAACACCAACCGTCAAGGAGTGATTACTCTCCTTCACGTCACCTTACCTTGGGATATTTCATCGATTTATATTTGTCGTCGTAGTGCTGGACAATTTCTAAAGTACTCTACAACGATGGGACTCATTGTGTTTAGTGCTACGAAAACCGAGTGTAACACCATGAAGAACTAAATTAACTCTACACCTCGTGTGATGAATGTGGAGGCGACCAGCAGCAAAGGCTATGGAATTATCATACCCATGCTCTTTTTCATCCTATGAAGTCATTATAAGGTGGGTCATTGTATTGATTGGCACAATAGTAATGGCATTTATTGGTGACTTTTATCATTCTCAAGTCAAAAAATAAATAAAGCCTTGAACTCAGTAAATGAAAATCGCTCTTGAAACTAGGTTTGTTTATAGGCTACTCTAATTAAAATTATCAATTGTCGACCTTAAATTGCTTGTTTACTGAAATTCGGTCTTTTAACATATATTCTAAGTGATGCCCTCATCACATATATTTAATTTGTTAATTAGGTCAAAATATGACTGAAATTGTTGACTTTTGATTTGCAATTTTAAAATTTAATATTAAATTGATATTAGTTTTGGAGGTGAATTTAACTTTTTGATATACCTTTATATATTGTAAACAATTTTAGTGTAGTCAAAAATTATATTCATATTTTCATTTAAACAATTCTATACAAATTCTGGTTTTCAATTTGAATTGGGTGGTTAAAGATTTACCTATCTTTTAGGTCTGGCTCAAGGTGGAGTGGAAAGCTTGGGACAGGAGTACATCTGCCAATGCTTCTAGGTTTGCTTTACCAGAAGCAATCGCTACTCCAAGTGAACTAGCATCAACTGACAACCAACTATATATAATAAATTTGTCAAGATTATTTAAAATCTACAGATGTTAGTTTCTGTATTACAAATAAAAATTTTGTTATAACACGGTCGTTTGTCCTAAGTCATTTTTTTCTGCTCACAGTGTAATTCTGTAACTGACATATTAGTTTTGGATACAAATTTAATTTCTGGTGATTCATTATGAAAAACATAAAACGCCTCTCCATTACGAGCTTTCTATTTAACCTTTTCCATTTATTCTTTCAGAAGAGAATGCTCTAAAATCAATACAGTCTCTTTCCTAAGGGGCAAAGGTTAGAGTGCGAAGAGTTTTCATCTCTGAAAGTTTTACAGTTTCCTTTCGAAGTAATCGACATCAACACATTTGTATGTGGGTTGAGTCTAGTATACCTGTACCTTTGAAAAAAATGAACTGTTATCTTAATTCGCGTTCTGTTTTGGTCAAAAACATTCGAGTAAAATTCTGAGAAGGATTGTGTATTTATGTTATTTCTTAATATAACAAGTCGTAATCATCTGCTTTGTGCAAAATGAGCAAATAATTCTCATATTTCGTTAGATTGTAGATTATGAATACCAAACTCTCGTTCCTCTTGAGGATATTCTGATGATTATAACTCTCTTATTTTCGCTAGGGCATTATAACTAAAAACATTCATTCCAATTAATTCAAATGGGAGACTTTATAAATAAGATTGAATATAATTAGAGTTCTTCTTTTTTCCCCATACGCTTATTAGCTTCTTGTTAGTGATCTTATTCTTCTTTTTTTTCTTTTTTATATAGAAAACTATGTTGAGAATATCAATTAGAAAACTTATTCCAAAATTCCCTTCATAATTTCTTGAGACCATTTATTGCTATTGATTGCTGATATGTGTTTGTTATGACATCAATTGGCTTCTTAACAAATATCCTAATCTAAATAGAATTCTTATGTGTATCTATTCCATTCTCTGTAATGGTCATGCATGCTAATAGAGCTATTAGTATTCTCGACGGAGTTTCTGTGGTTCCCAATTAACTTTGGAGTTGGTGTAATTGCTCTCCCCACCCAAACACTCACGCAATGCGCACACAAACTCACAGAAGTGATAGAGAGAATGATAAGGAAAAGGCGGGTGTTTCGTTTGATGTAACAATTGCAGAATCTCAGTATTATTTTATTCTTACGTCCAATGCTGTGGAGTGGATTTAACGAACAAAACAAACTTGATAAAAGAATAGTCTCAAATGACCTTTATCTAAACTGATTAAGCGCCTTTTTTTATTTCATATCCTTGAATATCAGTATGATATATCAATAACATTGCCTTACTATTTTGTCATGTTAAGCCTAGATTTGAAAACCGATACATATTTTTTAATATATATGCACGCACTTTTCAGGTAACAGAGCACTGGAATCATTTAACTCAAAAATATGTTCCCATTGCTTTTATAGCATCTTCGCTTTGCCTCTTTTCATAACAAATTAAAAATATTTCAAATGAAAATATATATTTTTTCTGTTTGCTCGAGTTGACCTATCAGTAGATTGAGCTGTGACTGTACCATGGCAGGTACTCTCTTCCTATCATCATTTTGTCAGTTATTTCATCTGTTCGTTTTTTTTTTTTTTTTTTTCATTTTTCGGGTAACGTACCTTTTCATAGAATCAATGTCACAGTGCGAATAGTCAAACTGGGTTCGTTTCATATTGAAGAAAAGCAAATATTAGTTTGTGAGTCTGATGTATTTATAAAAGCTTATTCGTAGTCGTTGCATGATTTCTTCTTCTTCTTCTTCTTCTTCTTCTTCTTATTATTATTATTATTATTATTATCATTATCATTATTATTTTTATTATTATCATTATTATTATTATTATTATTATTTTTTTTTTTTATTTTTTTTTTTTTTTTTTTTTGCTATTTTTAAGTTCTTTTTATCGTTTTAGGCCAACGAGATAAACTATCATATCTCTGAGGTTAGTAAAGTCAGAAATAAAATAAATAGGAATCGAAGGAAATAAAAAAGGATTTTCTCCAAAGGAAACAATAATTCCCCATAATAACAGAGAGACAAAACACGGAAGAGGAAAATATCACGGGTTGGATATGGTGGTAAAGAAACAACAATGTTGATAAAGTGTGCACCCCTTAAATCACGCTGTATTTGGTTGAGGGGATCCGGTGATATTTGTCTTTTGAGTCTTTTAACTTCAAAGAATAACAATGTTTTTTTTATACGATCATGCGAAAGATTTTTTGATGATGAAGGATTGTTTTGTTCCGTCTCTGTTTGAGCATTTCCTCTCCCTTTAGTGCTACAATCAGTACCATTCAAATTCTTTTTATTGAACCTATCGGGAGCTTGTGTAATTTTTACCCAATATGTATATATCATCGTTCGTATTCACTAGTATATTCCCCTTCAATACAGCTGTATAACCACTCCATTATTTTTCTTTTTTTGAGAGAGAGAGAGAGGATACTTATTGTATTTAGTTCTTTTAAGTCGTTTTAGGATTTATTATAAGCAGAATAAACTAAGGAAGCACCATGTCAATATCATAAATTAGTTTAACTATCCCACTGAATTATTTCAAGCCTTATACTGTTGCCTTTGAATATTTGTTCCTGAATGAAATTAAAGTGCAAAACTATGATGGGTACAAGAGGAGATATCAAAGGACATATATGAAAAATCAAAGAAGGAAGCAGAGCCGCCAATAGTCAAAGGAACACAGCAAAGAATCTTTAATGATTTTTTCAAAGTGTTGCGGAAGCCTTACTCCCAGTTTCAAATCTTCTCTCTATCAAACACCATTTTACCTGTCTCTAAAAAAAATCTCCCTAGAACCCAGTTGTCCAGTGAGGCGTTTGCTAACGCTTTGTAAATCTTTCGATACACTTTACTGTCGTTTAAGTTTGGGTTTCGAAATACTTCTTCTAAATGCTCTCTCTCTCTCTCTCTCTCTCTCTCTCTTTCTCTCTCTCTCTCTCTCTCTCTCTCTCTCTCTCTCTCTCTCTCTCTCTCTCTCTCTCTCTCTCTCTCTCTCCACAAAACCTAGTAGATTTCCTTTTTCTTCTACTTGACATACACTTCACCACATTTCTTTGTATTCACTCTTATTTACTAATTATTTTTATCTTAGACCTGCAGTATATTTGACGTAATAGAGTTTAATGTTTTCCCATTTGAAGTTAGATATACCGAGTAACAAATTGTTTTGGATTTTTCTAGGTGTGATAAATAATAATTCATCTCGCAAGTTAGTAGTAATAAATTATTACACATGCAACATCACAGCAACATCTTAGACTACTACAACGAAACACCTTTCAATTAACCTTCTAATAACACTAATATATTTTAGTTCATCCTTAACTGTGCCCATTGTAATTCTCTCCATATAGCACCAATTGTGATAATTTGAAAGTTATGAGCTAACAAATCTTTTTATTTTTTTTTATTTTTTTTATTATTATTATTATTATTATTTTTATTTTTTGGTTGTGTATTTCTTTCAAAGCATTTGACTAGGTCTGAATCTTGGTTACCTTGGCATATATCTTCCCTCCTTTATAGCTCTATTTTCATATTTTAATTGGTATGGCAAACCTGTTTCTCCCCCATTCAGCCAGCAATTTAAAACTACGAAATATATTTCCTCTCTTTTCCCGGATACTTCAAATATCTATAGGATTCTTAGGAAATCTGATACCTGAAATTTATCTCCAACTCCAAAATTTTTCACTTTATTTATAAACGCTGCTCTGAGCAAGTGCAGATCCATGTATCTCTATTAGGTATCCATCTTTTTAGATTTATGTCTTTATCTTCAAGCGCAGATGCGTTCTTTTCATCTATTACTTTTAGCAAATTTACTATATCGTTAGCTTGCCTTTACTATACTGCAATAAGCTTTTATAATTATATTCCACATCAATATTCTCTGTTCATATCGTCCAAAAGTTTATGACACATCAAAGGCTGTCAATACATTAAAAATCCCTCATAGTAACTGACAGTAATGATTCTTTTCCCTGTAATATCATCCACTTTGATTGAGCAGTTTATTATATTCATGGCTGTATGACTCAACATTGCGTCCATTCCTACCCTAACTCTCAAATATTCTGCAGTTCTATATCGAATTGTTCATTGTCCTGTGTGTAGACATGAACAGTTACCTTTTTTTGTATGTGTAATTGGTTATCATTAAGTAAATTGATGTCAATAATCATGAAATATAAGTGATTTATATGCCGGTTCTCTTTTCTCCCTCAACTGTTTGACCTTTAATGATAATCAAATAAATAACCACATATATCAGTAATTTCAGTGTTGTGGTTGGATAAATATTAACCTCGTGAAATGTCATGATCCTGGCTGTTAAGCAGGTCTCTAATTAGAGTATGATGCTACGTTCAGAATCTGTCAATTTCTTTGTTATATATTTATTTAGTTAATAGACTGGCGTTGACTCGCCTGTAGCTAATAATGATAGTGTTTCACATTTTACCAGAATTGTCGCCAGTATAGGAAGTATGTTCATGATTAATGTTCTTACCATTACCATATCTCTTGATCGTATTTCCTTCTGTTATAAGGTGGTATTTTTTTTTTCTGATGAAACTCTTTTTATTATCTCTCTTAAATGAGCTTTAATTGATATCTTCCATCCTCGGAGGATCTTGTCATCTAAGTAGTAATTTTTAAATATAATTTTATCAGTCTAATTTTCACATTTACTGAAAGGAGTAGTCATATTTCTGGTAGTCACATATTTTTATTCATACCTGAAATTAAGATGGAAATGCGATACACACTATTTGATGTTGTTATCTTGCTGGTTGTTGCAGTTTTTGTTGTTGTTTTTGGTGATGAAACTTGTTTAATCCTTGCAGAGACTTTTGTATAACAGTAGCCCTAATTACCCAGTGCTTTAAATAACTATTTGTAACCATAATTCCCTTATTTTTTGCCATTTTAAGAACACTGTTATTGCTTGTGACATTGGCAAGAGACAATTTACTTAACTTTTTCTTCTGTTTTATTTTTCTTCTAATGTCAATTGAGTTTTCATTATCGAATTTTATTACTCTACTCCTCACCATTCTTTATAAAAAGTAGAAAAAATCAATGAAAAACAGCCCCTTAATAAAAAGAAATCATTGTCTCTGGTCTGACGAAAAAAAAACTTTATTAACTTTGAAATAAAAACAAGGAAATAAAAACGTTTCCTCCACGATGATCCATTGCCGTTTGATCTGGAACTTTATTTCATTTGATAACTGTTCCTTGTTAACTACAAATCCCCAGGTAATTTTTATTACAATATAGAAATCAATACTTCAATAGAAGAGAAATGTGCTCCCAGTAGCGAATGGAAAAGATAATGCAAGTTATTAACTGCTTAAAAAGGATGAATCTCATGGAAGCAGAGGCGTCAAAATCATCTTCATCTTATTACAACCTCGTACTTTAACATCTCAAAATCAGTTTAACCAGAAATACCATAAAACCATTAACATTTTAATTAGTTTACGAAGAATAGTAAATGTAAACATATATGCAAGTCAAATTTACACAAAGATAAACAGTCCCATGCAAAATATACATATATATATATATATATATATATATATATATATATATATATATATATATATATATTTATTTATTTATTTATTTATTTATTTATTTATTTATTTATGTATTTATGTATTTATGTATGTATGTATGTATGTATGTATGTATGTATGTATGTATGTATGTATGTATGTATGTATGTATGAGCATCTCTCATATAGTCCTTTACCGACTAAAATTTTTGATGGTTGAATACTCATCTTTGGGAAAGGTTAAGTGACAGAATTGATGAAGACCTGCGTGTCAATTGACTTGACATTTCTTATATCATAGATATATTTTTTTTTTTAACCACTAAAGCGTAATAACATGATGTTCGTCCCTGCATGATTGAAATTTGTCTTATATTGGTAAACTCTGCAGTGAAACTTTGCTTGTAGAAATAAAAGAATATTCAGTCAGCCTTAGCTGAGGCGACATGGAAGTAGCGAGGCAGAGAGATTATTTTTCTTCTGCACTAAGAGAGAAAGGTTGTGTGCACGAGATAGGACGTTGGGATCCATATTAAAACAACGAAGTCGGTCGGGAAATAGTTTTGTCTCTAAGGAGAGAGAATAAAGAAATCTTATAGGCTGCAAGGGGTTCCATGCTTTGCCTTTAAGGTTGATAACTCAAGACATACAGCATTCATTAAATCGTTATTTTGTATCATTTGTTATTCGTATTAAAATTAAAATCTATAAAATATTCAATTCCTCTACATCTCTAATCATAATAGTTACTTTCCTAACTCTAGGGGCGTATAAATTGATATTCATAACCGTCAGCTTTATTTATTGTTACGTGAAATATTTTTTTTTTTTTATCGCATTAGTAATTTCTCTACTGATTACCGTTGTGGAAAATCATCAGTTTCACATGGTTTTTGCAAGAAACGAAGTACTAGTAAGAGTGAATAAATTTTGAATTGCACTTTTGTTATTCACTGTATATAGATTAGTAATCATTAAAATTTGTATAAGTAATTATTTTCTTTTTACTGTTTTTATGCATTGATGAAGTTTACCCTTAATCACCCTATCATTATGCTCATAACAATAATGATGAATACTAAATATATTTAATTAGAGGACTATTATAATAAGTTATTCTTTGTTATATAAAAAAAAACATCGATTTCTACTTCTATATCTGGTCGGATGAAGAAAACTTTAAATTTCCTAGGTAGTTAAAAATATGAGAAAAGATCTATTTTTGGAAAACAGTATATTATTTCCATATGATCTTCGACTTACTTCCTTCTGACCTACGTTGGTTACCTAATTGCAATTTTTGTTTATCCACGAAATTATAAAGTAATCATTAATCTAAAACGAAAAGAAAAAAATAATTTCTCGTCAACTTTGCCAAAAGAGAAGGCAGTCATTAAAATCTTGGCATGAGAACCTAGCTGTGGAATATCTATGCAAGACGTTTATTCAATTTACTTCTTCATATTTATAGCCTCATACCTTGATATCCCGAAATTTATTAAAAAAATGCTATTACGTGGAGTGTAATGGAGATGAATAGCTGTTCAAACATATTCCAATTTCTTATTTTGACAATGTTGTTGAGTCTTCTTGGCCGTGCCATAAACAAAGTTATGAACCCATTAGTTTTTATTTTTCAAATGCAAATGATATTAACACAAAAGTGGATTAAGATAAAGCTATTATTTCAATTTAGCTATTGAATGAATCTATTTGAAAGTTTTTCATGATATCCATAATTCTAAAATAAGTAAGTAGGCTGAAACCTCTGCTGTTTAACGAAATTACATAGTCTCCGAACATACTTCATTTACTCCTGATTAATTTCTTTATCCTATTTGACTTTATTGCCGGGGGGGGGGGGGGGGGCGCTGGAAAGGTATTCATCATATATGAGTTACCCTCTTTACTAAGTGTGAGCCTTCAATTCGTACAGGTAAACTTTATCTATCTATACATTCCTCTGTCGGTTCATCTATCTCTCTTTTTATCTATCAACTAAGGTATATATCTAACTATCTTTCTAAAACGGAGAGTAACAAGATATCACATAATTAGTTTAATTTACCTAATGCACATAAGATAGCGGAAACAATTTAGGTATTCTTATAAATGCAGTAAATATACAGTACATATGAAGAATTAAACGCATAATAACAAAGTGTGTCAACGTGTAGTATTGAATAAACTACTGATAAAAACAGGGAGAAAATAGATCTCATGACTTATTCAAGGATGATTGATCTATGATACGAAATATGAAAAACTAGCATCTCCTTTACCTCATAAAACTGAAGTCTAAAACCAAATGATTTTACTGGTCATGTTTCCGCAGCATTTCCAAACTGCATTTCCCACTGAGAGGGCAAAACTCATCGTCCCAATCAACCTTACACCTGTGTCCCAACGCCAGGCAGAGATTTATGGCCAAAATTCATTACAAATGGAAATTATTAAAACTGAACGATGGGAGAAACTCTTTTAGAGATCACAAGGAATTGATATTACGACATTTCATACTTTTATTTCAGCGAACAATGTGTTAAATTGTTAAAGCCTTAAAGCTATTTTACTCTAATTTGATATAGGCAATCATTTTATCTTTTGCAATACTGAGAGAAATTTAACGAACTGTCGATAGATTTTTGGTCAGAGAAATATATTAAAGCTCAAACAACCTTAGGTGAGACGCCATAAAAGTAATGGATTTTTTTTCTTTTCTCCCACACTAAAAGTGAAAAGGTTCATGAAGAAAATATTTCGCTGGGATTCATGTCAAAAACAACAAAGTTGGTCGAGAAACAGTTCTGCTGGAGAAGAAAAAAAGAAAATTCCTTCGGGCTGTAAAATGTCCAATGCTGTTAGCTGGACACGTGCCGTAAACTTCAAAGAATGTTTTATATTTGTCCATTTTTTTTTCTTTTTTGAGTAGTGGGTGGTTTTGATGTAATTTTGTTTTCTATAAATGTGTTTAGCGTACGTACGTAGTCACTGAGTTATAGATCTTTCTCCTTAACAGTAATATTCAACCCTGACAGTCACCTGTTTATATCCCTATATTGACGGGACAGTCATTCACGCCATGTGTTGCTTAGGTGGTGTTGTTGTTGTTGTTGTAGATAGGTGCCTGCGATTTGAAGTCACATACACGTTCGTTTTCTGCTTATCAGCAGTATATCCGCTATTTGGATTTCGCTTATTTATTGGAACTATAATTTCCTTATTGACTACCTTTTTAAAATCGTTTTGATGTGCTTTAGTTTCCCAACCTATTTCTATCCCCATTTACGCCATGTATTGCTTTGGTGTTGTTGTTGTTTCTATTGCTAAAGTTTGCCTGGTATTTGAAGTCTAATACCAGTTCTTGTTTATAAGCCGTCTATCAGCTATCAGGATTTCACTTATTTAATGCAACTGTAATTTCCTTATCGACTACCTTTTTAGAAACGATTTATTCTGTATAAAATTTGTAATAGACATGCTTTGGCTCTTATGCTCTTGTGCTATATATTGTGACAATTTTCCTTAGAGAACATGATAATTTTACTAATACCATACCGTAAAAGAAGAAGAAGAAGAAGCTCTTGACAGGAACGTAAACCAGATCCTCTTCATTTATTTGGCCCGTTTTAGAGTACCTTGCCCTTAAACTGCTGTTTAACCTGTCTGTATTCGTGCATGAATATGTGTAGGATGTGCCTAATCCACTTAGTGATATAAATAGTGCTGTGAAAGTGCGTTCTAACTTAGTGTATTAGGGCCTAGTTGACTTGATGCGCATTTCCAAACGGTTCCCGCGCAGATTTTCCTTAGTGACGTCACGGATACGTCATTGTTACGTCATAATTTCTACCAACTAATAGAGCCTTGCTATGATTTGAAAGTGAAGTCTTAGAGTTTTCTTGTGAAATGGCATCTTGTTATTGCGATCGTCAAAACGATGATAACCAACTGGACTGCTCTTCATGTAACAGGAAAGTACATCGGAAATGTGAGGGAATATCTATGGAAGACTACAGAAAGGTAGAGAAGTCAATATCTATTGGATGTAAGGGTCTTAAATTCTACTGTAGAAGATGTGAGCCAAATTTTTCGGAGACAGTTACCTTGAATGAGCTTGGCCGAAAAATGGAAACGTTAGAATTAATGACAAGAGATATGTTTGCTTCATTAGAAAAACAAATAATTGAACTGAAGACGGAAAATCAATTTCTTAGGCTTGGGGCTACTGGTGAGCTACCTGCAAAGGATTTGAAACCAAGTTATTCTGACGTGGTGAAAGAGAGAAATTTGATTTTGATTGCTGATGAAGATGAGAATGAAGCTACCACAATGGAAGAGAAGAAAGGTGTATTAACAAAAGTCCTTGGGAATATTAAAATTAGTAATGTAAAGCCTACGAAAAAAGGTTCACTGGTCGTTGACTTTCCAGACAAGAAAACAAGAGAAAATGCTAAACGAACTCTGGACCAGACAGCTGATGACCATAAATTATGTTCAACTGTACTTCAGAAGATGTCGCCTAAAATCACCGTTGCCAATGTTAGTAATCAAGAACAGATGGATGTCGTCCTGCCTGCGATTTTGAAGAAGAATAATATATTTCAAGGCATTAATGTAAGTCCAGATGATATGAAACTAGTATCAACTAGAGAAGCTAAAGATGGTAAATCGTATAATTATACTTTTAAATGTACACCTATCATTAGACGCAGGATATACGAAAATGGAGATATACTTTTCACCAACTTTGGTCGACATAAGGTATGGGATAGTTATCATGTTATAATATGTAACTACTGTCAAGGATATGGTCATTTTGAGTCCAAATGTAGAGTCAAGGCTTCTAATGGATCTCGGATATGTGGACGTTGTAACGGAACTGATCATGAGACAAGGCATTGTCAGTCTGAAAGTTTGAAATGTCATCATTGTGCGCGAATGAGCCTCTCCGATAATGAACATGCTGTTTTTGACTGGAATTGTCCATCGAATGTTGCCGAGAGGAAGCGGATTGCCCAACAGACTGATCATGGATTCCAGTAATAGAAGAATAAAATGTGCCTTACTGAATGCACAGTCAGTACGCAACAAGACAACTGAATTAAGAGAATTAATCTGTGAACAAGGAATAGATGCGTTCGCTATAACAGAAACATGGCTAAGTGCTACTGATAATTTGAAAATTAATGAACTATTGCCGGACACTCATAAACTTTTTCACACGCCACGTAATTTTGGTCAGGGAGGTGGAGTTGGCATTGTTCTATCCAAAACATTTACAAACGCTAGAATTAGGGTTGTTGGAGCATTTGTGAGTTTTGAGTATTTAGCCTTGGAGTTTAAGGCCTATAATGTACAGTTTTTATTTTTAGTAGTATATCGTCCTCCTCAGCTAAGCAAGGCTACGTTTTTGGAAGACTTTTCTGTATTCTTGGATTGTTTTGAAAATGAAAAATGTAATGTTTATATATGTGGAGATTTTAATATGTGGTTAGAGGATTATAGAGATACAAATGTAAAGAAGTTTATTGATATAATGAACAATATGAATTTTGTTAATAAGGTGAATGTATTTACCTCTAGGTCAGATCATACTTTAGATGCTGTGTTTTGTTTTGCGGGTGATAATTACTTTATGAATTTGATGGTGGAGCCAGATTTTTCTATCTCTTTTTACCACAAGCTTATTATGTTTGATATTTCAGTCTTATTACCAAGTAAACTTAGGACTAAAATAACATTTAGGAACAAACGGTTATTAGACTCTACTGTACTAATAGATGTGGGTGTTACTGTTATTGAAGAAAAATATGATGAACCCTGTGGATGTACTGACTTAGATAGTAGCAGAAATGTTTCTGTGGGTGAATGTGTGGTCTGTCTTGTTGCTTTGTATTTTTCTGTATTTTCCAAGGAATATGATAAAATGTGCCCTGTGGTAGAGAAAGATATTGTCATAAAAGACAGCTCCCCGTGGTTCAATGCTGCAATTGGGGAAGCTAGGAAAAAACGGAGATTGGCAGAGTCACGTTGGCATAAGCATAAAACAAATAGAAATCGAATGTTATATGTGGAAGCTAGGAATGAGGTAAATAGATTATTAAGAAATGTAAAAAAGACATATTATAATGAAAAAGTAACTGAGGTTAGGTCCAATATCAAAAGGCTGTATTCTGTGTTCGATGAACTTTTAGGGAAAATTAGGAGGCATGTTTTACCAGACGGGAGGTCTGAGCTTGAGTTGGCAAATGAATTTGCTGAATTTTTTGAGTCAAAGGTTGCCTGTTTACTTTGTAACTTCACAACTGATGTCTCTTGCCCCTATCCTTACTTTCCTGATTTTCCTTTCTCAAAGTTCTTGCAGTTTAGGCCAGTTTCACTCGGTGCTTACAAAACTATGTTCATTAATTCTGGCCGCTCTTGTTGCAGTAGCGATCCTTTTCCAATAAATGAGGTCATCGACGCCCCGAACATAGATAGGTTATTGCAATTGCAGCTTCGAATAGTCAACTTGAGTATTACTAAGAGCTTAGTCCCATCCTCTGAAAAAGTTGCTATCATTAATCCATTTCTTAAAGGATCCCTTGATCATCAAGAATTGAAATCTTACAGACCAATTTCTAACTTGTCTTTTTTGTCAAAAATGATCGAGACTTCTGTTTTAGATCAACTCAGTCAGCACTTGAAAGTAATTGGAGCTATTCCTGAAGATCAGTCGGCTTATCGAAAATTCCATTCTACTGAAACAGCTCTTTGTGCCGTAATAAATGATTTGTTAGGTTTCTCTGATGACGGTAAATGTAGCTTGCTTATTCTCCTAGATCTTAGCGCAGCTTTCGATACAGTGGTTCATGAAGTGTTAATAGAGGATATGACTGCTATTGGGATCGATGGGGATGCTCTTAAATGGTTTAATAACTATTTATCGAATAGATCTTTCAAGGTGAAGGTTAAAGATAGATATTCTGAAAGTAGAAAGCTCACCACGGGTGTTCCACAAGGAAGCGTGCTTGGCCCGGTTCTTTTTAGTATTTATACAATCGAGTTGTCTTGGATATTTAAATTACATGGCGTTCAATGTAAATTTTTTGCGGATGACACCCAGTTCTATTTAATAGTGGATGACATTATTGAAGATCAAGCTGTTATTGATAGACTTATGGCAGATGTTTCGAAATGGATGCAAAAGAAAAAGCTGAAACTAAATGAAAATAAAACTGAATGTATTCTAATTGGCACTAAATATAACGTAAGAAGGTTTGATAACGTTAATAGCATCTCCATCAATAAGGAAAATATTTTGTTAACTGATAAAGTCAGAGATCTCGGGGTAGTAGTTGATGGTTCTTTGACATTTGATGAACATATTAACAATGTGGTTAGGACCGCAAATTATCATCTAAGGAATATCGCATCCATTAGAAAATATCTTAACGAAGATGCCACTAAGCTGCTAATTAATAGTCTGGTGGTCAGTAGAGTAGACTATTGTAATTCGTTGTATTACAATTTACCTAATTATCGTCTTAGGAAACTTCAAATGATTTTGAATAGAGCTGCTAGACTAATTGTTGGTATATCCCCGCGAGAACATATTACTCCAACCTTAATTAAATTACACTGGTTACCAGTCAAAGCAAGGATTATTTTTAAGCTTTCCGTCTTAACATATCAAGCTATTAACACGGGAGAGCCATTGTATCTTAAAGGCTGCCTGAAAAGATACGTAGTAGGGCCTGGTGTTCATACACGCCTTTCCAGTGATGATTTCAGACTTGATGAGCCTCGTGCAACGACCACTCTTGGTACGAGAACTTTTAAGCACTGCGCTCCTAGATTGTATAATCAACTTCCGGCATCAATTAAGTGTGCTGAAAATATCTTTCAGTTCAAAAAACTATTGAAAACACATTTATTTTCACTCAGCTATAACATTGAGACAAATGAAATTAACCCTCTTTACATTACATAGACTTTTAAATTTTTAACTATAATATAAATGATTGGGAAATCAGGTCTGAACGCTTAATAGCGAAAGCAGGGATACTTGATAAACCGTCAGACATAGACATAGACATAAAAAGGCTCCATAGACTTAATTACCTGAATCCTATGAAAAGTTGTCTTTTGATATGAAACAAACACCAAAAATTACCATTTTCTTTCCTGTCACAAGTCTGATGAAGTAAACTTTAAGAGAAAAAATGTAATGATTCCTCGTGAATGTTTCAGTGACGTTTAACATTCAACTCATTTTCATTTAGCAACGGTTCCTTAGTTAATGACACCAATCTTTTCCATGGCCTTATTACAAAACATCCATAAGTACATCGTGAAAAAAAAAAATCCCCAAGAAACGAATAAAAAAAGAGTACACTTCTCAACAGTATTATTGTTATTATTATTATTAATAGCCAAGCTACAACCCTAATTGGAAAAGCAAGATGCTATAAGCCCAAGGGCTCCAATAGGGAAAAATAGCCCACTGAGGAAAGGAAATAACGAAATAAATAATTGATGCGAATAAATTAACAATAAAACATTCTAAAATCAGTAACAACGTCAAAACCGATATGTCCTATATAAATTATTAACAACGTAAAAAACAGATATGTCATATATTAACTATAAAAAAACTCATGTCAGTCTGGTCAACATAAAAGAATTTGCTCCGACTTTGAACTTTTGAGGTTCTACTGATTGAACTACCCGATTAGGAAGATCATTCCACAACTTGGTAACAGCTAGAATAAAACTTCTAGAATACTGTGTAATATTGAGCCTTATGATGAAGAAGGCCTGGCTATTAGAATGAACTGCCTGCCTAGTATTACGAACAGGATAGAATTGTCCAGGGAGATCTGAATGTAAAGGATGTTCAGAGTTATGAAAAATCTTATGCAACATGCAAATGAACTAATTGAACGACGGTGCCAAAGATTAATATCCAGATCAGGAATAAGAAATTTAATAGACCGTAAGTTTCTGTACAACAAATTAAGATGAGAATCTGCAGCTGAACACCAGAAAGGAGAACAATATTCAAAATAAGGTAGAATGAAAGAATGAAAAAACTTCTTCACAATAGATTGATCATCAAAAATCTTGTAAGACTTTCTCAATAAGCGTATTTTTTTTGCAACTGAAGAAGACACAGACCTAATGTATTTCTCAAAAGTAAATTTGCTGTCGAGAATCACACCTAAAATTTTAAAAGAGTCATACAAATTTAAAGAAACATTGTCAATACTGAGATCCAGATGTTGAGGAGCCACCGTCCTTGACCTACCTACAATCATAATTTGAGTTTTATTAGGATTCAACTTCATACCCCATAATTTGCACCATGCACTAATTTTAGCTAAATCTCTATTAAGGGATTCACCAACCACGGATCTACATTCAGGGGATGTCATGGTTATTCATCACCCATGAAAATGGATAAGAGACGAGACCAATTCTAATAATTTTCTGAGGCTCCTCTTGATTGCGAAGTCACACAAAATAAGATTCAGTACAAGTCTTTTCTTTCACATAAAAGATACTACTCCCAATTTAGGCGGCAAAACTAGAATCCCGAAACAAATCTGATTTTAACAGTCTTCACCAGGCTGACTAACAACATAAACTGGGGCAGGATGATGCAGTATTATTCCAGAGAAAATTCCAGACTTAGGACAGGAAAAACTTCAAGCTTAAAGGAGAACCCCGTTACTCTATGGTTCATTACCTGCATGAAATCCACCGGGTTTGGGCATTGACAACACATAAAAGTTTGGCTGCCACTGAAAACTTTTCTATGCCACTTTATGTTCAACTTCTGGTTTCCCCTTCAAATACTATAGGGAGTAGGGCGTGCTGCAAATGAAAGAAAAAAAAGTGTAATTAGACATAGTTGAAGGACGAAAAATATAACAGACTACAAATATAATATAATAAATAAATGAAAAATAATTTGGACTTTTTCTTAACTATACTATTAATTTTTCCACAAATTCACCGTAATTATCTTAAGATTTTAGGACATACTTAAAAGTCATTCCATCATGGGATTATTCGTAATAATAATTCATTAGAGGATTATACATTACAAAAATGTTCCTTTTACGCTGAACAAATTAAATACTGTATTTAGAGTCACATGCCTATATGTCCTATGATTTATAAATACGACCTTAAATGACCTTGAACACAAACTACAACTGAATCATTCTTGAAAAGGTTAAATTCTTTTATATACTGTACACACACACACACACACACACACACATATATATATATATATATATATATATATATATATATATATATATATATATATATATATATATATATACAGTATATATATATATATATATATATATATATATATATATATATATATATATATATATATATATATATATATATATATACATCTAGTAGAGTTTTACCGGTTCTACATGGAGATAACATTATAAAGGCATGTGATAATCGAGCTTATACGTACAGTCTTTTTGCAAGGAGTAAACGGGATTAAGCACTCTGTCGTGTATTATTCAAACAAACGAAATAAAGCTCAGAAAAACCATTCAAATATTGACAAGGAATAGTATAGTTCAGTTTTAGCCTTCCTGCATCATTATTATTATTGATGCTTTTATCC
>NC_090728.1:116578632-116581132 GCF_036898095.1 Palaemon carinicauda | reverse complement strand
AATGACAAAAAAGGAAAAAATAAACATTAGAAATTTGATAGCAGCAAAATGAGCGACTCAAACTTGAATTGGTTTGAAGATGGAGGAAGAGAACTTTTATTTTTTGTGAAGGAAATGTCGAAGAAGGTTAATGAGCAAATTCGTCTTTGAATGAATATGAAGAGAAGATAAATCTTCTTTATGGAGAATAAAGTCGAATTGCTGAAGAGAGATTTTTAAATCGTGGAAAAATATTTGGCAATACGGTTATTATATCAAGAACATCTGGAAAGTTATAAAGCAATTTCTATGTGCAAAATACAGTTTAGCAAGCTACAAATTAATGAGAAAAAAATAAGATAGCTCAAAATAAATGAATACATGATACTGGTAAACAAGTTAGATAAATTAGATAAATAAAAACTACTAAAATATATACAAGTGACTTAAAATAGAATTCTCTGCTGGCTAACGAGACTGATATTAATAAACGATGAAAATAAGAAGTAAAGGAAGCGTATTAGATATATAAATATAATATCAACGGAAATAGAGTGGGTATAAGTAACTATAACTGGTTATGATATAGAAGAATTCAAATATCACATGGGAGAATTTCAAGGGTCATCGTTATTCAAATAACAAATGATGAATTGAAATCATGAGTTGGAAATTATGCTTCACTCAAGTAAGTACGGAAAATTAACTCTATCTATCGAAATTAAAGGCGATATGTCTTTCATGATTGTAGATCTAAAAAGAGAAAACAGTGATATATACACAGAAAATTGTCATTACGATTAGAGTTTATCCAGGATCTCTCCCCACCCCTAAACCCCCACCCCCCAAAAGAGGGAAATATATCAGTCAGTTTTGTATTTTGATATGAACTACTTCAGAAAACGTTTCATATTTAAATCCTATTATATGTAGACATCCCATTATGCTTTGTTCGTAAATAAGCCAACTACATTGGATATATGATGACCCATGAGAGTTATAAGCGAAAAGCATTTAGTCTGAGATAACTAAATCTAAGACTTCGACATTACAAATGGATGGAAGTTTGCAATTATTATTCTTATTTTTTTTTAGTTAGAAATGGACTACAGACAATGTAAAAGGTGCATAAACTGGGTTTCCTTTATGTTTCCAAAATTCATATATATTATTTAGCCCCCCAAAAATAGTCTTATCTAGGAAATAAAAATTCATCATCAACAAGATATAAGGAATTGTTCTTCATAAATAGAATAAACATCTAAATGTATTATGGCACTAATGATAGGCCTATAACACATTTAATGTTTTTAGAATTATACTTATACACAAATTCAACATATTTTTAGTAAAACGTTGAGTACTTGGCTCACCGTAAAGCAAAGTTATTATCTTTTTACAGAGAATAACATTCTAAAAGTAAAACAACACTGCATTGCATGTTAGAAATTATATGAATTCGAAAGCAATGCCCAAATATTTTGATAAAGGAAAACAATTGTAAATTTTATCTATTACTCTATTCATGTAAATACCGTTTTGAAGAAATTGAGAATGCATAACAGTACACAGATAATTTCTAAAAATCTAGATATAGATAAATCAAAATATAATCCCTTAGAGTTCTGGTGAAATATTTACAGCTTTAAAAAGGGAGGAATTCAATGCAAAATGAATGAGAGATATGAAAACATTGTTAACTAATAACATGATTCTGAATGAATCAGAAATTACAAATGGATAAAGAGACGTCCACCGACTTATCAACTTTATTGTTATTATGATTATACTTTAAACAAATGACTAATGTATTGATAAAGAGGAAACTAATTAGACTTACAACATGAATATACATATTAATGAAAATTACGAGAGCAAACAGGAGACTCGTTAACCACCAGCCTGTAACACTGACATTTCTTGCAGCATAAAGTCAAAGTTCATTAGAAGCTTGCAGACGGACTATTTGCATCCCAATATGTCAAGGATGTTAATTGCAGTTTAGCCTTTTTTAGCACTGATATATTTAGTGTTTGCTATCTTAATTTCTCTATGACTGAGAATGCAAAATATACCAAAAAAACTATAATATTGTCAAAGGGAAATAAAAGCCTTTGAAGGTAAGCTTCCATCTACCTATTTTCTTCGAAGCTGCAGTTAATGAGGATATTCTGATGCCAGGCCTGTTGACCTTCGCATAAAGTTAATGTTTGATCCGTAATTTACATAAATCTCTCTCTCTCTCTCTCTCTCTCTCTCTCTCTCTCTCTCTCTCTCTCTCTCTCTCTCTCTCTCTCTCTCTCTCTCTTTCTAATAGTCAGAATTTATTTATTACTGGGGTATAATGATTACCCTAAAATCGTATTGCGACGATGGAATTTACTTGGAGTAAACTTTCACGTTGTGAATAGTATTAGCATTGAAACTACAACAGTGAATAACTAGTAATTATTGCTCCAAATGTTGTATGAAATGGGAAAGATAGCCAATCGAAACAAAAAGAATGGATCTATCAAGAGTT
>NC_090728.1:116563632-116568632 GCF_036898095.1 Palaemon carinicauda | reverse complement strand
TTTCCTAACGAAATGAGAACGAGAATAAAATAACGATAAGCATAGGATGGAAAACTTTGGAAAAACAGAATGAGATTATGAAAATTAAAATACCACTTTTTCTAAAAAGAAACGTATCCAATCAGCCGCTCCTACAAGTATCAATTTACGCATTAGAAACTCAAAGCAAATCTAAAGCCTTAAAACATAAACTAGTCACAAAGCAAAGAGTTATGGAAATAATCATGATTTGAATAACACAATAAAAAAAAAAAAAAAATTGCAACATGAAGATCGAACTAAATCAAAGGATATTCTAACATGTAAGATATAGAAATTGAATGGACAGGACATGTTATAAGAATGACAACCAATAGATGGACAAAAGGAATTACAAAATGGGTCTCGAGAGATTGCAAATAAAGCTGGGGAAGAAACAGAAGACGATAGATTGGAGAGCTAAGAAACTCGAGGCTTTAGCCTTGCATATAATGACCATAAATAGATGGGAGCAGAAGAACATATCTGAATCCTTTGACCTGTAGCGGAATAGCAATGCCTGATGATGAGGATGATTAATTAGGTTCATATACTCCTGTTCATATAGATATTCCACCCATCTCAGTATATCATTCTACCACCGCCATATTATTCTATATTCATTTAATGTGAGTATGGTATATAGAAGGGCTGATATTCCCAAATTTATTGAACAAAGTGAACTATTGAAAGAAAACAAAGGTATTTTCTCACTGAAATTATCATATTCTAAGCCTTAGTGATTTTGTCAAAATTTAATAAAGGGACTAAACGCTTGGGCAGCATTGAAGACGAAAACTACATGAACATAAAGGAAGTTGGTTACAATGGTAATTCTTCGTCCTTGCTAATCTGTCAGTGAGGAAAGTGGTGGATGTTTTTTGGACTAACCGACAGAGGGAAATTACATACTTTATAATTAGTCATCAAAACTCATTTCCATAATTACTCACATTCTGGTAAAGTATGTTGTTTTTTATCTAGCTTTGGCTCGGGAGTGGTGATTGAAGTGCAGTGCTAATTTTAATCCTATCATTCTTCCGTAATTTTTGATACGTCTGCATATGTTATAGTTTCACCTTCTTCCCCTTTAACTTTATTCTAATAAGTAGCAAAGAATTCAGTGAGATATTATGAGTGTAGGGGTACTTGTTTTCCACATCCCCATACACATAACAGTAGCGACCACAATATCAAAGGGTGCAACATAGTTCCTTGCAAAGATTATTTCCAATCATTAAGATTAACTATATTCAATTATATCTAAAGACAGAACCTTAGCGCTTTATTAGCATTGTATATTTCTCTGAATTAGAGTATAATCTCCAATTAATGAATAAAAAAATAATAGTAAATTCAAATACACATATCCGTAAAAAAATAAGTAATCTACCAATGGTATAATTACATACTATAATATTTCTGGATGATAACGTGAACGTTATTTTAAGAGTTTTACACATGATATCAAATGTAAATATTTCTTCGCTTTAACATTGTGATTTAGGCCTCTCTTCCCTTTATAATCATAGTATGGGAAGAATTTTATAAGTAAAGTTATGTTAGAGGCAATTTACTTGAATATTAAATCTGCTCAAAGGATGATGAACGTAAAACGCTTTAAACAAATAATAATTGGATCATTCTGAGGAAGTTTCAATTGTAATTTTCCTTTGTGTAATGACAGATATTCTCATAACCAGAAAGTTCAACGAAGCGGAGAAGCAAATAGATTCTGGAAGACGAAGACAGCTGAAAAGGCATTAGGATAAGGTCAGCTTCAACCATCAAAACCTCCTTTTTAGGGCAACATAATAATCTAGATTTAGCCTGTAATATTTTTCTTTTGATGCCAAAAACGTCTTCTCGTTATCTAATGGGATAAACAGTTTAAATTTGAACACATAAATTAATTATGAACCTATGATCTTGTTAGACTTTGAGAAAGGTAATAAAGGAAGGTGTAGAGTCGAATATACATTCGTTAACAAAGGTCTATTGGCAAGCATTATCCCAGAAATTTTTTATTTGTTGTCTCCTTTTGAAATATCTCCTGAACTCTTGCTTGTAGAATTTGTTCATTCGTTATTTTCTCTTTATTATATGGTTGGATATCTCTATGTGGGAGCCATCTGTATGTGTGCATTTTGTAATTTTCTAATGTATAAAGTTGATGATTTCATATTTTATCAACTCTCTTTTGTTCCAGACATATTAAGAATCTTAGAAAGAAAACTTTGGCATTGTAGTCATCCGACTGACATAGAAAGGTTACCAGTTATTACTTACTCTCCTTTTCCCACTCATCCTTCATAAAGATCTGTTAGGTATTTACGCAACACAATATCTAATATAGTGATTATGGCTTCTAATATGGCATTCTTACAATATCCAATACTGTGCAAAAATCCGCTGATTGTGGTCAGGAACTTCCTATGATTGGCCTTGGTTTTAGTGTTGCCTTTGATCGTGTTAATCATGAGGCCCTTGTTTTCAAACTCAAACAGTTGGGAGTGGGTTGGTCGTTTCTTAACATCATTGCTGAGTTATCAAGTGATAAATCGCAGAAAGTTGTTGTTGATGGGCACCATAGTTAGTATAGGAATTTGATATCTGGTGTTTCTTAGGGTAGTGTGCTTGGCCCATTACTGTTCATACTATATACGCATGACATGTGGTTTGGTCTAAAAAACAAGCTTTTTGCATATGCAGATGATGCTACTCTCTTTGCATCAATTCCATCTCCTGAATGTATATCTTGGGTCACTGAATCCCTTTATAGAGATCTAGCTAAAATTAGTGCATGGTGCAAATTATGGGGTATGAAGTTGAATTCTAACAAAACTCAAAGTATGATTGTAAGTAGGTCAAGGACCGTGGCTCATCAATATCCTGATCTCAGCCATGATAATTTCTCTTTAACTTTGTATGACTTTTAAGATTTTAGGTGGGATTCTTAACAGCAAATTTCCTTTTGAGAAACACATTAGGTCTATGTCTTCTTCAATTGCACAAAAAATTGGCTTATTGAGAAAGTTTTTCAAGATTTTCAGTGATCCATATATTCTGAAGAAGGGTTTAATTTTTTTTCATTCTACCTTATTTCGAGTATTGTTCTCCTATCTGGTCTTCAGCTGCTGATTCTCATCTTAATTTGTTGGACAGGAACTTACGGTCTATTAAATTTCTTATTAATTTCTAGCATCATCGTTCAATTAGTTCATTATGCATGTTGCAGAGGATTTTTTTTTTATAATTCTGACCATCGTTTACATTCAGAACTTCCCGAACAGTTCCATCCTGTTCGTCATACTAGGTATGCAGTTAATTCTAATAGTTGGGCCTTCTCCATAATGAGGCTAATACTACACAGGACTCTAGAAGTTCTATTCCACCTCTGACCAAGTTGTGGAATGATCTTCCTAATCGGATAGATGAATCAGTAGAACTTCAAAAGTTCAAATTCGCAACTATGTTTTTATGTTGAACAGGCTTATATAAGTCCTTTTATAGTTTACATATGAAATATCTATTTTAATATTGTTATTATTTTTAAGATATTTCATTTTAATTTTTTATTATTCCTTATATCGTTTATTTATTTCCTTATTCCCTTTCCTTACTGGGCTATTTTTCCCTGTTTGAGCCCTTGGGTTTATAACATCTAGCTTTTCCAACTAGGGTTATAGCTTAGCTGGTGATAATAATAATAATAATAATAATAATAATAATAATAATAATAATAATAATAATAATAATAGTAAATATATTTGCTCCCACATCAACAAAGTACGTGAATCTTCTATAAGTCTAACGCACTATTTCTGACCCATTTAAATTACTCTATATAATACTACCCTAAAAAAAGATGTAATGCATAACCTTTTTTGACACGGGGTGTCTTTCTAGTATCTCTCCAACTTTAATATTCTTGATAGTCGATCACTTTCGATATATTGTAGCCTATGAAAAATGCTTTGGTATAAAAAAAAAAAAAATTTGAACTTCCTAAGTATGCTTGACCTTTTTCTACGGTACTGTTGTATCCTGCTTTTTATGAAGTTCATTTATTAGTACTGCTGCTTTTGATATAATATAATCAGTATTACCCAACTTTAGCAGAGTGACTCATGGCTTTCTTACCACACCTAGTTTTTACCTCGGTGGTTTACTTATAATGATGACTTAGCCCCTTCCATTTCTCATATTTCATCCTAGTTTCAATTTATGAAAAGTCATTGTCTCTAAGAATAATAGTGCTTTCACTTTTCATTATGAAAATGTTTTACATCCTCTTGTATATCAAATTCCAAAATCACCTTCTAAATCTTGTGTAAAATTTTCATACAATCAATAATCTTTTATTTTTCAAACTTCACAAAGCCAATATTTACTTTTTCTATCTTAAGAACACAAAAATAGAATTAGGTTATATGATGAGTCTTTTCACCTAAATAGAATTAGGCAATAGATCATTCATTTGATGAATGAGTAAAAACTTATTCACAGCTCAGAGTCTCTTTCTCTCCTATACAAGTGGATTCTCTCAATCTATCCTAGATTTGCAGTTTAAGTGAGTTTTTGCTCCTCTGTTGAAATTACGTTTTTTTTCTTATCCAACGACTATGTAACAGGTTCCCTCCCACATCTTTCAGAATTTATTCGTTAGATATAAGCAAACTTAAAATTACATCATTCTGTTGTTAACATTTTGAAACCTTTTTTTCAATTTTTATTCCAATGATTCTTACAACATCCCTTTTTATTGACTCATTTGCTGTTAATCCCTTGACTTCTCCTATGTTTTACTCTTCGCCTGTTGCTCTCAAGACTGAAAGAAACTGAGCATTGAAAGAATTATGTCACATTATTATTTTCTTCAAAGAAATTAATCTGCTAATGAATAGTTACCAGTGTTTGTTGATACATATTAGTTTTTATCAACACAATTTTCAATAACTTATAAATATATATATATATAT
>NC_090728.1:116553632-116558632 GCF_036898095.1 Palaemon carinicauda | reverse complement strand
CTTCGTTTGTATCCTCTAGGGACCCATTCTGTTAGCATTCTTGTCCTTCTATTATCAGTCTTTCTCATTATATGTCCTGATCATATTATTTTCTTTTTCTTACATGTTGTTAGAATACTCTCTACTTTAGTTAGATCTGGCATCCAAGTTACTCTTTTTCTGTATCTTAATGTTATACCCATTATTATTCTTTTTACAGCTCTCTCAGTTGTAACCAGATTTTGTTCTACTGATTTAGTTAGGCTCTAGGTTTTAGATGCACAAGTTAACACTGTTAGGAGAATCTAATTCAACACTATTTTAGAGAAATTATCATTTTACATTTCAGAATAGCATTTTTTTCTACTAAAAGCTCTCCATTGCATGCTTATTCTTCTTTTAATTTTGGTCTCATATCCTAGGGAAACACTTACTGCCTGTCCTAAATAATTATTATTCATAAACAATCTCACAAGGTTCACCCATAACGCTTAGTTGTTTTTTTCTCCTCATTTCCATTGAACATTATCTTAGTTTTACTCATATCAATTTTCAGTCATAAAATTCTGTTTTCTGTATTCAAATATTTTACAATTTTTGCAATTCTTTCTATGATTCACTAAACAGAACTGTGTCATCTGCAAAACTTAAGTTGTTAAAGTATTTCCCCTTAATGTTAATCATACATTTTCCTAATCTAAATTCTTAAAACATTCTTATAGTACATAAATGTTTTACATAGAGGTTTGTCATACACTGTTCTGTGTGTTTACGTTTGTATGAACTCACCATATACAATCTTTATATGCATGGTAAAAAATTTTGCCTAATTCTTATATTCATTTAATGCCCACAAACATAGCCATTCAATATGACAGGCCAATGAAATTACTCTACTATGAAATACCTATTATTTGAATATTATCATAACAATCTCGGTTGCGATAACGGTTCAAAACTACTTTTACATTTCATTGAATTATATTTTTCTCTCTCCCCTATGTCCATGGTAAACAGGAAATAGATTAGAATTATAAACTAATTAGCGATATTAATATAACATTTATTACAAATATTGTAGTTATGTATACAACAGGATATTCAGTGATGCTGGACGTAGGATATAAATAAATTTGTGTGCAGAATTCATCCTCCAATTTCATTTTTTTTCTCTTTTTCATATAATTGCATTATGGCTTAAATTTTAATCTGACTTTAATTACCGTTTTACAACCATCCGTTTCTTATAGAGATAGGTTTAAAGCTCGTTTAGGCTACACATTAACGGAGCCTCAGAATTACAGGATATATAAAGATATATAAAAGGAAAGAAATCAATTAATAAATATTTTCTTAAAGGATGTTGGTTAAGATGGTAGGTCAACTCTTATGAATTCTTTAATTAGAAATAGGTGTTCCGTGCCAACAGTCTTCATTTGAAGCTCAAGTCACTTAGAATTATGTACCCCAGAACGTTAAATATTTGA
Source organism: Palaemon carinicauda (assembly GCF_036898095.1). NCBI lineage: Eukaryota > Metazoa > Arthropoda > Malacostraca > Decapoda > Palaemonidae > Palaemon > Palaemon carinicauda. The sequence goes on along the minus strand of NC_090728.1, from coordinate 116,557,166 downwards.
TGACTTTGGAACCTTGATGCTGAGAAAAAAAAGGATTTCTTAGTAAAAATTAAAGGTAAATATTCTCTCACAGTTTATAAATACTTCTACATATCCTACTCTGTGTAATTGTAAGTGCAAAAAGACTTATTCCCCGTGTTTAGAGATGCACAGATGTCGCAGGAACCCAGAATTAGGATAGAGCAGCAGTTCAAACAAACGAAGCGCTTGACCTTTCAAGCATTCAGAAACCAACAACGAAAAATCATTTACGAATATTAGTTTTTGCTTTCACGTAATCCTACAAAGGTGACATCAAACACTCAATGCGCTGTCTATCCCTTGCATGGATTCAGATGTCTGCCTCTGTGTGAACACTTCGAAAATCTTCTTAAATCAAAAACGCAAAAAATAGATATGCAGTGCATTATGTGCAGGAAAAAGTATAACATAAATTCAGTTGGTTACCTGTGCATTATGATAAAAGTTGAAGGCTTAGAGAGGAAAGGTCATATAACAATTCGTTTTTAGATCTGTTTAACTTGACATAAAAGTTCTGAAGGTTTAGATTCCATTAACTTATTCTGTAAATTAAATACACACGCACAAGCTAAAATGCTAACAAACATAAACACACACATATATATATATATATATATATATATATATATATATATATATATATATATATATATATATATATATATATATATATATATGTATATATATATATATATATATATATATATATATATATATATATATATATATATATATATATATATATATATATATATATATATACATATATATATATATATATATATATATATATATATATATATATATATATATATATATACAGTAGTACCTCTACATACGATCTTAACTTGTTCTGGGAACTGCTTCTTATGTTAAAACGATCGTATGTTGCAGCAAATATTCCCATAAGAATACACTGTAATTTGTATAATTCGTTCCTCAGCCCAGGAACCCATGATAATTCCTTAATAAACTGCTACACATAATTACACAAAACATTAATACAATTGCATAATACAGAAAGATCTAAAAAAAGATAATAATAGAGAAATAATAAGTAAAAAAGGGGTTTTTATTGACACTTCACCTTATAGACAGGCCAGCGCAGGTGTAGGAATTGCTATGCAGGAGGAGACGAAAGATCAGCGAGGAGGTAGAGACGGCGACTGCGATAACGTACTGTAACTTACTCTAACTCAAGCTACATGAACTTTAACCAAACTTAGCTTATTTTTTTTTTCATTTGTATATTTTATATTTTTTCTTGTTTTTTCTTTTGTATTTCTAATTTGCATCACTCTCACTCGATTTGGTCTTACTTTTCTTTACTTCAATTTCTTTCTCTTCATCACGATCACTAGACTGCTTCATAGATTTTTTAAAGAAACTATCGAGAGAAAGTTGCTTGGTACGGCTTTTGAGAATTTTTCTAAAATGAGTTAAACAAACATCATCAAGCTGCGAAACTACACGGCAAACCTGAAGTTTCTGTGGGTGATGCTTATCGATGAAATCAACCACGTGTTGATAATATGCCAACATATGTTTAATTTCAGCCGAACTTAAGATGTGACCTACCTCCTCGATCTCCTCCGACTCACTCAACTGCGCTTGGAACTCATCATGCTGTATGGCTTGCAGCCCCATGGGTTCCTCGGTGGTGAGCTCTTCATGATGCTCATCGATGAGTTCGGTGATGTCATCTTCATTGACCTCCAGACCCATGAACTTGCCAAGGGATACAATCTCTTCTACGTCTTCCTCTTTGGCAAGCACAGGTTCAGGGTCGAGGCCAAAACCTTCAAAATCTCTGGGAGAAACAGCATCAGGGCAAAGCTTCTTCCAAGCTGATTTCAGTGTCCTACGAGTTACTCCCTCCTCAGCCTGATCTATGACCTTTAAGCAGAGCACGATATTGAAATGGCTCCTCCAAAATTCACACAAAGTTAAGTTGGTGCTTTGCGTGATATTAAAGCAATGCTTAAATAAGTGCTTGGTGTAGAGCTTCTTGAAATTAGAGATGACTTGCTGGTCCATGGGCTGGAGGATAGGGGTGGTGTTCAGTGGAAGATACAACACTCTGATGAATTTGTACTGGTCGATTATATCATCTTCGAGTCCTGGGGGGTGAGCGGGTGCATTATCCAAACAAAGCAAGCACTTCAAAGGCAAATTCCTCTCCTGAAGGTACTTCTTGACAGCAGGGCTGAGAACTAGGTTTACCCATTCAACAAAGATATGCCTAGTGACCCAAGCCTTAGAATTAGCATGCCACAAAACATGCAGCATATCTTTATTAATTCTATGTGCTTTAATTGCCGTAGGGTTTCCGGGATGGTAAACCAGTAACAGCTTTATTTTGCAGTCCCCGCTGGCATTGGCAAAAAGGGAAAGAGTCAACTGATCCTTCATAGGTTTATGTCTAGGCATTTTCTTCTCTTCGGTGGTAATGTATGTTCGACTAGGCATCTTTTTCCAAAACAGACCGGTTTCATCACAGTTGAAAACTTGCAGCTCTACGTAGCCTTCGTCATCCACCATCACTTCAAACTTTTCAATAAAATCGTTAGCAGCCTTGGTGTCCGAACTTGAAGCCTCTCCATGCCGAACAACTGAATGAGTACTGGTACGTTCTTAAATTTCTTGAACTAACCTTGAGATGCCTTGAATTCCTCTGTTGTAGGATCGGTTGAACTCTCCCCTGTGTCACCCCCAGAGCCCGCCGCCTTCAAGTCACAATAGATAGCGCTGGCCTTCACACAAATGATAATTTCAGTGATCATATCGCCAACAAAATCTTTGTCCTTTATCCATATCAACAAAAGGCATTCCATCTCTTCCAGGGTAGGGCTACAACGTTTAAAAATAATGGTGATCCCCTTCGATGGTTTGACTGCTTTAATGGCAGCCTTCTGTTTGATGATCGCTGAGATCGTAGACATATTCCAGCCATATTGTTTAGCCAGATTGCTCACACTCACACCTTACTCATATTTTTCTATTATTTCTTTTTTTAGTTCTAATGAAAGCATTGACTTCTTCCTTTTTTAACCACTACTACTTCCGGAACCAAAACTAAGCTTTTTAGGATCCATGATTATACGTAAAACCCAAAAACAAAACGTGAAGAATGAAGATAAAAAGCACTATTAATAATGGAGCGAATAGAGAACAAACATACGATGCGCACGAGATGAGATGACTGATCAAGGCGACACTCGATTGGCGTCCCTCCGACGTGCCGCCATCTACCAGCGTAAACAATAAACTACGATTGACGCTTCGAGAAAATTCTATGCCTATGATATACGTCTGATGTTGGAGCAAGACTTCAGGTGTAGAGAAGAAAATTTGATCGAATTTTACTTTGGGTGTTGGAACATTCGTATGTAAAGAAAATCGTATGTAGAGGTTCCACTGTATATATATATATATATATATATATATATATATATATATATATATATATATATATTTATATATATATATATATATATATATATATATATATAC
>NC_090728.1:116531132-116541132 GCF_036898095.1 Palaemon carinicauda | reverse complement strand
AGGACCCTTATCCCTTCCACACCTCTCTTTCTTTTATTATCTTTTGGCCCCAGTCCTACTTCCGTACCTAGTGTAGGTTAGGATGGAGGACAGGCTCAGCTCTCTGCTGGCTGGCAATTACGTGTCGGCCGGCAGAGACCCTTTGTTCTTTGCAGAGTGAGCCCCAGACCTCCCTTGGTCTCCCTTCCATGTCTGCCGGTGGAGCTTGGCAGGCTATGGATTCTTTGGAAGCCTGAATGCTACATTCTCCCCTTCCATAAGTTCACTCATTCTGGATGGAAGGTCGTATGGCAATGCCGCCTTATAACCTTACATCCATACTGTTTCTCTGACTATTGTGTTGTACCCCTAACCCCGGCTGTCAGCTGTTAGGTTCTCTGGTTCTTAGATACTGCCGGCGGGCATGGGTATTACTACCTTTGCCTGCCAGCAGTGGAAACACATCCCGAGTCTGCTGGCCACTACGATTAGAGGCCGGCAGCCGGGTATTAGTGTTTTCGGCTGTCGACCGGCAATGATTGCCGGCTGGCACACATTTGAGAATCAGTGGGCTGCCGCCTATCAGTTAAAGGTAGTATATCTTTGAACTATACAGAGGTAGATGCCGGCCAGCACAACAGCATGCGATGTACAGTAGTTACTATTTTTGTAGTGTAGTACAAACTGCATTAGTGTAACTTCAGTACAGAGTTTGTGATTACACTAAAGTTCTTCAACATACTTAATGTTATCTTGTACAGCCTTTTGTTGAAACCGTACATATATAGAAAGTGAGTTATTTCTGTATTCTTTCAATCCCGTATATTAAAACTTTATTTCAAGGTGTAAACTACACCTTAAATTTTCGTTTAGGAAATTACATAAGGTATTCTAAAATAGAATTAACCTTAGTTTTAATATCTTAGGAGGTTACAACAATTGACTGGACAGGAAATACAAGTATGTGTCTTTCCTTCTTTCTTTTATAGCTTTTCTATATAAGCTAAATGTTTCAATATAAGTGAAAAGCCTTCACTTGATACTTATGGATACTCAACTTTGCAGGAGTCACGCAGCATGCGCAGCCTCCAGAGGTGATCTCCGGTATTGGGACCCTCGGGTTTGTACAGTTTGTTCTAACCTGATTACCGAGGCTTTTGACGACCCTAAGTCGACGGAGTCAAGGGATGATGCCAGGGAAATGTTACGATCCTGGGTGAGGGGTTTTCAGAAAAACACCTCAGGCCCCTACCTTCCAAATGAAAAGATGAAGGCCTACCTTTTCCCTAAAGCATCGGCCTTCAAGACATCCAATTGGACGATAAGATGTCGGAGGTGTCGGATTCTACTGAGAAGGACCTTCTAGGAGAAGGTCAGGAGGAGGAGCTGTTCCAGGCTCCTCTAGTAGAAGAGGAAGAAATCGACGAGGTGTCGGTTACATCGGTTCCGGACCCAGAAGCTGTTCCCTCTACATTGTGTGCTATCCCATATGAACTGGGAAGGACTCTCTCTTCCATTGTTGAGATGATCCAACAAATTCAAAGGAAGAATGATGAGAAGGAAGCTGCAATGAAACTGGAGATAAGCAGACTTGCAGCATCACGTGGGCCCCAGAAGCGGCTCAGCGTGAAGAATCTTCCTTTGTGCTCGGATACCAATCCTTTGAGGTATGCCGAACACTTGCCAATGACAACCGGGAAGATCGTGATCTCAGAAAAGTTGGGAGCAATTCCCCTGGAAAAAGTGGAATTTTGGCTCAACAAAGATTCTTATCCGGACTGCTATGTCCGTCTTAGGAAGGAGCCAGCCTCAAAGGAGGAGACGGAGCCAAAGGAGGTCATAGTTTTTTACCATAGTAAAGCTCAGGCGTTACTAGAGAGCTCGATGAAAAAGAGGTGCTTCAATAACTCAAAGGATCCCGCCTTGAGTAAGAAGCTTCCCTTCTTTTTGGCCTCTCCTTCCAGAGCCTTTCCCTTCTTGGAAAAGGGATATAAGGCAGCCTTAAAGGCAGTGGAGGCAGGGAAACCATGCCCCTCCTTAGAGGAGTGCAAGCCGTTATCTCTGACCTTGCCCTTGGACCAAGAAGACTGGAAGGACGTACACCTTACCTTCTCAGTCGGGAAGCTGGAAGCTGATATTGCTGAACGTCAGTTCAGCGAGGAACTTCCAAAACTGTCGGAGGTTCTCTTGCGTAGAGAGCAAGAGACAAAGGAAAGACTTGCGGCATCAATGTCGTTGCAAACGACATTAGAAACGATGGCAAGTGACCCCAAGAACCAGGACATGTTCATGGCAGTGGCCAAAACCCATCTGGCTACAGTAACGAAGGATCTCTATAGCTTTATTAAAGCTAGGAGAGCCTGTAGAGAGTTCGTGTTCGCCTCGCCTGCGGTGAGGCACGAACCGAGGAGAGTGATATCCTCTCGTATCTAGGGTAAAGACCTCTTTCCCAATGAAGTGGTTAAAGAGGTAATAGACAAGGCCACCACAGAGAATAGGAACCTTCTCAAAAAGTGGGTCTTAGATGTTAAGAGAAAGTCTTCTCCGGATGAGGGTCCTCAACCCAAGAAGAAGACAAAAAGGCCTTGGCCATCCTCTCGGCCGGCTAAACCCTACTGACAGCAACAACAACAACAACTTCCTGTGACCGCGGTGCCTCAGATAGTGGCACAACCTCCAACCACGTACCAGCTGGTACCTCAACAAGTGGCGACACAGTCTTCAAAAGGCAGACTTCTTCCTTTCGTTCAAGAGCTAGAGGAACATTCAGAGGTTCGTCTAGACGCCCTTCAAGAGGAAGGGGATACAGGGGAGGACGCGGTCAAGGAGGCAAGGCCTCAGGTCCACAACAGCAGAAGTGAGATACTTCCAGTAGGAGGGAGACTACAGCTATTTAGGGATCGCTGGACCTTTGATCCCTGGGCCCACAGCCTAATTAAAAATGGACTAGGTTGGAGCTGGAGCAGTCCTCCACCTCAATTCCCTCAATTCTTCCAACACTCAACCCCCGTTCTGGAAGAATATGTCCGAGAACTCTCCAACACATAAGGATCCTACTGCCCAGAAGGGCATATACTGTCTCTATAGACTTGTCTGACGCTTATTGGCACATTCTAATTAATCGTCACCTCTCCTCCTACCTAGGCTTCAAGTTACATAGAAAACTTCACGCCTTCAGAGCCATGCCTTTCGGGCTAAACATAGCCCCAAGGATTTTCACGAAGCTCGCGAACGCAGCCGTCCATCAATTACGACTAAAGGGGGTCCAAGTAGTAGCCTACTTGGACGACTGGCTGGTGTGGGCAGCATCCAGGACAGAATGCATGCAAGCTTCTAAGATAGTGATCCAGTTCCTGGAACATCTGGGATTCAAGATCAACATAAAAAAAGTCTCGACTTTCTCCAGCTCAAAAATTTCAGTGGTTGGGAATCCACTGGAATTTGGAGTCACATCGACTTTCCATTCCTGGTAAGAAGAGGAAAGAAATAGCAGGATCTGTCAAGAGAATATTAAAATCCAAACGGATATCAAGACGCGAACAGGAGAGAGTGCTCGGCTCTATTCAGTTTGCTTCGATAACAGATCCAGGGCTAAGAGCACAGCTAAAGGATGCAACAGGAGTCTGGAGAAAATACGCATCAAACGCTCGAAGAGATCTAATAAGACTACTACCTTTCGACTGCGAACGCTTCTCAAGCCGTGGTCCAATGCCAAGCAATTGAAGAAATCAATACTTCTTCAACCACCATCCCCGTCAGTAACTATCCACACAGACGCTTCAAAAGAAGGCTGGGAAGTTCACTCTCATCAGATGAGAGTCCAAGGAGCTTGGTCAAATCTTTTCAAGTCATTTCACATCAACTTTCTAGAAGCCATGGCAGTACTTCTGACATTAAAGAAAGTTTCTCCTCGCCACTCGACCCATATAAAACTGGTTCTAGACAGCGAGGTGATAGTGAGATGCCTGAATCGACAAGGGTCGAGGTCACCTCAAATCAACCAAGTGATGTTGGCCATATTCCGCTTGGCAGAAAGGAAGAAATGGCACCTGTCAGCAGTTCACATTCAAGGGTTCCGCAATGTGACAGCGGACGCTCTATCCAGGTTTACACCTATAGAGTCAGAATGGTCCTTTGACGCAGGATCGTTCTCCTTCATCTCGAGTCAACTCCCAGAGCTGCAGATAGACCTCTTTGCGACGAAAGATATGAGGATCCTCTAGCGGAGGCAGTGGACGCTATGTCCCTGGACTGGAACAGATGGTCCAGTATTTATCTGTTCCCTCCGCACAACTTCCTTTTGAAGGTCCTCGATAAGCTGAGATCCTTCAAAGGGAAAGCAGGAATAGTGGCCCACAAGTTGCCAAATAGCGTTTGGTTCCCTCTGGCATTGGAACTACCACTAAAATTCGTACCGCTACCGGATCCATCCCTGTCTCAGCGAGTACAGAAGTCGACTGTCTTCGCTTCATCACAGAAAATACGGAACCTACATCTCATGATTTTCTCTCCTTAACGATGAGAAAAATATTTGGTGTTAATAGTCAGTTTAGACTTTTGGAGGAAATCAGAAGACATTATGAGGCTTCAGGGAAGAAACAGATATACTTTGTCAAGGCGAAGAAACCAAAAGAAATCTCGACAGATTCCTATTTATCATTCTTCATTCACCTTCATGAGGAAGGTTTAGCAGCCAACACAATTCTATTGTTCAAGTCTGCCTTGACAAGACAGATACCATATGCCTTACAGGTCGACCTTTCTAACCCAGTTCTGGGAGGGAGAACTGAATCTATTTCCAGACCCAACGTTTCTTACCAAGAACAAGCTACCCACCAACAGGTGGGGTCCCTAGAGAATCTGCCCTCTGAAGGAAGATGCATCTCTGTGTCCAGTGGAGTGCCTAAAGGTCTATCTTCATAGAACTTCAGACTTTATGGGAGGACACCTGTTCAGAAGAGAAACCCTGGGTTCCAAGTTATCTATACTAAGGGTGAAAATCACCCGTGTTATTCGCAGAACGGATGCAGACAGTACACCCGTTAGTCATGATCCGAGGAAAGTTGCCTCTTCCATAAAATTTCTTTAATTATATGGACTTTGAACATCCTTGTTCGTACACCGGTTGGTAGTTATCCAAGGCGTTCTGTATGCACTATGCGAAGCAGGTGGAGCAACTTAAGAGGTCTGTGGTAGCAGCAGGTAGAATTCTTTAACCTTCTGTTTTAAATCTGCGAGGAACAGTGTAATTAATTTTGGACGATTAATTAAGAGGATGCGTGTGTGGTCACTGTATGTTACTACACACTGAGCGATGGGCCACGAAAGTGTCCTTAAGAACTGTTCCATTGACGTCGGTGAACTATAGCATAATTCGGACACTTGTGCCAAGCGTTTCTTACGCTAGTGTAAATAAACAGTATACAGAAAGTATCATTATTATTAATAATTCAATTGAAGTGGCAAGTCTGTTTCCTGGTAGACGAAACAATATTTTCTGTTGACTGTTTTCTTTATGCTTTAATGCATATCATCCACTTTTTATAAATTTTATAAAGGTTGATCTGATGTGTACATTTATTAAATTTTAATAAACTAGTTCATAGTGAACCCTGCGTTTTATTCACCCACACTCATTTTATTAGAAATATACTAAGCATTAAGATTAAAATATGGATATTTTTATCATGGTATGTTTTTTAAGATTGTTCCCTGATTCAAGCAAAAGTCCACTCACTTTAGCCCTTCCTTAGGAAGGGTGGACGTGGTTCCCTAACGGGATAGTGGCAGAGATGCAAAATTTGTTCCTATGCGGATACAACCATTATCCAATAGTTAATAAGAGTAGTCACATTGGGGAAGGTGTCACAAATTCATACTGACATGGGTGACTCTTATACAAACTTTGCTTTATAATGTATAGGGCGAGACCACTATACAAGCTTGTCATTTTGTCATCCATAGTTTTTATGTACACCTCGAGACTTTTTCCAGAGTCTAGTACGACTCTTCCCTGTAGGGGGCTGGAAGCACTAACATAGTTCATGCTTAGATGAAATGATGTATGACGGTAACATCATAGGTCTGTAGGTCTAGACGGACCATGAAAATACTTTCTTGAGAGTACGGCACCGATTGAGAATCCACAGATACAGTAATGCTCTGGTAAACTTCCATCAGGACGACATGGCCTGAGCCCCAAAAACGGATTTTGAGCGAAGCGAAAAATCTATTTTTGGGTGAGGTAGCCATGTCGTCCTGATGGACCCGCCCTTCCTTTTATTTTAACCCTGGATAGGTACGATGGGTCGTTTGCGACCCAGAGCGTCAAAAAAAAACTGGTTTTTCTCACGTGACTCACCCCCGTGACTGAATTTGTGGGTGATCGACCTGCAGGAGGTGTCTCCCCTACACGCTCTAGTAGTGTCCAGATGTGCATTGCTGTAGCTGTACTCCTTCCCCGATTTCTGAGACGCGTCGGGGTCGTTCGCGACCGAGTTTACCCTTCTAAGGTAGTTTGCATAATTATCAAAGTTATTACGTATTATGAAATTGTCGTAGAATGGTGCAACTTGTATAGGTTATCAGTTGTGGAAAGTCTTGGTGGATTGTTTGGCTAGCATGTGCATGATTTTTTTTTTAGTTAAAATATCGTTCATCACCACGAGGACCATTTTACCGCGAGTGCCCCTTTTTCATTTTTTTTCATTTTTTTGCCAAGTCATTTTTCCGTAAGATATTGCCAAATAGGGTCGTAAAACTTTTGCTTGTTTAGTGTTGGAAAGTGTGTCTAGATGATCTGGCTACCCATGCATGACTTTGTTTTTGTCAGATACGACGTAGTTATTGGTATATTGGGTATTTAACTGCGGTTACCAATTTCTGTTTTTTTTTCAATATTTGTAAAAATTACTACGTAGTAAGGAATTGCCGTATATTATTCATTTTTTTTTCATGTTTATGTGTTAGAAAGTGTGCCTTGATGGTTGGGCTAACACGTGCATGTCTTTTTTTTTATCTGAGATGCCGTATATTAGAATGTCGGGCATTTTACCGCGAGTGTCCCTTTTTCATTTTTTTTCATTTTTTTGCCAAGTCATTTTTCCGTAAGATATTGCGAAATAGTGTCGTAAAACTTTTGCTTTTTTAGTGTTGGAAAGTGTGTCTAGATGATCTGGCTACCCATGCGTGATTTTGGTTTTGTCAGATACGACGTAGTTATTGGTATATTGGGTATTTAACTGCGGTTGCCAATTTCTGGTTTTTTTCAATATTTGTAAAAATTTACTACGTAGTAAGGAATTGCCGTATATTATTGAATTTTTTTCATGTTTATGTGTTAGAAAGTGTGCCTTGATGGTTGGGCTAACACGTGCATGTCTTTTTTTTTATCTGAGATGCCGTATATTAGAATGTTGGGCATTTTTCCGCGAGTGCCCCTTTTTATTTGTTTTGCATTTTTTTGCTTAGTCATGTTACCGTAAGGAATTGGCAAGTAGTGTCGCAAAACTTATATTTTTATAGTGTTGGAAAGTGTTTCTAGATGATCTGGCTACCCATGCCTATTTTTTTTTAGCCAGATATGGCGTATATATAAGTATGTGTTCGATTTTCCTGTGATTGCCATTTTTTCGTTTTTTCCCATTTCTTTCAAAATTACTACGTACTAAGGAACTATCACAGAGTAATATTTCATTTATATGTTTATTTGTCGGAAAATGTGCCTTGATGGTTTGCCTAGCACGTGGCTGAAATTTTTTTTTTCTGAAATGCCGTATATTAGAATGGCCATTTTTCCACGAGTGCCCCTTTTTATTTGTTTTGCATTTTTTTGCTTAGTCATGTTACCGTAAGGAATTGGCAAGTAGTGTCGCAAAACTTATAATTTTATAGTGTTGGAAAGTGTTTCTAGATGATCTGGCTACCCATGCCTATCTTCTTTTATTAGCCAGATATGGCGTATATATAGGTATGTGTTCGATTTTCCTGTGATTGCCATTTTTTCGTTTTTTCCCATTTCTTTCAAAATTACTACGTACTAAGGAACTATCACAGAGTAATTATTCATTTAGATGTTTATTTGTCGGAAAATGTGCCTTGATGGTTTGCCTAGCACGTGGCTGAATTTTTTTTTTTTCTGAAATGCCGTATATTAGAATGTTAGCCATTTTTCCGCGAGTGCCCCTTTTTATTTGTTTTGCATTTTTTTGCTTAGTCATGTTACCGTAAGGAATTGGCAAGTAGTGTCGCAAAACTTATATTTTTATAGTGTTGGAAAGTGTTTCTAGATGATCTGGCTACCCATGCCTATCTTTTTTTTAGCCAGATATGGCGTATATATAGGTATGTGTTCGATTTTCCAGTGATTGCCATTTTTTCGTTTTTTCCCAATTCTTTCAAAATTACTACGTACTAAGGAACTATCATAGAGTAATGATTCCTCTAGATGTTTATTTGTCGGAAAATTTTGTTTACTTTTTTTTTGATTGAATATCATCAATTTTTTTTTAGCTAAAATATTATATTGTTTTACATTTTTATTTTTTTTCGATTTTATTTCCCTTCAAAAAAATTATTTTGGGTCAGAATTTTAATTTTATAGTCGTAAAATAATCGTCAATTATCCAGCAACCCACCATACAATTTTTATGCATATCCAATAATAATTAGATTAGTAAATAACACCTTGAAATTGACATACCCTTCCTACATTTCAAGTGGCAGATTAGGGAGTCTGAGTCAGTGTGGTTGGCGGCCATTTTGTGGACATATCCGAAGCGTAAGCTGCCCTATCTATATATATTCTTGTTCCCTATAGAATTTTTTATATTTTGGTATATTTTTACCTGCATAAATATCATATTATATATTAAATATATGTATTTTTTTACGAAATTTCTAAGTACTCAAAAAATTACCTTTAGATATGGCCCCTGATATAAATGTAATTTACAAAGTAATGAAGATTTTTTTACATATTTCTATTTTAGGATAACATATGTTTATTCCCTAAAAAAATAGCCACTTCCTATTTCATTTGGGTACCCAAAAAAATTCATGAAATTTGGACAAATTTTTTTGGCCAAAAAATGTTACCCTTTTTTTCTCATTTCAGATCTTCACCTCCATGGGTCTGACTTCATCCAAAATACATCAAGATGTGTCCTAAACATTCAAGAATCAATTCCTAAAAGGAATTGTGTATATATGTATAAACTTTTTTTATGAATTTGCATGATAGGTCTTTTTTTTTCTACCTAATTTTTAAAAATATTTATAATAAGTAGTTTTTCTGCAGATGAGTAGTATTTATCTTTACAGTTGTTTTAAGCATTCATTGAATTTTTTTTTGGCAAAAGAAAAAAGGAGGTTACTGCAAAAACTGATTTTTCAAGAATTTTTTTTGGCGTCGGGGTCGTTCGCGTCCGAGTATACCCTTAAAGGGGTGTCCGAGGAGCGTACCTATCCAGGGTTAAAAGGGCTTATTGACCCCTCCCTATAATACAGTATCTGTAGCACCTCGTATATCGCTACAAGGAATAAAGAGGGCGCTACCGCCTTCATCAGATACACACTGGAAACGGAATAGGAGAGATGCCTTATGAGCGGCTCTCTTTTCCTTGTCGTTTCAGATTCTTGTTACTGTAACCCCTCGAAGCGTTAATACTGTTCGGGGTGAAGATAGCTATGTGACTTGTCAAAAATACGTCCTCTGATTTTATGCGATACCCCTGTGAGATTATTTAGGGATATTCACTCCAGGAGTTAGAATTCTGGATACCTTACGGTAAAATTCTCTGGAAATATCACTGTAGTCAAATATACCCTAGGAAGCTACCCTTTAGGAACTTCCATCAGGACGACATGGCTACCTCACCCAAAAATAGATTTTTCGCTTCGCTCAAAATCCGTTTTTTAAATTATGCATTTACATTCGGCTTTTATATTTTACCTTGGTATCGAGTAAAAAAGAAAGAGATAATTTAAGATAACTTTTGTTTATTACATCTCCATTGTTATA
>NC_090728.1:116506132-116513632 GCF_036898095.1 Palaemon carinicauda | reverse complement strand
GTTGGTCAGTTTAAATCGTTCAAGATATACCACCCTTGCTCTCTTATCAATGATAAGTATGGCCTTCCTTTAAGCGTCAAAGATGATGAGCACGATCGAAGGGCAGCAAAACATGCACATATTCCAAATGTTTTTGCAAAGCCCACAGACATACTCCTAGGAGCTGCTGAATTTAACCAACTGATGGTCAGATCTGGGAACAAGATCAGACTACAAACGCTCCTCAAGGAACAGTTGAAAGAACAAACTTCTATAATGTGTTGTGGAATAATCTACGGTGAGGGAGAAATAGCAACCAATATGAGCACTGGTGTGGCAAACACAGACTTTATTTTCAGACATCCAGAGGCTGACACAATGATGTTCTCTGCCTATGCCAAGGTCAGGACGGGGAACTTTATTGGGTCAGTTGTACTTGACAGTGAAGATACCGATGTGTACGTTCAAGCAGCATATCTCTTACAGCAACTACCTGGTAGTCAACTTATCAAACGCAAGCATGTCTTTATTAACTGCCATGACATGCGACCAGAAGAAGTCTCACAGATCACCAACCCTATCCATGTAATCACTGGCAGTAATCATACGTCAGGGTTCTATGGCCATGGAAAGAAGAAGGTGATGGAGACGGTGATCTTTGATCCCTAGGCGAGATAGCTCCTGGGACGAATTGGTGAAAGCATTGACTTGGAGGACAGTATCAGAGTTGATATGAAGACCTTTGTACTGTCCTGTATCTATGGTGAAAGTGCAGATGCTACTTGCGGGCAAGCAAGGGCTTCCAAGTGGCAAAAAATTAAGAAGAAGAGTACGATCCCCCTCCCACCTGATGACGACTCCTTGAATCCTCATGTTGAAAGGATAAACTATATCACATATTGCCAACAACACTACAACTTGTTTGACCATCTATCCCCTATTGTTCATGGCTGGAAACTTGTGAATGGAAAATGCCGACCAGTCCGTTACACACATCCCCCCTTGCATCAACAGCTCATGCTTCCTGACTCTTCAGAGGAAAGTGAATCTGACAGTGAGATGAGTGAGTCTGGGGATTCAACAGATTCAGAAGTATAAAAGTCCCATGATTGACGTAGAGCAATTGATTCAGTGGTGTACATTTGCTAATCAATATCAATTTATTGCTTGATATTTCCTTGTGTTTCAACGTGTTTCAACTATTAACCTTGGTTTTGTTGTAAAGTGGTTTTTTATCCACTTTTACTTTTATCAGTAATAAAATAATTCATCACAAAAAGAAAAAAGAAATTGATTACAACCTACTATAAAGGTCTGTAATGACCTAGCAAAATTGAACGTTTGGTGCTCAAAATCGACGGTCATAGTGAATTTGAATATGAAAAAACAGGCCAATCAATAAAATAACATCAGGAATAAATTTCCCATGCCAAAACTCCCATAAAAACATATTTTGTACAGCACTCTAAGCCAAACCAGGAAAAAGTTAATCTTTTGAACTGGCAACGGCGGCCATTTTGAATTCAGGGCTCTCAAAAGTTATGCCTACACTTTTAACAGGGGCATGGGGGCTAAATTTCTCTTTTATCCTTGTAAAAAGTCAAATCCTATGAGGAAAGTATCTCCGCTCTCAGTGGTCACGGAACTTATGAAAATGACCCAACTAAATACCCCTTTTACATATTTATTCATGAAAAGAGAGAGAGAGAGAGAGAGAGAGAGAGAGAGAGAGAGAGAGAGAGAGAGAGAGAGAGAGAGAGAGAGAGAGAGAGAGAGAGAGAGAGAGAGAGAGAGAATATTATTGGATAAAGATTAATTGGTAGAAGATCTTAAGTTTTGCTTTTATTATTATTATTATTATTATTATTATTATTATTATTATTATTATTATTATTATTATTATTATTATCTGAGCTACATCGCTGGTTAGAAAAGCAGGAAGGTATAAGACCAAGGGCTCCAAAAAGAAAAATAGCAATTCTATTAACGAAAACACATGCCCATGTTTAGTATTTTGCTCTTTTCTTTCTCTCTGTTTTTAAGATGCGACAAACAACAGTCAATTAGCAACTAGGCCACTAGGGACGCGTACACCTGTTTTAACCTCGTTCAGTCCGAGATTATGACATGAATCCTCACATTGCCATGTGAAGGTGTTACGAGTACGCTACGATGAGAGAGAGAGAGAGAGAGAGAGAGAGAGAGAGAGAGAGAGAGAGAGAGAGAGAGAGAGAGATTTATGTAAATTACGGATAAAACATTAATTTTATGCAAAGGTCAACAGGCCTGGCATCAGAATATCCTCATTAACTGCAACTTCGAAGAAAATAGGTAGATGGAAGCTTACCTTCAAAGGCTGGTATTTCCCTTTGACAATATTATAGATTTTTTGGTATCGTTTGGATTCTAAGTCATAGAGAAATTAAGATAGCAAACACTAAATATATCAGTGCTAAAATAGGCTAAACTGCAATTAACATCCTTGACATATTGGGATGCGAATAGTCCGTCTGCAAGCTTCTAATGAACTTTGACTTTATGCTGCAAGAAATGTCAGTGTTACAGGCTGGTGATTAAAAAGTCTCCTGTTTGCTCTCGTAATTCTTCATTAATATGTATATTCATGTGGTAAATCTAATTAGTTCCCTCTTTATTAATACATTAGTCATTTGTTTAAAGGATAATAATAATAACAATGAAGTTGATGAGTCGGTGGATGTTTCTTCATCCATTTGTAATTTCTGATTCAATCAGAATCATGTTATTAGTTAACAATGTTTTCATATCTCTCTTTCATTTTGCATTGAATTCTTCCCCCTTTTAAAGCGGTAAATACTTCACCATAAATGTAATGGATTATATTTTGATTTATCTATATCTAGATTTGTTTTAAAATTATATGTTATGTATTCTCAATTTCTTTAATTTATCAAAAAAAATTTTACATAAATTTAGTAATAGATATTTTTTATCATTGTTTTCCTTTATCAAAATATTTGGTCATTGCTTTCGAATTCGAGGAAAAACTAAGTGGGATACTTGTATGTTTCATATAATTTTTAATATGCAATGAAGAATTTTTTTTTTCTTTTGGAATGTTATTCTATCTACAGTATAAAGATAATAACTTTGATTTGTGAAGAGCCAAGTACTCTTTATTTTACTAAACATATGTTGAATTCATGTATAAGTATAATTCTATAAACATTAAATATGTTATATCATTAGTTCAATAATATATTTGTACGTTTATTCTCTTTATGAAGAACAATTCCTTACATCTTGTTGATGATGAATTTATTTTTCCTTGATAAGACTATTTTCTTATTGGCTAAATGCGATATATAAATATTGCAAACAGAAATGAAACCCAGCTTATGCATCTCTTGCTTTGTCTGTAGTCTATTCATAACTAAAAAAAATCAGAATAATAATTGCCAACTTACATCCATTTGTAATGTTGAAGTCTTAGGTTTAGTTATCTCAGACTAAATGCTTTTCGCTTATAATTCTCATGGGTTATCATGTATACTAATGTAGTTGACATGTTTACTAACAAAACATAATGGGATTCGATCCTGTCTACATATAAAAGGATTTAACTATCAAAATCGTTACTTACAAAACGTTTTCTGAAGTATTTCATATCAAAATACATAAAATTATTGGTACATTAAACTTTTTTTTTGGGGGGGGGGGGTTTGGGGGTGGGGAGAGATCGCTTGATGAAATCTAATCGTAATGACAATTTTCTGTATATATATATATATATATATATATATATATATATATATATATATATATATATGTATGATAAATCTTTCTTCGTGGCCAAGTGGGTTAGTCATTGTCTATATAAGCTTGCCGACCAGGGTTCGATTCCCGGCCGGAGCGAAGCTCTTGTCTTTGTGTGATTTCGCCTGGGGCTCTGATCCCGAGATCGTTAAGAGAATCCAGACATTAATATATCAAAAATATATATGGCCTATTTGAATATGAAAAACACGTAAAAATGTGCAAAATTTATCATTAATTGAATGCCAAGTAACAAACTACCAATTAGCTACGATGGTGAAGATGGGTTGATTTCAATTCTAAGTACAAAATACCTGAATTCGACAGGTATAAGTACAGTAGAATTGTCATTGACTTTTATCTTTCTTCGTGGCCAAGTGGGTTAGTCACTGTCTATATAAGCTTGCCGACCAGGGTTCGATTCCCGGCCGGAGCCAAGCTCTTGTCTTTGTGTGATTTCACCTGGGGCTCTGATCCCGAGGTCGTTAAGAGAATCCAGACATTAATATATCAAAAATATATATGGCTTATTTGAATATGAAAAACACGTAAAAATGTGCAAAATTTATCATTAATTGAATGCCAAGTAACAAACTACCAATTAGCTACGATGGTGAAGATGGGTTGATTTCAATTCTAAGTACAAAATACCTGAATTCGACAGGTATAAGTACAGTAGAATTGTCATTGACTTTTATCTTTCTTCGTGGCCAAGTGGGTTAGTCACTGTCTATATAAGCTTGCCGACCAGGGTTCGATTCCCGGCCGGAGCCAAGCTCTTGTCTTCGTGTGATTTCACCTGGGCTCTGATCCCGAGGTCGTTAAGAGAATCCAGACATTAATATATCAAAAATATATATGGCTTATTTGAATATGAAAAACACGTAAAAATTTGCAAAATTTATCATTAATTGAATGCCAAGTAACAAACTACCAATTAGCTACGATGGTGAAGATGGGTTGATTTCAATTCTAAGTACAAAATACCTGAATTCGACAGGTATAAGTGCAGTAGAATTGTCATTGACTTTTATCTTTCTTCGTGGCCAAGTGGGTTAGTCACTGTCTATATAAGCTTGCCGACCAGGGTTCGATTCCCGGCCGGAGCCAAGCTCTAGTCTTTGTGTGATTTCGCCTGGGGCTCTGATCCCGAGGTCGTTAAGAGAATCCAGACATTAATATATCAAAAATATATATGGCTTATTTGAATATGAAAAACATGTAAAAATGTGCAAAATTTATCATTAATTGAATGCCAAGTAACAAACTACCAATTAGCTACGATGGTGAAGATGGGTTGATTTCAATTCTAAGTACAAAATACCTGAATTCGACAGGTATAAGTACAGTAGAATTGTCATTGACTTTTATCTTTCTTCGTGGCCAAGTGGGTTAGTCACTGTCTATATAAGCTTGCCGACCAGGGTTCGATTCCCGGCCGGAGCCAAGCTCTTGTCTTTGTGTGATTTCGCCTGGGGCTCTGATCCCGAGATCGTTAAGAGAATCCAGACATTAATATATCAAAAATATATATGGCTTATTTGAATATGAAAAACACGTAAAAATGTGCAAAATTTATCATTAATTGAATGCCAAGTAACAAACTACCAATTAGCTACGATGGTGAAGATGGGTTGATTTCAATTCTAAGTACAAAATACCTGAATTCGACAGGTATAAGTACAGTAGAATTGTCATTGACTTTTATCTTTCTTCGTGGCCAAGTGGGTTAGTCACTGTCTATATAAGCTTGCCGACCAGGGTTCGATTCCCGGCCGGAGCCAAGCTCTTGTCTTTGTGTGATTTCACCTGGGGCTCTGATCCCGAGGTCGTTAAGAGAATCCAGACATTAATATATCAAAAATATATATGGCTTATTTGAATATGAAAAACACGTAAAAATGTGCAAAATTTATCATTAATTGAATGCCAAGTAACAAACTACCAATTAGCTACGATGGTGAAGATGGGTTGATTTCAATTCTAAGTACAAAATACCTTTGTGTGATTTCACCTGGGGCTCTGATCCCGAGGTCGTTAAGAGAATCCAGACATTAATATATCAAAAATATATATGGCTTATTTGAATATGAAAAACACGTAAAAATGTGCAAAATTTATCATTAATTGAATGCCAAGTAACAAACTACCAATTAGCTACGATGGTGAAGATGGGTTGATTTCAATTCTAAGTACAAAATACCTGAATTCGACAGGTATAAGTACAGTAGAATTGTCATTGACCTTTATCTTTCTTCGTGGCCAAGTGGGTTAGTCACTGTCTATATAAGCTTGCCGACCAGGGTTCGATTCCCGGCTGGAGCCAAGCTCTTGTCTTTGTGTGATTTCGCCTGGGGCTCTGATCCCGAGGTCGTTAAGAGAATCCAGACATTAATATATCAAAAATATATATGGCTTATTCGGATATATATGTATATATATATATATATATATATATATATATATATATATATATATATATATATATATATATATATATATATATATATTACTGTCTTCTCTTTTTAGATCTTCAATCATGAAAGACATATCACCTTTAATTTCGATAGATAGTGTTCATTTTCCATACTTACTTGAGATAAGCATACTTTCCAACTCATGATTTCAATTCATCATTTGTTACTGAATAACGATGACTCTTGAAATTCCTGAAGTTAATCTCCTCTGTAATTTTTTAATACTTCTATTTCATAACCGGTTATAGTTACTTATACCCACTAGATTTCCATTGATGTTATATATATATTTCTAAAATGCTTCCTCCACGTCTTATTTTCATCGCTTATTAATATCCGCCTCGTTATCCGTGAGCAGAGAATTCTATTTTAACGTCACTTGTATATATTTTAGTAGTTTTGATTTATCTAATTTATCTAACTTGTTTACCAGTATCATATATTCATTTATTTTGAGCTATCTTATGTTTTTTCTCATTAATTTGTAGCTTGCTAAACAGTATTTTGCACATAGAAATTGCTTTATAACCTTCCAGATGTTCTTGATAGAATAACCGTATTGCCAAATATTTTTTCACGATTTATAAATCTCTCTTTAGCAATTCGACTTTATTCTCCATAAAAGACATTTATTTACTCTTCATACTCATTCAAAGACGAATTTGGCCATTAACCTTCTTCGACATTTCCTTCACACAAAAAAAATTAATGATCTTTTCGTCCATCCTCAAACCAATTCAAGCTTGAGTTACTAATTTTGCCGACATCAATATTTTTTTTTTTTTTTTTTTTTTAGTGGTAAATTGTAAAACTACCACGTACTATGTCATCTAATATACCTACGGATATTATGCAGTTGCTTAAAGCTTTTTATTCCTGTTCGTTCCTTCCTGCATCGATAAACGCTTTTAACTACGTGGATAACCACATCCAAGAATTTTGCATATTTTTAAATTACTTGCATTTTACTGTATTTAGCCTATCAAATAATCTTACCCATCTTAATGCATTTTTCAAATATAATTTCTATATTATATAATATTTTCTTATTTCACTAAATCCTTTATTGATTTTCACTATCGCTTTAACGGTACACTAATCAGAAACCTATGGCCATTAATCTTCTCTCAATGGCTCTCAGTAACACACTCCTTGATTTATTCTGCAATATAATATAGCCTAGCAAACTATTATATCCCTAGATGCCATACATTTCAACCAATCCCTAAAACTTTAACATGTTTTCTTA
>NC_090728.1:116491132-116501132 GCF_036898095.1 Palaemon carinicauda | reverse complement strand
GAATGGAGAAGTATTTAATTAAAAGATCAGGTTAGAGACGACAGGTGAAATGAAAACGAGGTCCTTTGCGTCAATGGGTATAGGAGGGGATGATGATGATATAAATATATAATCATTATCAGCCGTATCTGCAGTATAACGGACTCAGACATATCCTTCCACTGGTGTCTGTTTATAGTTTTTCTATACTAGTATAGTCACGTAGATTTTCTTTGTTCACCAATCCATCGTGTTCTAATCATTCCCCCTGTTCTTTTGTAATCTCTATTATTCTGAATTACCATCTATTTTCTGTCATTCTCATTATAGGTCCTGCCCACATCCATTTCATTTTCTTACATGTCGTAGGAATATACTCTACTTTAGTTTTCTTGCATGGCCCTTTTGACTTTATTTCATGTATTAGTGTTCATCTAATCAGTATTCTTTCCATAGCTGTCTGAATCTTAACTAGCTTATGTTCTGAGGTTTTAGTATGGTCTTAGATTCTGATGCACTAGTTAACACTGGTAGGGCCATCTGATTAAATAATTTTCTTTCCAAAGAAAGTGGCATTTTATTTTTCATGAACTTATGTATATATATATATATATATATATATATATATATATATATATATATATATATATATATATATATATATATATATATATATATATAATATATATATATATATATATATATATATATATATATATATATATATAATATATATATATATATATATATATATATATATATATATATATATTTACATATGTATGTCTATATATATATATATATATATATATATATATATATATATATATAAATATATATATATATATATTTACATATGTATGTCTATATATATATATATATATATATATATATATATATATATATATATATATATATATATATATATATATATATATATTTACATATGTATATATATATATATATATATATATATATATATATATATATATATATATATATATATATATATATATATATATATATATATATATATCTAAATCTATCTATATATACATACATATATATATATATATATATATATATATATATATATATATATATATATCTAAATCTATCTATCTATCTATCTATATATATATATATATATATATATATATATATATATATATATATATATATATATATATATATATATATATTCTGGTATGATATTAACTAATACTCCATTATGTAGCAAACGTTTGTCACACGATCGTACGTAGTGAAGACATTTCATTTTGTGTATATGTTATGCTTTTATCTTCGCTCTTCCCTCGCACTGACAAGAACCTGAAATAACATGTCTGATTTTTTCACCATTAACTGTTAACCAGTGCAGTGTCGGTTGAACAGGAAATTTCTTGTTGCATTGAGTTTTTGTATATAAAATCGAGTGTTCTGTAATAAAGTTACTCAGTTGCTTTCATCTTGCTGTGAGTCAAAATCATCCTTCGGCTCGTCACATTGGTGACCCGGGAAGTCGATTCGCTCCTCCCGCCTTCCACCCCCTCTCGCCCCTCCGTCGTTGGTTCTATGGTGGACTCCACCGGAGTTGGCGCAGCCACTGCCCCATTGAAACATTCGTCGTTCGCCAGCGGAGAGGCATTTGCTTGGTTTCAGCTCGCAGAATTCCAATTTTGCATCAATGGCGTGACTCGCTCAACCACCAAAGCAGATTATGTTCTCGCGGCGATACCCGAGGACACCTTCCCGGATATATCCGACTGGCTTTGAGAACCAGGAGACACCCCAATAGTGTATGAAGCCCTCAAAACATACCTTCTGCAGCAGTGCTCGCCGTCGCCAGCAGCCCGTAAACAAAGCTTTTCAGCTCTCTCAACAACTGTTGGGGTACCAAAGGGCTTCGCTCTCCCTCAGAGAAATGACCAGTATCGCTCGCCTGCAACCTGCCACAGAAAGCTCTCCTCGTGAGGTGAACCTACTTCGTGGCCTTTGGATACGCCGTTTACCCGAACCTGTATGCGCTGCCATACCCGATGTCGATAGTTTGCCCATAAAGGACTTGATGACCAAAGACGACGCCCTTATGGACAGCCACTTCACGACCTTCAAGACCTCCATCAACGCCTCCACTCCTGAAGAAGAGGACGCCTATATAACATCAACCGAAGCTGACGTGAATACCGTAGGACATACACGCCTACCCCGTGACATGCCGAAGTGGTGACAAAGCTATCCACCACCCATCACTCGCTAGCGCCCCAACCAACGACTTCTACAGCCACTTACTGCCTCCCATCCGCCGCAGTTTTGCTACTACCACAACAGATTCAAGGCAACCGCGAAGAAATGTGCCAAGGATTGTTAGTGGCCAAAAAGCGTGTAAGTGGGCCATCGCTCGTGGCGGTGGCCTCCTGTGTTTCTAATCTTTTCTTTTTACATGATGCAGGAACGGGAGTGCGATTTTTGGTAGACACGGGTGCTTGTCGTTCTCTTTTGCCAAGGGAACTCTTCAGGACACCACGTAGTCTGTCTACGTCTGCTGACGTCCGCTTGGTAGGTGCTAACGGATCTGCAATTCCCACCTACGGTTACGAGAGCCTCACATTGTCATTTGGAAACAGTAAACTTAATTGGAAGTATCTCGTTCCTAACGTCACCTTGCCAATCCTCGGTGCTGATTTCCTCTCTCATTTCCACCTTCTGCTCGATGTCGCCCACCGAAGATTGGTTAACGTAGACTCGTACTTGTTGACACCTCTTCAACCCGCCCCCTCCAACTTCGCTCTCAACATCAGCGCACCCACGAAAGCCTACGCCCACCTCGTCACGTCGTACCCGGAAGTTATCCATCCAGAACTTTGCCAAACGCCCTTGGCTCCTGCCAAACAGTATTTATCACCATATCAAGATGATAGGACCCCCAGTCTTTGCAAAATGTGGACGACCTAGTTGAGTTCTCTTCCTCAAAAGAGGAACACCTCCGTCACCTGCGCATTGTGCTCAACCGCCTGCAACAAAACAGCCTTGTAATCCGGTACGACAACTGTACCTTTGGCGACAACAAAGTATCATTCTTAGGGCACCGCATCACTCCTGAAGGAGTCTATCCCCTCCCTGAGAAGGTAGCAGCCGTTCAGGACTTCCCCGCGCCCTCGGCCGTCAAAGCTCTGCAAAAATTCTTAGACATGATCAACTATTATCACAGTTTTCTGCCAGCCATGGCCGCCACTCTTGCTCCCCTGTACGCCTCCCTCAAGGGCATGCCAAAGGACCTGAAGTGGTGTCCCCTTCAAGAAGCGGCCTTCTGCAATGCAAAGAAGGTCCTATCAACTGCTGCAGCTCTTACTTTTCCTATCCCACATGCCCTTCTACTTCTCTCCACCGATGCCAGCAACGTCGCTATTTGTGCAGAACTCGAACAGGTGGTCAACGGCTCGCCCCGGCCATTGGCCTTCTTCAGCAGAAAACTGTCCAAGGCAGAATCGGGTTATTCTACCTACGATAGCGAAGTGCTGGCGGTGCACTTGGCTGTCCGTCACTTTCGCCATTTCTTAGAAAGTATGCCCTTAGTCATTCGCACAGACCACATGCCTCTAGTGCACGCGTTCAATCGACAGTCTGACGCCTGGTCCGCCCGTCAACGCCAACATATCTCCGCCGTGGCTGAATACAATTGCACCCTTCAATACGTCCCTGGGAATAATGAATCCCATTGCCGATGCCTTGTCAAGAAACACGTTGGCTGCCATTCGACTGGGACTGGATTACAATGCCTTGACTGAAGCCCAACGACAGGATCCAGAATATCAAGCAGGTAGGACATCCCGCATGTCCCTCCATTGGGAAGACTTCCCACTTGAAGACTACAACACCACCATCCTCTGTGACGTCAGTACTGGTAGACCGCGACTTTGGATTCCTGCTCATATGCACCGGCAGGTGTTTGATTTCATTCACGGCTTTTCCCACCCCTCGTGCCGTTCTACTGCACAGCTGCTGAAGACGAAGTTCATTTGGCATGGCATTTCTAAGAATGCTAAGGAATGGGTCCGTGCCTGTACTTCTTGCCAAACTTCCAAAGTACTTTGACACATGGATTCAGGAGTGGACAGCTTTCCTCAACCTCAGCGTCGTTTCACACACATTCACATCGACGTTGTACGCCCCCTACCCACATCACAATGACATCGTTACCAGTTTACCGTCATCGACCGCCCCACTCGCTGCCTTGAAGCCATTCCCATGGCAACTGCAAAGTCCGCTTCATGTACATCTTCCTCACTCTCAGGATGGATTGCAAGATTTGGTATCCCAGAGCATATTACTTCTGACAGGGGTACCACTTTCACCTCTCAATTGTGGATATCATTAGCATATCTCCTAGGTATCACCCTACATCAGACAACTGCCCACAACCCCGCTGCCAATGGAATCGCTGAAAGTTTTCATCGACCCTCAAAGCAGATTTGATGTCCCGCTACAAGGATTCCAACTGGTTTCCTTAGCTTCCCTGGGTCCTCCTGGGACTAAGGACCACTCATAAAGACGCCCTCGACGTCTTGGTTGTCCCTGCCAAATTTTTTCCTTCTGCAACTTCCTCCAACGATCTCCAGCACATACGTCAAGTCGTGGGAAAATTTACTCCATGCTGCCAGACTTACCAGCCCCCAGCGAAGCATCACATACTGACAGTCTTGCACTATGTAATGCACGTCTTCCTATGCAACGACACTAGCAAGCCAATGCTAACGCCCCCTTAAACAGGCCCTTTTCTTGTGATCAGACGCAGTCCGAAAGCACTCCTACTAAACATTCATGGCAAAGAAGACTGGGTCCACATTGATCGTTTAAAACCTGCTTATCTCCTGTCAAATGACCCGCCTACAGTTTGCCTCTCTAGATCAGGGCACCCTATTTAACATGTACAGTATATGTCATTCCTAGGGGGGGAGCCATGTACCAACCGTATGTCACACTACCGTATACAGTAACAACATTTGATTTTTTGTATATATTATGCTTGTATCTTTGCTCTCACCTCGCACTGACAAGGACCTGAAATAATATGTCTGTTTTTCTCACCGTTAACTGTTAACCGGTGCAGTGTCAGTTGAACAGGAAATTTCCTGTTGCATTGAGTTTTTGTATATGAAAGCGAGTATTCTGTAATAAAGTTACTTAGTGGGTTTCATCCTGGCTTTGAGTCAAAACCTTCTCTCGGCTCATCACAATTACTAAACAAACCTTACATGGCAAGACATGGTTCCGCCTTCTCTTTTATCCTCTCACCTACAAGCTGAAGTGTGCATGTGTATCTATTTTTGTCATTTTTAGATAAAAATTGTGAACTTTTTTACTTCGATTTAGTCTTTTAGAACAATTCTTGAAATATGGAAAAGTAACACTGCGTTTTCTAAGGGGAGTTGGGAAGCATGAAAACCTTTGGTGCTTGGTGGATATTATAGAACAGTCCGATATATTCATACATATATGAGTGCACACATGTACGTAAACACACAATCAATCATATATATATATATATATATATATATATATATATATATATATATATATATACATATATATATATACATATATATATATATATATATATATATATATATATATATATATATATATATATATATATATAATGTGTGTATGTGTGTATCTATGTATATATATATATATATATATATATATATATATATATATATATATATATATATATATATATATATATATATATACACACACATATATATATATATATATATATATATATATATATATATATATATATATATATATGTGTGTGTGTGTGTGTGTGTGTGTGTGTGTACTGTATATCCTTATATGATTTGTGTTTCCATGAATATTCACTGGTGGTAGGTAATTTGCCACTATTTGTAGAAGGGAAACTATACTGAGAATTGAAGAATTATATTACTGTATGCTACAAGATATTTATTCAATAACCACTTTTCTTTTATTATTACAAGTCATCCCTCTTTAGAATTCCGTAGTAGCTCAGGATGTCAAATCTGATAATTTACTTATTGAATAGATATATTTTTCTTTCCCCATTATGGTGTTGAACAGTGTCATTTAATGATTTTCTACTGAAGAGCAGATTATGACAAATTATTGTTAAAGATGATGGTATTTAGAAGTACTGAAAGATTTCACATTTACCAGCTTCTTCTCAGTAATTACAATTCTATTTCTAAGAAGGACTAAATAGGTCTGATATTTAAGAATGACATATTCTTATCGCCGTATAATAATTTCAATGAACCATTGATATAATAAATTCACATGTATAAGTAAAAGTGTTTATACATCAACGAGAAAGACATTCTGGAATATATTTGATATGACATGATAATATTTTGTTTTGCTTACTCATTGTATCATCAGTATTGTATTACTGCAATGAAATGTGTTAAGTTTTCTGAATTTACGGCATGTAGAAAATATATTGTTTTGATGGCTAAGAAGAGAATAATTTGCTCTGGTTGTTCAAGAAAATAAGAAAAAAGCTCTCTGTCATTTTTTGACGCACCCTTGTTCATATGAGAAAATGTTAAATAGACCATGCATATTGCAAAAAGTCCCTTTGCTTAAAAATAGATGATTTGATGGCCGTAAAGGCTGAGAGAAAGGTTAATGAGCGAGCTGATTTTAGATGAGATGATGCAAATAGGAAATTGTGCGAAGACAATGAATTTATTGGTCGATGGAGTATTTTGAAGTGTTGTTGAAAGTGGAGGATAAGAAAAAAAAAAAGTTAATCTGGTCGATGCAAGAATAGTCGACAATAACGCAAATTTTGGAATGTGCGTAAAAGTGATATTGAAAATATCTTAACGACAATTTTAAAGTGGGAATTATGAATATGTAAAGTGATGATAGGCATTACAGATAGGTGATAAGTAATAGAGGGATTGAGTGTCAAATAGGCTGACCATTGACCTTCAGTCTACGCCAGAAAAAAAATGAGGAAATTTTTCATATAAATGTTTATGAGAAAGATTTTCTAGAATGAGGGTAACAATAAAAATGAAAATTATAAAACCAGTAGAGAATTTCGTATACCGCAATTTTAGAATTATTGTTAGGAACGTATTACTGATGAGTGAAAGACAAGATAATGGAATTGCTGTGTGGCGTTAGACAAGAAACATTATAAATAAATCAAGTGGGTTTTATCCAACAGAGTGCGGATTTTGAGAGCAAAGGAAAGGTTGCATGGGGTTATAAAATCAAATGAAAAACAAAACTTGAATGTGAAATGATATCCATGGAAGGGTTAAGTGAATATGATATAATTGGTAATTTGTTTAGAGAGATTTAAATGTTTCTCATGGAGAGAGTTGTTTAAAGTATACAGAGAAAAAAAGGACAACTACAGTAGTTACTTATAATAATGAGTGAAAGCTCAACTGCGGTTTATTTCCATGACAATTTTCACTTTATTTTTTGAATGACTGAATGATGAAATAGCCTAAATAAGGATGGATTTAGGTATAATATGTCTAATAGATTTCAGAAAAAAAAAAAAACAGTTTATATTGCAGGGATTGTATTATGATTGCACTTGATAAGGTTGGAATTGATATTGGTAGAGAAAAAGGGCAGTAACTAGCGAAGTGTTTGAAAAATATATAGGAAGCGTAAATAATTACTAATTAATCTGGGCAAAGCTAAGGTTATAACAATGAATGAGATTTCACATAGTAGATGTTTTTGTGTTTGTGGATGACTGGCAAGTAAAAACACTTAATTCGTGTTTGTCATTGAAATAATATGATAAATAAAGATTGAATGAAAAAAAGACCTGGAACAGAAAAAACGCAAGTCAAATATAGGCTTTAGAAGTGTTGAACATTGTCACGAAACCCCTTTCAAGAAATTATGGGACTATCGACAGAACTTAATTTAGGCTTGAGGATAAGGCTGTAAGTGAGAAATGTATGGGCATTAAAATGAATATATATATATATATATATATATATATATATATATATATATATATATATATATATATATATATATATATATATATACCAGTTTGTTTAAGGGTATTTCATTAAATGAAGAAAGGGTGTTGGGAGTTCAGATGAATGAAAAATACTGAACAGTTGTGGGTAAAGGGAGACAAAACATCAACTTGGTGGATTTAGGAGATCGCGTAACTATTAATGTTATAATTATATAAAGTCAAATTATAATCCAAATATTACGGCCTAGTGGCTAACGTCTCTAATTCCGAATTGTGGGTTGTAAGTCCAAACCTTCAACGTACATCGAAAAAGTTTTCAATATAGTAAAACAGATCTAAACATAAAGAGTGATTTTATAGATTTAGAGGTCCCTTATGAATGGCAGAGGCAAGGGACAGTGCCATTGCCCTATCAATCAGGACAATGCTAAAAAGACTGATTGTACTACATATCATCAGCCCCTTGCTACCCAAGCTAGAACCAAGGAGGGCCAGGCAATCGCTCCTGATGACTCAGTAGATGAACCTATAGGATTCCCCAAAACCCCCATCCTTAGATCACAAGGATGGTTAGGTTACAGCTACCAAAGGAATTAATGAGTTTGAGCGGGACGCAACCACCTCGGGTAAGAACCCTGTTTTTCCACATCTACCAGTATCCAGTTTTGAATACCTTACCTCATAACACACAAATCGATGAGTGGGTAGTCTACAGTTCCTTAACAAAAGCATTCACAGTTTTTTTTTTTGAAATTGTCTTTGTAGATAAAATGAGAAAATACATTTATAAACATGACAATTGTTTCTTAAGACACTGATACTCTTCTTGTTACCTTTGACAGGCAATATGCAGGTGGGCCAAGCCTATTAAAACATGTAGTTTGGAGGTTTAATCTCTTAAGCGACCCTTTAAGCTCCAAAAAGAATGTATTTTTGTTTACGGTTACTGAGAACAATAGTTATTAGTGAAATTAAAGGGGATAGAGTACACGGATTTGGATTTATTGGATAAGTTTAATGAAGTACTCTACGAAATACTGTGTTACCTCACTTGGAGAAGGATAAACACTTAATTAAGAAGCAGGTGATTTAAAGGTTAAGAGAGGAGTGGCGTCAGGGGACCTCTCAAGTAAGTAAACAAACTATCAATTTAGATATGTCGAACTCTAGTGTTGACAACCTCACCATGCCTGTGAGCAGAGCTAAGTTTTATGGGCGACTATAGGCATACATGCTGAGTCATCAAAACCCATTCTCTAGCTCTCCCTGGGCCTATCACGAGTGGAGAATTGTCTTGGGCCCTGATCATATTAATATATGGTCTGGATCTTGGAAAGTGTTCTGTCCCTTGGCTCTGCCGCTCGTAAGCGACCTATCGATAACCAGAATGATACAACCACTATGGTTCCATGTGGAAAATAGTCGGATGAGGAGATTTACTATGAAATAAAATGATAAAATATAGAAGAGAAATAAGATAGAACGTCAAATTTCCTAATCAAGAAACGATATTCGTAAAAGCATTCCCAACCTTGTGTAAATCTGAAGTTCTGACTACTCCAATACAAATGGAATAAATGAGCAATGATAAGACGGAATTGGGAAAGTGAATTCAAGAAACAAATCAAATTTACAATTTGAGCAGGAAGGTAAGATATTTACAATTAAAGCAGGAAGGTAGGATACAAACGTAAATGCTGCCGCTATCATCCTGCAGATTTTCCAGACGAGCGCACTGATCCCTTCTGCTGCAATATTGGAAGAATCATTCTGCTATTATTTTCTTGTTTTGTTTCCCGAATCACCTTTTATAAGGTATATATAATTATATATATATATATATATATATATATATGTATATATATATATATATATATATATATATATATATATATATATATATATATATATATATATGTCTACACACACACATTATATATATATATATATATATATATATATATATATATATATATACATATATATATATATATATATATATATATATAT
>NC_090728.1:116459962-116477462 GCF_036898095.1 Palaemon carinicauda | reverse complement strand
TCAAGAGTCATCGTTATTCAGTAACAAATGATGAATTGAAATCATGAGTTGGAAAGTATGGTTAACTCAAGTAAGTATGGAAAATGAACTCTATCAATCGAAATTAAAGGCGATACGTCTTTCATCACTGAAGATCTGAAAAGAGAAAATAGTATTATGTATATATATATATATATATATATATATATATATATATATATATATATATATATATATATATATATATATATATATATATATATATATATATATATAGGAATAAAATAGTCAATGCTGCTATCATCATCTTTATTCGGGAGCTTTCGACATAATTTATGTCATCTTCAGCCTATCTGCAATTATCATATGAAAAATTAATAAAATTAATAAAATCATCCTAAGTACATAGTTAGGAAGATAACAGTGTATCTTCCTAACTATGTACTTAGGATGATTTTATTAATTTTATTAATTTTACATATGATAATTGCAGATAGGCTGAAGATGACATAAATTATGTCAAAAGCTCCCGAATAAAGATTATGATAGCAGCATTGACTATTTTATTCCTACTTAAATTGCGATTCCCAAGAGGAACCCATCTATCAACTATATATATATATATATATATATATATATATATATATATATATATATATATATATATATATATATATATATATATATATATATATATATATATATATATATATATATATATATGTAAATATATATGTCATTTTTTGTATTTTAATATGAACTACTTCAGAAAACGTTTTGTAAGTAAAGATTTTGATAGTTAAATCCTTTTATATGTAAACAGGATCAAAGCCAATTATGCTTTGTTCGTAAATATACCAACTACATTGGATATATGATGACCCATGAAAGTTATAAGTGAAAAACATTTAGCCTGAGATAACTAAACCTAAGACTTCGACATTTCAAATGCATATAAGTTGGCAATTATTATTCTGATTTCTTTAGTTAAGAATAGACTACAGACAAAGCAAGAGATTCATAAACTGGATTTCATTTATGTTTGCAATATTTATATATCGTGTTTAGCCAATAAAAAAATTGTCTTATCCAGGAAAAATAAATTCATCATCAACAAGATGTAAGGAATTGTCCTTCAGAAATAGTACAAAAGTTCAAATGTATTATGGAAGTGATGATATAACACAATTAATGTTTATAGAATTATACTTATACCCAAATTCAACATATCTTTAGAAAAATAAAGAGTACTTGTCTCTCCTCAAAGCAGAGTTATTATCTTTATAGATAGAATAACATTCCCAAAAGTAAAACAAGTTTCTTCATTGAATATTAGAAATGAAATGAAACACAAATATCCCACTTGGTTTTTCCTCGAATTCGAAAGCAATGCCCAAATATTTTGATAAAGGAAAACAATTGTAAATTATATCTATTACTAAATTTATGTAAATATCGTTTTGAGAAATTGAAGACATTGAGAATACATAACAGATAATTTTCAAAAATCTAGATATAGATAAATCAAAATAAAATTCATTAGACTTATGGTGAAGTATTTACCGCTTTAAAAGGGGGAAGAATTCAATGCAAAATAAAAGAGAGATATGAAAGCATTGTTAACTAGTAATATGATTCTGATTAAATCAGAAATTACAAATGGATGAAGAGACGTCCACCGACTCATCAGCTTCATTATTATTATGATGATTCTTTAAACAAGTGACTAATGTATTGATAAAGAGGAACCTAATTAGATTTACCATAGGAATATACATACCAATGAAGAATTACGAGAGCAAACAGGAGGCTCGTTAACCACCAGCCTGTAACACTGACATTTCTTGCAGCATAAAGTCAAAGTTCATTAGAAGCTTGCGGACTATTTGCATCCCAATATGTCAAGGATGTTAATTGTAGTTTAGCCTATTTTAGCACTGATATATTTAGTGTTTGCTATCTTAATTTCTCTATGACTGGGAATCCAAAATATACCGAAAAAAAAAAAACTATAAGATTATCAAAGGGAATACCAGCCTTTGAAGGTAAGCTTCCATATACCTATTTTCTTCGAAGTTACAGTTAATGAGGATATTCTGATGCCAGGCCTGTTGACCTTTGCATAGAATAAATGTTTCATCAGTAATTTACATAAATCTCTCTCTCTCTCTCTCTCTCTCTCTCTCTCTCTCTCTCTCTCTCTCTCTCTCTCTCTCAGCTTACCGTACTCGTAACACCTTCAGATGGCAATATGGGAATGCATGTCATAATCTCGGACTGGACTAGGTTAAAACAGGTGTACGCGTCCATAGTGGTCTAGTTGTTAGTTGACTGTTGTTTGTCGCAGCTAAAATACAGAGAGAGAAAAAACAAAGGAGTAAAATACTAAACATGAGCATGTGTTTTCGTTAATAGAATTGCTATTTTTCTTTGTTGGAGACCTTGGTCTTATACCTTCCTGCTTTTCTAACTAGGGATGTAGCTTAGATAATAATAATAATAATAATAATAATAATAATAATAATAATAATAATAATAATAATAATAACAATAATAATAATAATAATAATAATAATAATAATAATAATAATAATAATAATAATAATAATAAAAGCAAACCTTAAGAGCTTCTACCAATTAATCTTTATCCAATAATATTCTCTCTCTCTCTCTCTCTCTCTCTCTCTCTCTCTCTCTCTCTCTCTCTCTCTCTCTCTCTCTCTCTCTCTCATGAGTTATTATGTAAAAGGGGTATCTACTAGTTGGGTCATATTCATGAGTTCCGTGACCACTGAGAACGGAGGCCCTTTCCTCATTACATTTGACTTTATGGAGCGATAAAAGAGAAATTTAGCCCCCATGCCCCTGTCAAAAGAGTGGGCATAACTTTTCAGAGCCCTGATTTAAAAATGGCTGCCATCGCCAGTTCAAAAGATTAACTTTTTCCTGGTTTGGCTTAGAGTGCTGTACAAAATATGATTTTTATGGGAGTTTTGGCATGGAAAATTCATTCCTGATGTGATTTTATTGATTGGCTTGTTTTTCATATTTAAATTCACTATGACTGTCGATTTTGAGCACCAAACGTTCAATTTTTATAGGTCAGTACAGGATTTTCATAGTAGGGTGTAATTACTTTTTTTTTTCTTTTTGTAATGAATTATTCTATTAATAATAGAAGTAAAATTGGATAAAAAAACACTTTACGACAAAACCAAGGTTAATGGTTGAAACACGTTGAAACACAAGGAAATATCATACAATAAATTGATATTAATTAGCAAATGTACACCACTGAATCAATTGTTCTACGTCAGTCATGGGACTTATATAATTCTGAATCTGTTGAATCCCCAGACTCACTCATCTCACTGTCATATTCACTTTCCTCTGAAGAGTCAGGAAGCATGAGGTGTTGTTGCATGGGGGGATGTGTGTAACGCACTGGTCGGTATTTTTCATTCACATTTCCCATCCATGACCAATAGGGGATAGATGGTCAAAGAAGTTGTAGTGTAGTTGGCAATATGTGATGTAGTTTATCCATTCAACATGAAGATTCAAGGAGTCGTCATCAGGTGGGAGGCGGATCGTACTCTTCTTCTTAATTTTTTGCCTCTTGGAAGCGCTTGCTTGCCCGTAAGTAGCATCTGCACTTTCACCATAGATACAGGACAGTACAAAGGTATTCATATCAGCTCTGATACTATCCTCCAAGTTAATGCTTTCACCAATTCGTCCAGGAGCTTTCTCGCCTCGGGATCGGAGATCACCGTCTCCCTCACCTTCTTCTTTCCATGGCCATATAACCCTGACATATGATCACTGCCAGTGATTATATGGGGAGGGTTGGTGATCTGTGAGACTTCTTCTGTGATCTGTGAGACTTGTTCTGGTCGCATGTCATGGCAGTTAATAAAGACATGCTTGCATTTGATAAGTAGACTACCAGCCAGTTACTGTAAGAGATATGATGCTTGAACATACAGTACACATCCGTATCTTCCCTGTCAAGTACAACTTACCCGATAAAGTTCCCTGTCCTGACCTTGGCATAGGCAGAGAACATCATTTTGTCAGCCTCTGGATGTGTGAAAATAAAGTCTGTGTTTGCTACATCAGTGCTCACATTGGTTGCTCTTTCTACCTCACTGCAGATTATTCCACAACACATTATAGAAGCTTGTGATTTCAACTGTTCCCTGAGGAGCGTTTGCAGTCTGATCTTGTTCCCAGATCTGACCATCATTTGGTTAAATTCAACAGCTCCTGGGAGTATGTCTGTGGGCTTTGGAAAAACCTTTGGAAAATTTGCATGTTTTGCTGACCTTCGATTGTGCTCATCATATTTGATGCTGAAAGGAAGGTCATACTTGTCATTGATAAGAATGATGTAAGGGCTTGCATTGGCATGGCGTGAGAAAATTATCTGTCAGATCTTTTCTAGATAGTCCTTCCAGCAGTACTTTGAGCTATCTCGCGTCTTTTCCTCACGATCCTCGGGTGTAAGAGTGACTAGCCGCCAGATCATACCCACGTCGACAATGCTGATGTAGTTTTCTGGTTCTTGAACAACTGGGTCAAGGTTAAACTGATCCAAGAGCTTACTCTTAACTGTTTTGCGCATTGGCCTGATTGCATTATACACAGACAAGCACTCCTAAGTCACTCTCACCTCAAGGTCTGACTCAAGTGGGAGCATGCCTGATCCTTTTGCAAGGTCCACCAGGGCCGCCAGACCTGACCTCTCCATTTGACCTACTTTCATAGGCGTACCTACTGGTGCAAAAATCTGTTCACTGGCAAGGCTTTCCCTTTTATTCTTGTGGATGGTGAATACTCACTCGTTCAGGAAAGTCTCAACCTGATCTTGGCCATCTTGATAAGCTGTGTTGAATTCTTGTACTAGCTATGGAGAAGCAACCAGACCAGACTGCAGTGACCTCAGTGAAAGTGATGAGTTTTCAAATGGTTCAGCGCTAAATTCTTTCATGTAGTGCTGTAGATCTTGAACTGCTTGCTCATCTTTCTTCATCCTCGCTGATTGACATTCAACATGTTTCATGTTGCGGCGCTCACATTTGACATTCTGCTTCACTGCAGTCTTTACTCTTGCCATATTGTTTACATTCCTTATCGTAGAGAACAGTTGCTTTTTTATT
This sequence comes from Palaemon carinicauda, assembly GCF_036898095.1. Classification (NCBI taxonomy): domain Eukaryota; kingdom Metazoa; phylum Arthropoda; class Malacostraca; order Decapoda; family Palaemonidae; genus Palaemon; species Palaemon carinicauda. The sequence goes on along the minus strand of NC_090728.1, from coordinate 116,472,321 downwards.
TACAAAAGGCAAAGCCATCCTTGTTTCAACTTAGAGTTCAGGTTCATGGTTGTTTCAATCCAGAGGTCAAGTGGTTGACAGAGGTAGGGTAGACCTGTCTTAAACTGGGCAAAGGAATACCTTTTACTCATTTGACAAAGAAGACAACATTGGACAGTAATTTGGCAGCCACCTTCCATAATCATGGTTGTTATATGCTATCAGTCCAGGCAACATGTTTTTTGTTGAGGGTATGTATTCCTGTCCATTTCTGGCATGGCACGCATCATGATTCTGTACAAGAGGGTCTGACATCTCTATGAACGGAAGCCAAGAGTCCTCCATGTCAGTATCAGGTTTCTCATAAACTTTGTTGATCAAATTCTTCATACCATCGTCATTTTCAAGGTCAGACTGAGCTTCATGAAGTGCCTCTTGTGTATCAGTAAGTGCGTTACGCAAAATTTCCAGCTTCTCTTTCCCATTTTCTGACAGTTCCTCATACTCAAGATTGTCTCTTAGACAAAGGTGGATATGAGCCTCTCCCCAAGCCATGATGCAGCGTACACCACACCTGTTATGTTTGCCTTGTAGTGCTTAGTCCACAGATCCATCCATCACTACTCTTGCTGATACTAGAGTGTTTGCCAAATCATGGGCCTTGAATTTCTTATATATAGCATGCATGTACGACATCTGTTGGTGGAAAGCACCAATGATTTGGGTGATATTCTTAAACATTTTTAGATTCTCTGCCTTGAGTTGGACAATTGTCTTATAGTTGGGCAGATCTCCAACGAGAGAGAAGAATGGGATTTTCTTCTTGTGCATCGTTTCCACTAGCTTTGTCATGATATCATGTAACACTGAATTGCTTGGGGGTTCATCAAAGTGATGTGAAAGTAGGCCTTGCTCTTGTTGCGTGGTGGACATTGGTAGGATTGGGCACCAGTGTATGCTGGAACCCGTTGTTCATGTGGTAGGGGTCTTGTACCGTCATTGTTGGTGCAAGACGAAGCATGTATAACAGAGCGAGCTCATTGCGGAGCTGTGCCATTCACTGGTGGGTTTACCCAGTAACAATTTGGTGGCTCGCTGGTACTGCCAGGGGGTGCATCTGTATTGTTGAACATGTGTGATATCTCAACATTTTCTTGTCAGCTGTTCAGAGATCTGCTTCTTGGCAAGCCTGGTAAAAGGCACTTCATCTGGTTTCCTTTCATAGCTTTCTGGCTGCAAGAACATGACACTAGTTCTGTGAGCGTCTACTGCACTGCCTATCATAATATCCAACCCGAAGTCGTTGTTGTCAACAATGACAACGGGTGGCTTGCTATTTGCAATCTCTTGTGGGCAGGTGCCTGACACCTCAACATCCTTAAGTGCCCAGTGGTCAAAGAGGAGAAGAGCACTTGAGTAGCTGATGCAGACACCCCTATTATGAAGTGTGTCCACCGGGTCTTTACTCCTTGTCATACCATGAACAGTGAGGCCAAGGGTAACTGCAGTTGAGGGGCACTGTCCATTGACGTGGTAGGTGATTATGGAGGCCAGGCGAGTGTGGCAGGACTGAGATCAACAGTTTTTCTTGTAGGTTGTTTCAACAAAGTCAATAACTGCAGTAGTTGCTCACATACCATTTCAGCTTCTTCGAGATGGGCAATGCAAGGTGGCCATGGGACAGTAGATGTGTCTTTGATCTTCTTTGACAGGCGTGGTGCTAGGTTTTGAATAAGCTGCTCATCAGTGATGCCAAGTGACAACATAGCAGCCTCAGTATAGTCATACACCTATTGACTCTTTTTCTTTGCATTTCCTTCTTGGAAACCAATTTTGTCCTGATACTCATTCAGGAGCAGACGTTTGGTGTAGGACAACTGACTTAACTTTGCCCACTGGATAACCATATTCACTAACAATACGTTTGTAGTCTCCTAAAAGAGACTGCAATGATCAGATGACTGTGTCCACGTGTCTAAAGAACAAATTTTTTGGCTCTGACATAGACACTTTCTGAAGATGCATTCCTTCGCCTTTTTTAAACTTCAGGTGGCTTGCAAACTCTCTCCAGCTGTTATGGTGATACATAATGTCAGTTGCAAGAGGGGCTGACAGTTCTGATGTGGAATCGACAAATCGTGAGAGACGATCCCGCATCTCTTTATTTTCTAATATAATTGTGTGGGGTTTGAAGGAGGGCCATGCCGAGTGTGTGTTGATTCTGAACATCTTGCCCTTTGCTCTATTTGGATGCTTCGTGTCCTCACCCTTCAGACACCATACACATTTTGTTATCTCGATAAATGATCCACCCACAGAAGAACGCAGGCGCTTAGCAGGCAATAGTCCCTCTGTCTCATAATCAAACAGAGCTGGCATTTCAGAGCTTGATGTTTGACTTATACTTAGAATTATGTTACTTTCGTTCCGTTTGCGTCGTCGAGACTTGTCTGAAGATGAGATCGATATGTAACACCCTGGTGCATGTAATAATTTGCAGGCCCATATGACCATCTTTTAGACTTTGACACTAGACACTCTCACTTTCCTTGGCTGATGGTATCTGAGGACTTACAAGTATTTCCACATTTCAGTAGTCATTCATAAGACATCTTGCTGACAATATCTATTTGTAATGTCTTGGGTATCAAACTAATTCAGTCTTGATCCACTTTTAATAGTATCGAAGTAAGGAAGCAGAACCACACATAGTGATCTGCAACAAAAGAAAACTCTATTACCGAGGTGAATTTAAATATAGAAAACAGGTCAAATCAATAAAATAACATCAGAAATCAATTCCTCATGTCAAGAAAACCTTAAAAATATATTTTGTGCAGCAATCTAAGACAAACTAGGGAAAAGTTAATTTTTTTAACTGGAGACAGCGGCCATTATGAATTCAGGGCTCTCAAAAGTTATGCTCACACTTTTAACAGGGGCAAAAAGGCTAGATTTTTTTTTTATCCTTCTAAAATGTCGAATCCAATGAGAAAAGTACCTCCACTCTCAGTGGTCACAGAACTTGAGAAAATGACCCAACTAATTAGTAACTGTTTAACCGGTACACCTAGAAGTACATTTATATTAGTCAGAATTGATTTAGAATTGATATATAATGGTTAGTCTAAAATCGTATTATAACGATAGAAATTACTTGGAGTTGACTTTCACCTTGTGAATAGTATTACCATTGAGACTACAAAAATTGATAACTAATAAATACTCCTCCAAAAGTTGTATGAGAAGTGAAAGATAAACATTCGAAACAAAGAATAGATCTATCAGGAGGTAAAATGAAAACGTTTAAAAGTATATTTTAATAAGGGAGAAAGTATTTTCTTTGTGAATTTTGTTGAGCTTTAAGCAATTAGCATTTATTTAACCAGTAAACTTCTAAAAATATTCTAAGTATGTAAAATCATAGATATTCACAAATCTCCTAAGTAGAATGGTGTAAAAAATCCCCCTTTTAGTGCATGTATATATATATATATATATATATATATATATATATATATATATATATATATATATGTATGTATATATATATATATATATATATATATATATATATATATATATATATATATATATATAATATTTGTATTTATATTATATATATATATATATATATATATATATATATATATATATATATATATATATATATATATATATATATATATATATATATATAATGTATATATATAATCCATATATATATATATATATATATATATATATATATATATATATATATATATATATATATATATATATATATATATATATATATATAAAGGTTTCTCTGCCGCACATGTTTCTTACACTCTCGTACACTGTAATGGTATTGTTTATTTTTCATATGTCACTCTCCCCCAAATTATTAATATAAAATCCTTGTTAAGCTTGCTGTCACATGTTTCATTATCTCCGTCTAAGAGGCCTTGTGATCAAGCCTGTTTATTTGTATGCCTATGGTCAGCAATATGTCAAAACTACTCGCAGGATTTTGATAATGTTTTCACTAAATATAGATTCTAGTTCATGAACAGCCCCATTAAAATTTGGAGATGATCCGGACCTGGATCCGGATTTTATATCCGGATTTAAAGATAACCTCAAAATTATTCAATGGATTTTGACTTTTTTTTCACAGATTGATCTTCAAGTCAAGGACAACCTCTTTAAATTTTGGAATTGTTCCGAATCCGGGTCTAGGTTCCAGATGTAGTTTTACATTTTTCGTCATTTTTAAGGTAACGCAGAACTACTCAATAGATTTTGACGACATTTTCACCATATTCGGATCCTATGTTATGGACGACTCCAATAAATTTTGGATATGATCCAGATCCGGATGAGGATTCTAGATTCACGTTTGAAGATATCGTCAAAACTACTAAACGGATTTTGACGAAATTTTCACCACAATTAGATCTTGAAGTATGGACGACCCATTAGGTTATGGAGATAATCCAGATCCGGATTTGCATTTTTCGCCATTTTAAAGATAACTCCAAATTACACTACGAATTTTGACGAAATTTTCAAAACAGATATGTTTAAGGTCATGAACTACTCCATAAAAATAGTTTACATCTGTCTTTTCGTGTAGATTTAGGTTTGATTAAACCACATGATCTCTTGTGATGATATATTTCATATAATCGGTAATGATTTCACACCGTTAATCCACCACACATTTCAGGTTACGGTCCCTTAGATAGATAGGTTATCCTGTTACCCTTTCCATTTATGTCCTCCATTGAAAACCAAACATTAGTCGCTGTTAATTAAGCCAGTGATTAAAAGGGTTTCTTCTAGGCATCAGAGAGCAAGGGTGGGTATATCTTGAACGATTTAAACTGACCAACAGATTCAGTAACTTAGGTGTGAAGCTTTTCATCCCAAATTACCGCATAACAAGAATATAAGGAATTTAAATAATCTTATCTATAAATGATTCTAGACCATCTTCAGTATTATTTTCTTATACCTTTACTCAATAGAAATACATGTTAAACGTTTGGAAATTCTAAGTTACGAAAACACCGATATATGAAAAATGAAATTACAACATAATGCTCAATTAGCTTTATGAAATTCATTCAACCAGAAGGGATTGTTTAAGCCGGAGGTCATAATTCCGAGGCCAAATAATTAGATGTAAATCTTGAACGTGTTCTCTCCATAGAGGATAGATGATGGCAGTAAAATGAAATTCAACTAGGAATATTCCAAAACAGAAATATCTAAATAATTTCACAACAATGTATAACCAATCTTATAAAAATAATCTAGAAATATAGATCTTATTCGAATCTTCTGATGAAACTTTAGGAAGCATTAGAAAATATAAAAATCTTTAAAACCTTTGGAAAGGAAATTATAAAACACTTGAATTATCCTAAGTGCTTAAATTGACAGGTTACTATTTTTTATCTCATAAAAGCGTCCTGGAAAACAGAATTTGTTTTGTGTGTGGGCCATTTCCTGTTATAACTGCTCAGTATAAGCTTAAGAATAATTGATATGAAATCCTAGTTGAATATTCTATTTCCACCTCTTTGATATAAGGAATCAACAGGGTATTGAAGAAAGTTTTAAGTTTTTTATGGTTTGCTGGTTCTATCACTATAATCTTTTAAAGATATGCATTCAGTACTTGCAAGATGATAACAAAACATATGGCTAGAAGTAAACACTAATTTAACACTACTAATAATAAAACCTTGGTTCACTGTCCTGCTGTATCTTACACTAGTTATGAATTTTGAAAATTCGCTCTTCGAATACCGATTAAACTGGGGTAGTTATAAGAAACTTATTGAAAGGAAGATCCTATATATCAATTAACATAATGCATCAATATCATTGATAGTAAAGAGCTTGATTAGAAACATAAGATTATACAAAATTTCTTTGAAGATATAATAGAAGAAAAAATTAAAAGCAGCGAAAACACGTCAATTATGTATAAGTACAAAACTGAAATTCATTTTCAAACATCATTGAAGAAAATAACTTTGGCTTTCACAATAGATCGAGGTAATTCTAAATGGAATGTAGCCTGAATTTCTGAATGCGAAGTATACTGTAGGCCTTACACATAGTTCCAATGCTGCTTAAAGCATATGCTCGTTGTGTATGGGAGTATTTCTAGAGTATACCTATGTCAATGACTTCTCGAATTATTAGGTGGACGATTTTCGTTCTATTTTAATAACCCCCCCCCCTCTCTCTCTCTCTCTCTCTCTCTCTCTCTCTCTCTCTCTCTCTCTCTCTCTCTCTCTCTCTCTCTCTCTCTCTCTCTATCAAAAGCGATTGATATTAAGAAAAAGCTAACTGTTGACCCCTTAGTTAAGGTATATGATATTGCAGAGGGAAAAGTTATTTGATATTGTTTTGTGACTTACAAAACTAAGTGGAAACAGGAAAATGGAAGTTCACGTATTTGTAGAGGATAAATAAGAGTACAACAGAATAGAATGGCAAATGATGCTGAATAATTCAGCAATTTCGAGGAAGATTAAAAAACTAATACGATCTACTAAATGAGGAACTAATTTGGCCATATGTGCGTTTGAATAATTACTTTCTGTATGATTTTTACGTTTTAGACTTTACTTATCTATAGCTGTTATAAATTTTAATGTTGATAGAAACATAACTTTCATATCAAGGTAATTATTTAAAGAAAGAAAATAGAACCTACTGAACGAAAACAATGGAAATTATATACTTCCACTAACCAGATGACATTTGAATTTCAATTGTAATTCAGGACAAACAATTTAATTTTTATCTTTTATCTCAGTCATGAGTGGCAAAAGCAGGTAATAGCACAATACATACATACATATATATATATATATATATATATATATATATATATATATATATATATATATATATATATATATATATATATATATATGATAAGAGACCCAGTTCCCCTCTTCATACAAGTTAGGAGCTGGGAAGACCAGACAATGGCTGCTGATGACTTAGTAATTAGACCTATAAGCTTCCCTTAATTCCCCGTCCTAATATCTCAAGGACGCTGAGTTCATGGTCACTATTTGAAACTATTACATTTGATTTGGGTTTGAAATCCTGATGCACAAGGTGCGAGTCAGGGATCTTTCCAGTCACTCCTTAAAAATCTGTAGCATATCATAAGTTTTCCATAAAGAACATCACAATTATTCAAAATAGAATCATAACAAACCCAATTTTCCGACAGGTGTTCAATGTACTGACAACAATAATAACAAAAAACCTAACAAAATGTCAACTAGCATAACATACATGAGAGCCAATTCATACAAATCGACATCTGGCAGACCATCACGGCCCAAAAAACATATGCTGATTTTTTTTTTTTTTTTTTTTTTTTTTTTGGCATATTTCAATGTATGTTACCACTGTAGAACTCGACGTAATTCCTTCAACCAATAGACGACAGGATGCATCTGAAACCTTTGTTTTTCATATTGGTCGATGGTGAGGATCGTTGGCGCCGTGGCATCATAAAGTGTGAATTTCTAACTGAATCCATGTGGATTTTTCTATCAGACAAGGAAAAAGAAGAACGGGACCCTTGCACGGAAATATTGCCAGTTTTGTTAAACTATATGATATATCAAATTACAGTAAAACTTTTTGTTCTTCTATGGATCATATGGCTTCCCTAAATAGGGTACTTTTCTTTATTATATCCTCTATTTTCCGAGGTATATGACTAAAAAAAGTTCCTGACGTCCTTGGATATTCGTAAAGGTTTACACCATCATCAACCTGTCCTGATTCTTCTTTCTTCTGTGTACTTGAGTTTATCTATACTGTCCTCTTCATTTCCTTTTATCCTTATTCCTCTCCCGAGTGTTCTTATATTCCGGCGGGTGAGTAGACTTGTGTGGCCCTATAAAAAACCGGATTAGCGAGGATAACAAAATGCTATCGAGTGCTATATAGCTACAAGATCTCATGAATAGTTGGTGATTAGTTTGAGATCAGAAAACTGGGATAAAAGGCTGTTATAGGATAGTTATCTTGTGAATTACTAAAAATCTGATCAAGAAGGCGCTCTATAACACAGACAAAGCTTGGAGGGGCATTGCTACAATCAGTAAAATTGAATTTTATGAGATGACGAAACCTAGACATTTTGTTACAGAGATCGCTAGTAACTCAAACCTGTGCGATGGAAAAACATCTGCAGACATATTGAAACAATATGATCCAACAAACTAGAGCAGGTCTGCGGAAAACATCAGCAAAATAATAGAAGAAATTCCAAAGAAGATCCAGGTGATAAAGAGACTTATAAAAAAATTTACATCAATCAACACATTCCATCAAAGAACAATAAGAAGTCCAATATGGTGAATATGCTGATTGATGCATTGGGAAAAAAGAATGCTAAAATGGTACAATACATGTTTTGATGTGGAATTCCATTATTAATCCACAACACCTTATCAGGAAATGTGATGCGTGTCATGTACCAACACATCCTACTTGCGCTGAAGTGCAACAAAAAATAAAAAATAAAGACATGCTTAGTCTGGATAGAAAATATAATTAAGTCGAAACTGAATGTGCAAATAGTTAAAGAAGAAGAAGAAGAAGAAGAAGAAGAAGAAGAAGAAGAAGAAGAAGAAGAAGAAGAAGAAGAAAAATTAACAGGATATGTGTAAGGATGCAGAGGAAATCATAGATACAACATATGAGGCCATCCAACAACATACATACGAAGAAATAAATTATCAGATGAAAATAAATAATAGGCCCAAGAGACCCTACCTGGACCTACATACTTTCAGGGAAGATTTAGTCTGCAATTCACTGAAAAGAGAGAATTACAGATTTGGTGAAATAGGCTACTACATGCATCCAAAGACATGCCATAATTATGAAATATATGGTAAATATGCGTATTTATACGGATATGGAGACAAATATAGAGATCTCCATCCAAAAATATGCAAAAACCAAGAAGGAAAAGGATGGAAATTCAAAAAAAAAAATGATCGATATATGCATCCTGCCACCATGAACGAAAGTCAGAGAACTCAGCAATCAGTAAAGAAAAATGAAAGCAAAAATGGAAAAAAAAAAAAAAAAAAAAAAAAAAAAAAACAGTCAAGTATTTACCAAGCTATGCACAAATGGCTCCAAGATATGATGCCTTTCAACCTAAATATGAACAATTAGAGCACAACAACAAAGAATGCATCTATAATGCCAAGGGTTGGTGCAGACATGGGAATAATTGCATATGTACACACAAAAATAAACATGAAGGTGAAAAAGCAAATACAATGGAAAAGTTGGATTTTTTAATAGCATAATTCATGGAAATGAAAAAAAAAAAAACATCATATCAGAACAGGAAGGAATCATAGGAGAATCCATATTATTACCAATATTGAAATAATGGCAATGAAACACAAACCATAATAGTGATGAATGTCCAGGGTTTAATCACGAGTAACTAAAAGGAAAATTGAGTTATTAGAAGAAGTAACCCAAATTGAAAAATTAGATATATCAAATATACGTAAAACATGGTATTCCAAGAGACTACAGTGATGACTAGATGAAGGGTTTCCATACATATAGATCATACAGAACAAAGAGGAATCAAGGGGGAACCGCAATATAAGGAATAGACATAAATTAAGGAAAAGTGTGTGAAAAATACAGCAACACAGAATGGGAATTGATTGCGGTAGAATTTAAATATGAAAAACTATTCAATATTGTAGTTTACAGACCCCCAAACACTAAGGAGTTTGACATAATAATAGAAAAATAGATGATATATGTAGAAACCATAAAGACTGGAATATACTGCTATCTGGAGATTTCAACTTTCATTTCTTGGATTGGAAAGAACGGATAGAAGAAATTGGTTGCATATATGCATATAAAAAAGAGAGTAATAGTAGTGCAAAAGATAAGAGACAAATTGAAAAGCTTCAAGATGTGCTATTAGAACATAATATGCAACAAATAAACCACATTCCAACAAGAAAGGACATTGTCCTACATTTAGTAATTGTGAATGAGATGAATTATGTTAAAGTAATAAAAATGTATAACACAGGAATTTCAGACCACAATGTCATAGAATTGATAGTCCATACCAGAGCAAGTGATCGCAGAGACATGGGAAGGATATGGAAAATATATTTTTTATAGTAAGAATATAAAATGGTCAGAAATAAATGAAGAATTGAACAAATAATGGAAAAACGTATTCGTAAGTGAGAATATACAGGTAAATACGGATACACTGTACAATATACTGGAGAAAATTGTTGAAAAATATACACCGAAAAAAAAAACATAAATATCAGACATGCATACCAAGAGACAGAAGGATCTTATTTCAGAAAATTAGGAAGCGGAAGAAAAATCTAGCAAAAGAAAAAAATGTATGGAAAATGATGGAAATGAAAAAGATAGAAAATGCAGAACGAAAGATTATATAATTGAAAGAAAATTTAAAAAAAGGACTTAGAAGAAAGGACACTTCAAAATATATATATATAAAAAAACGAAAGTATTTTACTCCTATGCAAAAAAGATGAATAAAGGGATATTACGAATAGGCCCTCTAGGAATTGGACAGTTAACGAATAAAAAAAAGGTAATATGCATCATTTTAGCAGAAAAATATAAGAGTGAGGTCATGCAAAGAATTGGGAATGAGAATAATGAAACAGAAATGAGAGAATAAAATGTTGAATATCTACCGGGTATAGATATTAATGGAGCAGATATTTTGCAGGCTATAAGCGAGATTAAAAATAGATCGGCCGCCGGACCAGATGGAGTTACAGCAATTTTATTGAAAAAAAAAAATCTGGACACATTATCGCGAAGCCGCTTGCAATACTGCTAAGATAAAATGTAGATATGAGCGAGATATATGTAAAACATGGATTAGCTTATATAAACCTCATTTTCAAAAGTGGATCAAGAGTAGATGTAAACAATTATAGACCTGTTAGTCTAACATCATATATTATGAAAGAAGTGTATGAAAGGTTAATAAAAAAAGAAAATAATAAATCATTTAGATAAAAATGATTTATTTGATATAGGTCAACACGGTTTTGTGCCAGGAAAAGGTACACAAACCCAACTGATAGCACACTATGAAAACATATACAAAAATATGATAAATGAAAAAGACACAGATGTGATCTGCCTAGATTTTGCAAAATGCTTTGACAAGGTAGACCATAATATATTAGAGAAAAATTGGGAAAGCATAATATTGTTGGAAAGATAGGAAATGTGTAAGAATTTCTGCAAAACAAAAATCAGAAAGTGGTTACAAGTGACGAGAAATCAGATGAAGATCAGGTAATATATGGCATGCCACAGGGTACGGTATTAGCTGCACTGCTGTTTGTTATTATGTACTCAGACATAGACTGTAATGTAGAAAACTCTGTAGTGAGAAGTTTCACCAATGACACAAGAATAAATAGAGAAATAAAGATAAGAACTCACGGCAAAGATATCTAAACAAGATATATGAATGGGCGTAGATTACTTGGATGGAATTTAACTCCGGTAAATTCGAATCGATAAACTATGGAAACAGAGAAGGGATGATATGTGCATAAAGGGTACTTATTAATGAGACAATCACAAACGAGGAAGCAATTAAAGACCTTGCTGCAATGTTAAAGAGGAATAAGTTATGCAACGAATAAATAGGAACGATGTTGGCTAAATGTAAAGCAAAAATGGGTTTAATATTCAGACACTTTAAAACAATAAAAGCTGAACACATAATCATGCTTTACAAAACTTATGTATGTAGTATACCCTAGTACTGCAATGTGATATAGTACCCACACTACTAAAAGGATATTGCACAAATAGAGTGTATAAAGGTCCTATACTGCTAGAATAGAAAAAATAAGGACCTTGACTATTGCAAAAGACTGGAACTTTTAAATATATACAGTCTAGATAGGAGAAGAGAGTGCTACATGATAATACAAGCATGGAAGCAAATCGAAGGAATTACTGAAAACATCATGGATCTAAAAATATAAGGAAGAGCAAGCCGAGGTATATTAATAGTGAACAAAACTATACCAGGGAGACTAAGGAAAGCGCACAGGACATTAATCCACTACGCACCAGCATCGATAATGCAGCGACTATTTCATGCGCTGCCAGCTCATCTAATAAACACATCAGGAGTAAGCGTAGATGTGTTTAAGAATAAGCGCAATGCATACCTAAGATGCATCCCAGACCATCCAAGACTGGAAAATGCAAAATACACCGGAATATGCATTAGGAACTCTCTGGTGGATATACGAGGTGCCTCACACTGA
>NC_090728.1:116444962-116449962 GCF_036898095.1 Palaemon carinicauda | reverse complement strand
TATGCTACTCGGACACCCCTTTAAGGGTATACTCGGTCGTGAACGACCCCGACTCCGAAAAAAATTCAGGAAATATCTAGTTATGCATCAATCTGTATTGTTTGACTTGCTAAAAATACTTCAAAGAATGCTAAAAATTACTGAAAATATAAATGATACCCATCTACAAAATAACTATTTATTGGAAATATATAAAAAATTTAAGTATACAAAAAAAAAGACGACGTAAATATTCACAAAAAATAGAAACATACATATACACATAAATCCCTTTAGGGACACCTTCTTAGATGGCAAAGCAACATCGTGTAATTGCTGGAAATGAGTTGGACCCATAGAAGTCAAGATCTGAAATGAGAAAAAAAGGGTAAATTTTTTTGGCCAAAAAAATTTGTCCAAATTTCATGAATTTTTTTGGGTACCCAAATGAAATAGGAAGAGGCTAATTTTTTTTATAGAATAAACTCATATTATCCTAGAACAGAAATACATAATAAAATGTGCACTAAGATGTAATTTACTGTTATAACAGGGGCAAAATCTAAAGGTCATTTTTTGACGGCCTAGTTCACAATGTAAATTTCTTATGAAAATCATTGTATCTCCTATAAAATATGATATTCATGCATTAAATTATACGAAAATATCACGAATTCTATACAGAACACGAATATATAGAGATATGCCAACTTACCTTTCGGGTATGTCAACAAAATGGCCGCAGACCGCAACAACTCTTACAGCCTAATCTACCACTTGAAATGAAGAATGGGGTTGCAAGCTCCATATTATCATCAACATCTCTTTTTAACTCCATTAGAAGTGTGTTGATGACATCCATGCCGAGGGAATACTGTCTGCTGGCCATTATTGAAGATAAATTTAAAATAAATAGAAAAAAAAATCAAATTTGCAAAAAACCTAAAAAAATCAGAAAATAGCATTTGAGGGAAAATGGACCTCATGGCAATATATGGCATCTAAGCCAAAACCAATGTAATGCAAGTGGTGGACACACCATCCACCCACACTTTCCAACTATAAAGAACCAAACAAGTATTAACACTGTTCGACAATTTATAATTATGTAATATCTTTGCTGTTTGATCACTTACCCCTATAAAGGTATGTAGGGTCGAGGTCGACCCCTGGGGGGGGGGATAAGAAAACGGGGAAGGAGGGAAGTTAGACGAAAATCAGTCCTAAAGCAGACAATGGCATGTAGACTAGTCACCCCTTGCAGGTCGATCACTTCCATATTCGAGATAGCTGATGATTTATGGGGAAAAAACAGGTTTTGAAAATGCTGTAGGGGTCGCAAGCGACCCATCATACCGATTCTGCGGTTTAGCCATTGGTGATTCAGAGTTTTAGCGATAGTGATTCGGTGACAGTGACTCTGAAAGTGCTCGTAGTGGACCAAAAGTGCTCTTTATGATCCACAATGTCTTTCAATGCAGAGAAGTTTTTTGAGGACCCTCGGGGGCACCTCTTATCGTTGAGAGATGCCAAGAAAAATTACTTGCGAAAGATTGCCGAACAAGCAGGGATTCCTTTATTGCCCTCCATGGTGAAAGCGGAACTGCTGGGTAGAGTTTTGGATTTCCTGGTAGCCAAAGCTATAGTTTCATCAAAAGAAACTGCTCTCCTTCGGCCCCTTACGTTAGGGAGAGGTGAAGCTAAGGCTATAGAGGATCCGGAAATGGTGAAGCTCAAGTTGCAGCTTGAATTGGAGATAGAGAAAAAGGCAAGTTGTCAAGCTGAATATGAGCAGAAAGAAAGGAAGATAGCCTTGGAACGACGGGAAAGAGAAGGAAAGATACATATGGAGAGACAGCTGGCCAGTATCAGGTTGAACGAGAAAGGCAAAGAGAGAGAGCTTGGCGAATGTTTTTCCCTCACTAAGGCTCTTAAACTACTACCCTCGTTTGATAAAAAAGAACCAGACGTGTTCTTTGGTATTTTTAAGGACACAGTAACAACCTTGCATTGGCGAGAAGAACAATATGTTCTACTCATTCGAGGTGCACTGAAAGGCAAGGCTGCTCATATAGCTTTGCAAATGTTAGAGGAACGAGATTACTATGTCCTGAAGAAAGCTGTCCTTGATGCCTATACCATTACAGCTGAAGGGTATAGGCAAATGTTCAGGAACTCCATCAAAGGAACCACCGAAACTTATTTGGAATTGTTTCAGGTCAAATTAAAACAGTTTAAAAAATAGCTAGAATATGGAAACATAACTACCTTTGAACAATTACAGATCTTAATGGTACTAGAGGAGTTTTTGAGGAAAATTCGTTCCAACATTTCTATGTACATCAGAGAATGGCATGAGAAGGAGGGGAAGAAAGCGGCTCTTCTTGCTGATGAATATCACCTCATCCATAAGGTCAAGAAACATAACTCTACAGATCAGGTAAGTATAAATATTTATTGTTCCTTCTGTAAACAGAAGGGACATGCCATAAAAGACTGTCCTAACCCCCAATGTCAATTTTCTAAGGTTATGCAGCCTTCTCAGCAAACAGCAGGGAACAGACCAGAGACAACTCAAAGCAAAAGCCAAAGAAAGATTGCTCTTCATTGTTCTCAAGTCACAAATGACTTCTGTGATTTCCTTTGCTCTGGTACTGTCAATAATTACCCTGTAAAGTTGTTAATGGACACAGGATCGTCACAAACTATAGTAAGTGATAAATTGAAACCTCTGACTCAGCCTACTAATAAATATGTTACTATCACTGATTTATCCAGTAAATTAATGTTACCAGTGGTTAATATGCATATAGATTGCCCTTACTTTACTGGAAGAACCTAAGTAGCCTTACTGGATAGAGATATGCCTTGTGAGAAAGCTGATATTCTGTTAGGAAATGATTTAGTTGAAGGAACTGTCTTACCTAATCTCATTATTTCTCAACCAGGGTGTGTTATAGAAAATGAGCAGAAACAACAGGAAGTTCTACCTTGCCAAGCCACCACTCGTTCTGCTGCTACTAAAGCTGCAATTGGAGCTCCAACTGATGACGACACCTCAAACTCCTCACCGAGCTTACCACACTTGGTTGGTCTCCATCATGATGAATTCGTCAATCTTCAGAGATCAGATGATAGCCTTCAGGATTGCTTCAATAAGGTTGAAAATCCCTCGGATAAGAGCCATAAATTACTTTTATTTTATCTAGAGAATAATATCTTCATGAGTCATTACAAGTCTCCTACACTGACTGACAAAGACTCGTGGTGCGACTGTCATCAACTGGTTGTACCTGGCAGCCTCCGATCTTCAATCATGAAATTAGCCCACTCTGCTGAGAGTCATCTAGGTATCACGAAGACATACAGGCGCCTCCTAGAAGATTTCTACTGGCCCAGAATGAAGATGGACGTAAAGAGTTTCATAGAGAGGTGTCATGTGTGCCAAGTTACTGGAAGACCTAATGAAAAGATACCACCAGCCGCTCTAGTGCCCATTGTGGTCCCTAGTACACCTTTTGATAAAATAATTATAGATTGTGTTGGGCCTTTGCCAAAAACTAGCCAGCGTAATGAATATATACTAAGGGTTCTTTGCCCCACTACTAGGTTCCCTCTAGCATTTCCACTTAAAAATATCTCTGCTAGAAACATTATCCAACAGCTGATAAACGTTTTTACATTGTTTGTTTTTCCTAGGGAACTTCAATGCGATAGAGGTACCAACTTTACCAGTACTTTATTCCAGAGTGCTCTCCATCAATTTAATATCTTTAATGTTCTCTCTTTAGCCTATCATCCTCAGTCCAATGGGGCCTTAGAGAGAGTTCGTCAGACTCTAAAGGATTTGCTACGACGATATAGAGTGGAAACGGAGAAGGAATGGGATGAAGACATACACTTGCTTCCGTACATACTTCGGAGCTTACCAAATGAGTATACAGGAGTTTCTCCATTCGAGATGATGTTTGGGCGAAGACCCAGGTCAAACCTCAGCATGATAAAAGAACAGATACTAAAAGGTTCTATGAAAGAGAATCAGGTAAGCCTTCCCCAATACTTGAAGTCCTTGGAGGAGAAGTTGTTGGATATCCAGGCCTTCCCTCGAAAGAACTCGCAGCATGCTCAAGAGCTTATGAAGGATAGATATGACAAGAAGGCAAAGATAAGAGAGTTTAAGTATGGAGATAAGGTGCTGGTATATCGCTGCGTACCTGGCTCTCCCTTGAGAGAGAAATTCATGGGACCTTATAAGATTATCAGGCGGACCCCAAAAACAAATTATATCATTGCAACTCCTGACAGACGTAAGTCTACTCAGCTTGTACATGTGAACTTGATAAAACCCTATCATGAATCTACCAAAGGTATAGTTAATCATGTAATTCATGACTTTAAATCTGCCAAGCAGAGTTTGTCACTAACGCCTCTTAATCACAGGTCATAGAATGAGATGCAGAATGAGGTGCAGACCCTTACCAAGGCTGGTACAGAGGTGAGCCACGAGGATGACGAGACTGATCTCAGTGTGAAGTCGACTTTGTCTTGGAAGGACATGAACAATTCGGAAATTCTAAAGTCCCTTCAACAGTTCCTAGACAGTTCACCAAATCAAAAGAAAGACTTGAGTATACTCATTAGGAAGTATGCATCAAATTGTTCAAATAGGCCTGGAAGTTGCAACAAAGTAAAGCATGATTTAGTACTAGAACCTAATACAAACCCCATCAGACAATCTTTTTACATGGTATCTCATCGCCATCTGCCTATCTTGAAACAGGAAGTGAAATACCTGCTGGAACATAACCTAGCCAAGCCAGTACATCCCCATTGGCTTTTCCATGCATTCTGGTAAGGAAAGCCAACAATACCTACCGCTTCTGTACTGATTATAGAAAACTTAATTTAAAGACTGTAAAAGACACTTACCCGTTGCCCAGAATAACCGATATAATAGATTCTGTCAGTAATGCCATATATTTAACTCGAATAGACCTACTGAAAGGCTACTACCAGATTAA
>NC_090728.1:116434962-116439962 GCF_036898095.1 Palaemon carinicauda | reverse complement strand
AGCTCTTCTAGGAGAAGGACACTCCAAAATCAAACCATTGTTACATAGTCTTGAGTAGTGCCATAGCCTCTGTACCAGGGTCTTCACCGGTCTTGGATGAGAGTTTTCTTGCTTGAGGGTACACTCGGGAACACTATTCAGTCTAATTTCTCTTCTTTTTTTTTTCAATGTTTGTATAGTTTATACAGGTAATATTTATATTACTGTTACTGTTCGTTTGTATTTTATTTTTCCTTGCGTCCTCTCGCTCTCTCTCTGCTGAACAGCTCCCACCGCATTGGATGACCTCCTCATTTAACAAGGATTTTCTTCGCATATTAGGATTTTCTATGGGATTACAGTGACCACTTCGTGTATGTGAAGGTGCAGTGATTGTGTCAGTGACTAGTGTTTTCAGTAATTTCGAGGTGTACATTGTTATTTTTAGCTGTGAAATTTCTTGGAGTATCCTACTAGACTCCTGTTAAAAAAAAATTCCGAGCCGCTCATGCGCACTAGGCATCTTGTGACGTCAAAGGAACTTCTTAGTATTGTTTCTTTCTATCAGAATCTAATTATCGTAAATTACAAAGAATTTATCACTTTCCTGGACACTGTATTAAGAGCCCATTATTCGTCACGCACTGTAAACATCAAATATGCCTACTAATAGCGCACATATAGCAGTTGAAGAGACAGGGAGAGGTGGAGAAGAGAGAGACAAACCACCGTTGTCGTCGCTTTCAAACCCAGCACAACAAGTTTCAAGAGGGTACAAGAAGAGTGAATTGCAGAAACACTGTACTCAGCTGGGACTTGGAGGTATATGGACTAATAAAGAAACCCTAATTGATAAACTGACCACTTATTATGGAAGTCTTGAAGAAACACTTTCGCCGCCTGATGGCACCCATGAGATAGAAAATGAGACTAATCCCAAATTCGGCAGAACTACTTCACCGATTTGAAGCGTTTGTTAGGGAAACTAAAGACAATTTTTATGTTGTGAAAAATTCCCTGGTAGAGAAGGAAAAAGAAATAGAGGAGCTTAAAACTAAACTTTATTTTGCTGAAGAAACTATCAAACACTTAAAAGAAAGCCTTCAGCAACAGAATAGATCGCGCTCCCGTCAAACTCTGGCATCCACTTCTAATGAAGGAAATATATTACTCATTGGAGATTCTTGTATAAAAGAAGTAAAGTCTAGTGACCTCAACAATAAGGCTATGATCAGAACCCTCCCCGAAGCAAATCTGGATCTACTAAAGTCCTGGATTAGGGAAAAACTGGAAATTTCACTGAAAGAATGCATCATCTACTGTGGCACTCAGGACCTGCTTGACGAAGATGTAGCGTTGGAAAGAGTCCTCGATAACCTGGGCGCCATTGTGGCTGAACTAAAAGAGAAAAATAATGACATTGTAGTAAAGGTCTGTGAACTTGTTCCGGCTCTAGAAGCAAGACATGATTTGAATAGTAAAATAAATCAATATAACTGTAAATTGTTAGAATGGTGTGACAGAAATGGTGTTGTTTTAATTGAGACAAAAGGGTTTTTTAAGCTTGGAACAGGCGATATTGATACAAATTGCTATGAAAACCAGGATGAAAAAAACTATGATTTGCTAAATAGAATTGGTGCGGTTAGGTTGCTAGATGCAATTTCATCTATATGCACAAATGACTTTCTCTGTTATAATTGGAAAGAAATCAAGTTAAATATATGTAATCTGAAAAATAATGACTATAGGTTTAATCATGTAAAGAGTAAAAGTAGCAACCTTAAGATAAATCGGGAGGTAGAAGGAAGGAATAAAAATAGGTTACATAGAAATAGCTATCAACACTCAAGGAATAATACTTATCATGAAGGTAGACTTGGTTATGGTAGAGACCAATCGCACTTTAGTAGTGCAAATGCTAGACAAGGATATGATAGACCTAATAGAGAAGTTAACGACTACTATTATCCATATACCAAAAGAAATAGGTATGGGTGTTACAAATGTGGTGAATTTAATCACCACCAATCCGACTGTAGGTTCGACCATAAGGTTAGGTGTTACTCATGCCGTGAATATGGACAGAAAAACAAACAATGTCAGAAAAATATCCATTACTAGGACGTAGGCCAAGAAGGCAGTGCCATTGAGAATGCTAAATGTAATGATTTTCTAAAAATTATACACATAAATGCCCAATCAATACTTGGTCATACACTTGAAATTCAGTTAATGCTAGAAGAACAAAAAATCTATATTTTATGTATTAGTGAGACATGGTTGTATCCTTATATAAGTGATACCTTTATTCATATACCTGAGTATAATATATATCGTGAGGATCATGGTCGAGGTGGAGGTGTATGTTTGTATATAAGGAGTTATTTGAAAGTCGCCGAGCTGAAATTTGGGATCGAAAAACAGGAGGGAGTGGAAGATAAGTGGGTCCCCGTCCAACATCGAAAATTTTCCTCAATTACTGTCGGGTGCGTGTACCGCCATCCTAAAGCTGCTGTTACCTCTTTTAACTATATTTCAGACGTATTTAAGGAAGTAATTTTACGCAATAAACCTATTTTTATTTATGGGGATTTTAATGATGATCTGTTAAAAAAGGAGAACAAACTGGGTAAGCTAATTAAAAACTTAAGATTTGACCAGATTGTAGATAAACCCACACGAATCACTTCAACCTCAGAATCCCTTATCGATCTAGTCATTACAAATTCTAAATATATAAGAAAATCAGAGGTAACCCCTAGCTCAATAGCAGATCACGAGAATATTTTAACTTTGCTGAACGTTCGTAAACCGAAAAGGCAAACTATTTTTAAAACTTTTAGGTGCTTGAAAAATTACTCGCAAGAAACTCTTTGCTCTCTACTTATGAATAATGTTCACATATTGAATCAAATTGTAAGTACCGATAACGTAAGTAAGCAAGTAGAAATTTTAACCAATGTTTTCACATCCTGTGTAGATATGTCCGCACCTGTAGTTACTAGAGAAGTAACTCGTCCCCCTGCCCCTTGGATTTCTGATACTATAAAAGAGACGATAATGGTAAGAGATAACGTAAAGAAAAAGCTAAAAAATCAAAGAGAAAATACTCAGCTTAGAGAAACTCATAAGGAACTGAAGAAAAAAGGTAAACTCGATGTTAACTGATAGTAGAAGGCAGTACTATAAACAAGAATTTAAAAATGCTAAAGGTGACATGGCTGCTACGTGGAAGATTACTAATAATATGCTTTTCAATAGAATAAACAGCGATACGAATAGGCTGAATTGTGATACCAAAGATGATTTGCAACGTAAAGCTGAAGAGTTTAACGAATTCTTTGCAGAAGTGGGGAGAAAGACCTTTGAAAAAACACAGGAAGAACTGCATAACCGCATGCCTTTGGAAACAGACCCTATTATCCCTCACAGTAGAGTCGATCCCTTGACGCCGCCCATGGCCAGCCAGGGGCTTAATCAGTGGTGGCCCTTGGGCTGAGTAAGCTCGCAACATGTTGCGAAATCTAATTGACCTTTGCAAGCAGCAATAAGTACTTACACTTAAAACTGCTTCTTTCTTCTCCCACTGAAAACCCTCCTTTCCTCTCCCAGACTCTCCTACTCACTGGGACTCTTTACTATACAGCCTTTCCCTTACCACTATAAAACCTCTTTTCGCCCCTAACTAGGGAAAAGAAAAAATATACTTCCAGGCCCCGCTGATCGTCAACCACCACACCTACCCGCCGGGGAAACCACCTAGGGGCTAGACGCACCGTCAAAAAGCCCCTGTCCGGAGAGAAGCTCCGGGCAATCTAAAGAAGAAGAAGAAGTAGAGTCGATAGTTTCAAACCAAGGCCAGTGGACTGTAACACAGTAATCTTAGTCGTTAAAGATTTGAAAGAAACTAACGCCTTTGGATCTGATGGTATTTGTTTACGTTTCATTAGAGATGGTTTATATGTTATTGCTGTTTACCTAACGATAATTATCAATACATCAATTATTACTTATTCATATCCAGACATATGGAAAATTCCCCATGTCATTCCGCTCTTCAAAAGCGGGGATGCCGACGATATCTCTAATTACCGTCCCATTTCCTTGCTACCTGTTCTATCGAAAGTACTTGAAAAAGTTATTGCAAATCAGTTAACTGAAATTTTAGAGGAAAATAAAATAATCTCTTTAAGACAACATGGATTCCGACCAAAATTGTCTACTGAAACAGCCTTGTTAAAATTATCTGACAAGATTTATGAAAATATAGACAACAAAAAGTTTCCTTACTTTTATTACTAGATTTATCTAAGGCTTTTGATAGCGTAAATCATACCATATTATTAGAGAAATGTACGTGGATGAATATTGATCAGAGTTGGTTTAAGAGCTACCTTGAGAATAGGTTTCAGTCCGTCAGGCTAAGTGGTGCTGTATCATAGAAGAAAAATATTCAATTTGGAGTACCTCAGGGATCAATTTTCGGCCCTATACTTTTTATGGTATATGTTAATGATCTCGTGAGATCAATACCTGGCTGTTTTATAATTCAATATGCTGATGACACGCAAATACTAATAAAAGGTGACATTAAGGATATAGACGACATGATTTGTAAGGCAGAAGACATTCTAAACAGAGCTAAAGATTACTTTTTGAGAAATGGCTTACTTTTAAATGAGAAAAAGACAACAGTTTATCATTATTGTCAGATATTGGAGATGAGGTACAGATAAATTTCAATGGAAATATAATTAAGCCAATGACGACTGTGAAAAATTTAGGTGTTCATTTCGATCGTTACATGAACTTTGACTATCACATAGACGAAATGTATAAAAAGGTAATGGGTACTCTTATATACTTGAATAGAGTAAAAGATCATTTTGAGTCAAGTACTCGCAAGATAGTCGTCCAGTCACTAGCTTTAAGTTTTATAAAATATTGCTTAAAAGTTTAGGGATGTACTAACAAATAACAGCTACAAAGATTACAAAAGCTGCAGAACTTTGCAGCAA
>NC_090728.1:116427462-116429962 GCF_036898095.1 Palaemon carinicauda | reverse complement strand
AATCAAAGTAATTGTGACAGAACAAACTGAAGAATATGATAAAACATTATCAAATCAATCTAATCGGGACGTTACTTATCAGGTATTTTTTAGCACAGTGATAATAAATAAACCAATGAGGATGTAAGTATGCTTAGAAAAGTACAATCATCAATCATTCTTAAATAACAGATTACCGTATATTTGTTTACTTCATTAGTGGGATCTTTCATAATGTATGGTAAATAATCTATGGTTATGAAAATAAAGTCATGCAAGGAATACTTGGCATTGAATGACAAGACCACATTCGTAACGAGACTGAAAAATATTAAGAAAACGTCAGTATACAGATGAAATATTGATGATCGATTGGTGCCGACAGCAGAGAAGTATTCTTGTAATTCAAGCCTGGAATGACTGTATTACATGTTGGTATACCAACATTTAAAAATTCTAGAAGATTGGTCAGGCCTAGACCTACGTGTATAAAAACTATGAAAACCTAGTTTTAGATTAGCTCGTATCATCTGTCTCAGAGAAGAAGAGAAAATTAGAATATTTATCCCATTGTTATTTTCAAATCAGTTTTTACTTTGTTCAATTAAAAGAAACCTCCTCCCTTTAGGTGCCTCGGATACTCCTACTGTGAACATAGTTTTAAAGGTTTAAAGGGTGTTCATAAATGGCAGAGGCAAGGGACAGTGACATTGCTCTATCAAGCAGGACAATGCCCTAGAGACTGACCATATAACATATGATGAGCACCCAAACCCCCTCGCTACCCAAAATGGCTTCTGATAACTCATTAGAGAGACCTATATGCTCCTCCAAACCCCCATCTTAAGCTCACAAGGGTGGTGTGGTTGCAATAACCAAATGAAGTTACGAGTTTGGGCGGGACTCAAACCCCAGTCTGGCAATCACCAAGCAAGGACGCTACCACCAGGCCACCCCAACCATAATTGTTCCTGAATCTTGCAAATTTATTTTCTGCAATTATCACCAATCTTCAATTGTTTCAAAATACGTTGCTATATTCCTTTCTTAACCGGAAGGTCCCATTACTAAAATTAAAAACTTTTACCTGTTTTCTTATTGTTCGCTAATTGGCTATTTTTCATATTAAGAAGGATAATAATCTAAACAATCAAAATGAGAGAAAAAAAATTTAGTTTTGTCTTGAACATCTTTAATGATGTCTGTTTATTTGATAAAATATAATACAGAAGTATGAATGAGAAATTTAGAATACATCTTGTCCACTATGTTTTGTTTTTTATTATCCAATATGAAAATAATAATAATAATAATAATAATAATAATAATAATAATAATAATAATAATAATATAATGATGATGATCATGAAAATAATAATAATTATAATAATAATAATAATAATAATGATAATATTAACAACAAAAACACCAACGCCAACAACAACAACAACAACAACAACAACAAAAATAATAATAATAATAATAATAATAATAATAATAATAATAATAATAATAATAAAAATTTTAACCTTGAATAATCTCTGCAGTTGTGTCTCAAAAAGAGGAAAACATATTTTCTAAAGCGTATGGAATATCAGTGATATCCCATAATTATTAATTTTTATTCTGATTATCGAATTATTATAGAACTATTAAGGTAGAAACAATTTTCCAATTATGCTTTACATCCTATATCGCTCTTTGGTGCATAAGGAAAGTGAATGCTAACTGAACAGTGCCCATAAGCCTTTACAATACTGTAAAACCATTACTTGCATTTTACATTTCAGCGTGCAGTGATTTATACACATATTCATAATTTTTATTTGACTGATTACCGTGCTATGCTCTCTCTCTCTCTCTCTCTCTCTCTCTCTCTCTCTCTCTCTCTCTCTCAGCTCATGTTTTCAATATATATAAGACTTTCGTTTGGCCGCTTTTTCTGTTCATCACTTCATATTTCCAATATAACACATTCGTTAGGCAACACTGTATTGCCAGAGTGATATCTTTTGAAGCAACATCAGTGACGTCCTTGCTCGAGAGGAAAGAACATTACTTAGTGAATGACATTTCCATCAATTCAGACAAAATCAAATTCAAGTTTGAGAAGAACGAGTTAGAGAGTACCAAATGGTCTTGAAAGAATCTCTTGAGGTGATCAATATGTTACCAAGCTCCATAAGAAAGTAGGGGAACTATGACTGGTTATTTATATCATCCTATAATTACTAGTTAGAGCGACACACTCTCTCAGCTTGGCAAAGATCCTGATTGTGTTCAGGAACTTCTGTCCCATTGATATACTGTATATCCATTCTTTCCTTTAGGATACCCATCTTATCTTTGTGTAGATCCTCGACTTACAACTAGGATTTTTCCCCGCCGCCCTTGTCTCATAAAAATACATTTCTCACCTTAGTATGTTTTGTACCATAAATACTTTTTTTCCTATTTCCGTATATCCTCTGCTTACTAAAGTTTCTTTTCGAAAATGTATGCACTTTCCAAGGAAAGTAAG
>NC_090728.1:116387462-116404962 GCF_036898095.1 Palaemon carinicauda | reverse complement strand
TTTTATAGTTAATATATGACATATCTGTTTTTTACGTTGTTATTAATTTATATGGGGCATATCGGTTTTGACGTTGTAACTGATTTTAGAATGATTTATTGTTAATTTATTCTCATCATTTATTTATTTCGTTATTTCCTTTCCTCACTGGGCTATTTTCCCTATTGAAGCCCTTGGGCTTATAGCATCTTGCTTTTCCAATTAAGGTTGTAGCTTGGCTAGTAATAATAATAATAACAATAATACTGTTGAGAAGTGTACTCTTTTTTTATTAGTTTCTTGGGGATTTTTTTTTTCACGATGTACTTACGGATGTTTTGTAATAAGGCTATGGAATAGATTGGTGTCATTAACTAAGGAACCGTTGCTAAATGAAAATGAGTTGATGTTAAACGTCACTCAAACAGTTTACTTCATCAGACTTGTGACAGGGAGGAAAATAGTAATTTTTGGTGTTTGTTTCATATCAAAATACAACTTTTCATAGGATTCACGTAATTAAGTCTATGGAGCATTTTTACGGTATAGGATTGGTGAAATTATCATGTTCTCAAGGGAGAATTGTCACAATATATAGCGCAAGAGAATAAAAGCCAATGCATGTCTATTACAAATTTTATACAGAATAAATCGTTTCTAAAAAGGTAGTCGATAAGAGAAATTCAGTTGCATTAAATAAGTGAAATCCTGATAGCCGATAGCCTGCTTATAAACAAGAACCCGTATTAGACTTCAAATACCAGGCAAACTTCAGCAACAAAAACAACAACAACACCAAAGCAACAAATAGCGTAAATAGGGATAGAAATAGGTGGCCAACAGAGTTGAAGATTAATGGTAAGATGAGAGATCTATAACCCAATGGCTTGGTACGCACCTTAAACAGATTTCTGGGAAACTAAACCACATCAAAATGTTTTTAAAAAGGTAGTCGATAAGGAAATTATAGTTCCAATAAATAAGCGAAATCCAAATAGCGGATACACTGCTGATAAGCAAAAACGAACGTGTATGTGACTTCAAATCGCAGGTACCCATCTACAACAACAACAACAATACCATCTAAGCAACACATGGCGTGAATGACTGTCCCGTCTATATAGGGATATAAACAGGTGACTGTCAGGGTTGAATATTACTGTTAAGGAGAAAGATCTATAACTCAGTGACGACGTACGTACGTTAAACAGATTTCTAGAAAACAAAACTACATCAAAACCACCCACTACTCAAAAAAGAAAGAAAAAATGGACTATAATAAAACATTCTTTAATGTTCATGGCACGTGTCAGGCTAACAGCATTGGACATTTTACAGCCCGAAGGAATTTTCTTTTTTTTTTTCTCCAGCAGAACTGTTTCTTGACCAACTTTGTTGTTTTTGACATGAATCTCAGCGAAATATTTTCTTCATGAACCTTTTCCCTTTTAGTGTGGGAGAAAAAAAATCCATTACTTTTATGGCGTCTCAGCTAAGATTGTTTGAACTATAATATTTTTCTCTAACCAAAAATTCATCGACAGTTCGTTAACTTTTTCTCAGTATTGCAAAAGATAAAATGATTAGTAATATCAAATTAGAATAAAATAGCTTTAAGGCTTTAACGATTTAACACATTGTAATCTGAAATAAAACTATGAAATGTCGTAATATGAATTCCTTGTGATCTCTAAAAGAGTTCCTCCCATCGTTCTGTTTTAATAATTTCCATTTGTAATGAATTTTGGGCATAAAGCTCTGCCTGCCGTTGGGACACAGGTGTAAGGTTGATTGGGACGATGAGTTTTGCCCTGTCAGTGGGAAATGCAGTTTGAAATGTTGCGGAAACATGACCAGTAAAATCATTTGGTTTTAGACTTCAAGTTTTATGAGGTAAAGGAGATGCTAGTTTTTCATATTTCGTATCATAGATCAATCATCCTTGAATAAGTCATGAGATTCATTTTCTCACTGTTTCTATCAGTAGTTTATTCAATACTACATGTTGAGACAATTTCTTATTATGCATTTAATTCTTCATATATACTGTATATTTACTGCAGTTATAAGAATATTCAAATTGTTTCCACTATCTTGTGTTCATTAGGTAAATTAAACTGATTATGTGACCTCTTGTTACTCTCCGTTTTAGACAATTAATAGATATATACCTCAGTTGATAGATAGGAAGAAAGATAGATGAACCGACAGAGGAATAAATTGATAGATAAAGTTTACTCGTATGAATTGAAGGCTCACAGTTGGTAAAGAGGGTAACTGAAATATGATGAATACCTTTCCAGTGACCCCCGACCACCCCCGGCAATAAAGTCAAATAGGATAAAGAAACTAATCAGGAGTGAGATGAATGTACGTTCGGAGACTATGTCATTTCGTTAAACAGCAGAGGTTTTAGCCTACTTACCTATTTGAGAATTATGGATATTATGAAAACTTTCAAATAGATTTATTCAATATCTAAATTGAAATCATAGCTCTATCTTAATCAACTTTTATGTTAATATCATTTGCATTTAAAAATAAAAACTTATAGGCTCCTAAATTTGTTTATGACACGCCCAAGAAGACTCAACAACGTTGTCAAAATAAGAAATTGGAATAAGTTTGAACAGCTATTCATCTCCGTTACACTCCACGCAATAGCATTTTTTTTTAATAAATTTGGGGATATCAAGATATGAGGCTATAAATATGAAGAAGTGAATTGAATAAACGTCTTGCATAGATATTCCACAGCCAGGTTCTCATGCCAAGATTTTAATGGTTGCCTTCACTTTTGGCAAAGTCGACGAGAAATTACTTTTTTTTCTTTTCGTGTTATATCAATGATTATTTTTTAATTTCGTGGATAAACAAAAATTGCAAATAAGTAACCAACGTAGGTCAGATGGAAGTAAGTCGAAGATCATATAGAAATAATATACTGTATTCCAAAAATAGATCTTTTCTTATATTTATAACTACCTCGGAAATCAAAAGCTTTCTTCATCCGACCAGATATAGCAGCAGAAATCGAAGTTTTTTTTTATTATAACAATGAATAACTTATTGTAATAGTCCTCTAATTAAACATATTTAGTATTCATCATTATTGTTATGAGCATAATGCTTTGGTGATTAAAGGTAAACTTAAGCAATGCATAAAAATAGGAAAAAGAAAACAATTACTTAAAAGAATATTAATGTTTACTAATCTATATAACGTGAATAACAAAATTGCAATTCAAAATTCATTCACTCTTACTGGTACTTCGTTTCTTGCAAAAACCACATGATACTGATGATTTTCCATAACGGTAATCAGTAGAGAAACTACTATTGCGATAAAAAAAAGAGAAAATATTTCACGTAACAATAAATAAAGCGGACGGATATGAATATCAATTTATACGCCCCTAGAGTTAGGAAACTAACTGTTGTGATTAGAGATTGTAGAGGGATTGAATATTTTACAGATTTTAATTTAGGTACGAATAAGAAATGATACAAAATAACGACATAATGAATGCTGTATGTCTTGAGTTATCACCCTTAAAGCTAAAGTATGGAACCCTTTGCAGCCTATAAGATTTATTTTTTCTCTCTCCTTAGAGGCAAAACAATTTCTCGACCGACTTCGTTGTTCTTAACATGAATCCCAACGTCCTATCTTGTGCATGCGACCTTTCTCTTTTTGTGCAGAAGAAAAATAATCTCTCTGCCTCGCTACTTCCATGTCGCCTCAGCTAAGGCTGACTGAATTTTCTTTTATTTCTACAAGCGAAGTTCCACTGCAGAGTTTACCAATATAAGACAAATTTCAATCATGCAGGGACGAACATGATGCTCTTACGCTTTAGTGGTTAAACAAAAAAAAAAAAAAAAATAAATAAAAAAATAAAAGAAATTATGATATAAGAAATGTTAAGTCATTTGACACGCAGGTCTTCATCAATTCTATCACTTAACCTTTCCCAAAGATAAGTATTCAACCACAAAAAATTTTAGTCGGTGAAAGACTCTATGAAAGATGCTCATCCAATCAAAAGACCTCAACACATCTCGATTAATAAAAATCTAAATGGGAATCAGTTTCAAGAAAACTTTAATGTAAGAAGAAAGCATTAGGTAATTTTTTATGATAGCTATTTTTAGAATTATTTTGGTTTAATTACTTGCACGCCCATCGATGATGAATTAAGCATATGGGTAAAGATATCTATATCTATCTATCTATTTAGCTAGATATCTATATCTATCTATCTATCTAGCTAGATATCTATATCTATCTATCTATCTAGCTAGATATCTATATCTATCTATCTATCCAGCTAGATATCTATATCTATCTATCTATCTAGCTAGATATCTATATCTATCTATCTATCTAGCTAGATATCTATATCTATATATCTATCTAGCTAGATATCTATCTATCTATCTATCTATCTATATATATATATATATATATATATATACGGATTTTGAGCGAAGCGAAAAATCTTTTTTTTGGGTGAGGTAGCCATGTCGTCCTGATGGAAGTTCCTAAAGGGTAGCTACCTGGGGTATATTTGGCTACAGTGATATTCCCAGAGAATTTTACCTTAAGGTATCCAGAATTCTAACACCTGGAGCAAATATCCCTAAATAAATCTAACAGGGATATCGCATGATATCAGAGGATGTATTCTTGACACGCCACATAGCTATCTTCACCCCGAACAATATTAACGCTTCGAGTGGTTACAGTGACAGGAATCTAAATACGAGAATGAAAAGAGAGCCGATCATAAGGTATCTCTCCTATTCCGTTTCCAGTGTGTATCTGACGAAAACGGCAGCGACATCTTTATTCCTTATAGCTATACACGAGGTGCTACAGATACTCTATTATAGGGAGGGGTCAATAATCCCTTTTTACAATAAAAGGAAGGGCGGCCCCATCCGGACGACATGGCTACCTCACCCAAAAATAGACTTTTTGCTTCGCTCAAAATACGCTTTTTGGGCTTAGGCCATGTCATCCTGATGGAAGTTTACCAGAGCATAACTGTATCTGTGGATTCTCAACCGGTGCCGTACCCTCAAGAAAGTATTTTCCTGGTCTGTCTAGACCTAGAGACCTATGATTTTACTGTTATACATCATTTCATCTAAGCATGAACTATGTTAGTGCTTCTTGCCCTCTACAAGAAAGAGTTGTACTAGACTCTGGAAAAAGTCTCAAGGAGTACATATTAACTATGGATGACAAAATGACAAGTTTGTATAGTGGTCTCGCCCTATACATTATAAAGCAAAGTTTGTATAAGAATCACCAATGTCAGTATGAATTCCTGACATCTCCCCCAGTGTTTCTACGCTTATTAAACCATTGAATAACAGTTGTATCCGTATAGGAACAAATTTTGCTTCTCTACCATCATCCCCTTAAGGTAAAACGTTAATCCTTCCTAAGGAGGGGATAAAGCGAGTGGATTTTTGCTTGAAAAAAGAAACAATCTTAAAAGACATTCCATGTTAAAATTATCCATATTTTAAACTTAATGCTCAGTACATTTCTAATAAAATAAGTGTGGGTGAATAAGGCTAGTTCATTAAAATTTTAATAAACATATATATCAGAAAACAATTATAAAATTTATAAAATGTGGACGATATCCTTTAAAGCATAAAGAAAATAGTAAACAGAAAATATCATTTCGTCTAAAAGGAAACAGATTTGCCACTTTAATCGAATTATTGATAATATTGATACAGTCTGCATTACTGCTTATTTACACTAGCGAAAGAAACGCTCTTCACAAGTGTCCGTATTATACTTTTAGTTCACCAAAGTCAAGGGAACAGTTCGGACGGACACGTTAGTGGCCTATCACTCAGTGTGTAGTAACAGTCTGTGACTACACACCCACTCTCTTAATTAATCGTCCCAAATTAATTTCACTTCACTGTTCCTCGCAGATTTAAACAGCAGGTTTAAGAATTCTACCTGCTGCTACCACAGACCTCTTGAGTTGCTCCACTTGCTTAGCATAGTGCATAAAGAACACCTTGGATGACTACCAGCCGGTGTACGAACGAAGATGTTCAAAGTCCATGCAATTGATGAAATTTTATGGAAAAGGCAACTTTTCTCGGATCATGACTTACGGGTGTACTGTCTGGATCCGCTCTGCAAATAACATAGGCGAGTTTCACCCTTAGTTGTTTCACAGATAAATTTGAACCCGAGGTTTCTCCTCTGAACAGCTGTCCTCCCTTAAAGTCTGAAGTTCTATAAAGATAGACCTTTAGGCAGATGACTGGACATAGAGATGCATCTTCCCTCAGAGGGCAGATTCTCTAGGGACCCCACCTGTTGGTGGGTAGCTCGTTCTCGGTAAGAAACATTGGATCTGGAAATAGATTCAGTTCTCCCTCCAAGAACTGGACTTGGCCTTCCTTTCTAGAGAGAGCCACTATTTCACTAACGCTGGCTCCCAAAGTGAGTGCAAACAGAAATATGACTTTTTGAGTCAAATCCTTCTATGCACACTCCTCATTGTTCATTATTTAGGTAAAATGAAGAATCTTATCTAATGACCAGGAAATGGGTCTTGGAGGCGCTGAAGGACTAAGCTTAGCACGGGCCTTCGGAATTCATTAAGAACGTCGTTAGAAAGGTCGTCCTGAAAGGCATATAGTATCGGTCTTGTCAAGGCAGACTTGCACATTGATATTGTGTTGGCTGCTAAACCCTGCTCATGAAGGTGAATGAAGAATGATAAACAGAAATCCGTTGAGATTTCTTTTTGGTTTCGTCGCCTTGACAAAGGACACTCGCTTCTTCCATGATGCCTCATATTGTCTTCTGGTTTCCTCCAAAAAGTCTATACTATCTCTTGATACCTCGAATCTTTTTCTCATTGCTAAGGAGAGAAAATCTTGAGATGCAGGTTCCGGGTTTTCTCTGTTAAAGCGAAGACAGTCGACCTCTGTACTCGCAGAGACAGGGTTGTATTCAGTAGCGGTACAACTTCAGTCGTAGATCCAATGCCAGAGGGAACCACACGCTGTTTGGCCACTTGTGGGCCACTATTGCCGCTTTCCCATTGACGGATCTAAGTGTGTCGAGGACCTTCAAAAGGAGGTTGTGCGGAAGGAACAGGTAAATCCTGGACCATCTGTTCCAGTCTAGGGACATAGCGTCCACTGCCGCCGCTAACGGATCCTCATATTGGGACACATAACGATCTATTTTCTTGTTGTCTTTCGTTGCAAAGAGGTCTATCTGCAGTTCCGGGACTTGACTCAGGATGAAGGAAAATGATCCTGTGTCTAGGGACCTATCTGGTTCTATTGGTGTAAACCTGGATAGAGCGTCCGCTGTCACGTTGCGTAACCCTTGAATGTGAACTGCTGACAGGTGCCATTTCTTCCTTTCTGCCAAACGAAATGTGGCCAGCATCACTTGGTTGATTTGAGGCGACATCGACCCTTGTCGATTCAGGCATCTCACTAACACCTCGCTATCTAGAACCAATCTTATATTGGTCGAGTGGGGAGGAGATACTTTCTTTAGTGTCAGAAGTATTGCCATGGCTTCTAGAAAGTTGATGCGAAATGACTTGAAAAGATTGGACCAAGCTCCTTGGACTCTCTTCTGGTGAGAGTGGCCTCCCCAGCCTTCCTTTGAAGCGTCTGTGTGGATAGTAACTGACGGGGGAGGAGGTTGAAGAAGTATTGATATCTACAATTGCTTAGCTTTGGACCACGGCTTGAGAAGCGTTCGCAGTCAAGTCGGTAGTGGTCTCATTAGATCTCTTTGCGCGTTTGATGCGTATTTTTTCCAGACTGCTGTTGCATCCTTTAGCTGTGCTCTTAGGACTGGATCTGTTATCGAAGCAAACTGTAGAGAGCAAAGCACTCTCTCCTGTTCACGTCTTGATATCTGTTTAGATTTCAAGAGTCACTTGACAGCTCCTGTTATTTCTTTTCCCTTCTTCCAAGGAATGGGAAGTTGATGTGACTTCAAACTCCAGAGGATTCCCAACCAAATAAATTTTTGAGCAGGAGAGAGTCCAGACTTTTTGATGTTGATCTAAAATCCCAGATGTTCCAGGAACTGGATCACTATCTTGGAGGCTTGCATGCATTCTGTCCTGGATGCTGCCGACACCAGCCAGTCGTCCAAGTAGGCCACTACTTGGATCACCTTTAGGCGTAATTGATGGACGGCTGCATTCGCAAGCTTCCTGAAAATCCTTGAGGCTATGTTTAGCCCGAATGGCATGGCTCTGAAGGTGTAGGTATATGCCCTTTTGGGCAGTAGGGTTCTTATTTGTTGAAGTGTGAGCATCCTGAACTTGTAGTTCACCCATAAATTTGTTGAGTGGCTACTAGTCCAAAATGACTCAGAATTTTTCGGAGTCTTTCTTTGGAACACAAAACAGCCTCCCTTGGAACTTGATCGACTTAACTTTTCGGATTACTCTTTTCTCTAAGAGTTCTCGGACATATTCTTCCAGAACGGGGGTAGAGTGTTGGAAGAACTGAGGAAATTGAGGTGGAGGACTGTTCCAGCTCCAACCTAGTCCATTCTATATTAGGCTGTGGGCCTAGGAATTGAAGGTCCAACGATCCCTAAATATATGTAGTCTCCCTCCTACTGGAGGCATCTCACTTCTGCTGTTGTGGACCCGAGGCCTTGCCTCTTTGACCGCGTCCTCCCCTGAATCCCCCTCCTCTTGAATGGCGTCTAGAAGAACCTCTGGCTGTTCCTCTAGCTTCTGAGTGAAAGGAAGAAGTCTGCCTTTCAAAAGCTGGGTTAAAAACCGGCGACTGTGTCGCCACTTGTTGAGGTACCAACTGGTACGGGGTTGGAGGTTTTGCCACTATCTGAGGCACCACGGTCGCAGGAAGTTGCTGTTGTTGCTGTCGGTAGGGCTTAGCCGGCCACAGGATATACTAGGCCTTTTTGTCTTCTTTTTGGGTTGAGGACCCTCATCCGTAGAAGACTTTCTCTTAAGATTTTAGCCCCACTTTTTGAGAGGGTTCCTATTCACCGTGGCAGCCTTGTCTACTACCTCTTTAACCACTTCGTTGGGATAGAGGTCCTTAATAAAGCTATAGAGATCCTTCGTAACTGTGGCCAGATGGGTTTTGGCAACTACCATGAACATGTCCTGGTTCTTGGGGTTACTTGCCATCGTTTCCAATATCGTTTGCAATGGCATCGATGCTGAAAGTCTTTCTTTTGTCTCTTGCTCTCTGCACAAGAGAAACTCCGACACCTTTGGAAGTTCCTCACCAAACTGACGTTCGGCAATATCAGCTTCCAGCTTCCCGACGGAGAAGGTAAGGTGGACGTCCTTCCAGGCTTTTTTGTCCAAGGGTAAGGTCAGGGATAACAGCTTGCATTCCTCCAAGGAGGGGCATGGTTTCCCTGCCTCCGCCGCCTTCAAGGCTGCCTTATATCCCTTTTCCATGAAGGGAAAGGCTCTGGTTGGAGAGGCCACAAAGGAGGGAAGCTTCTTACTCAAGGCTGGCACCTTTGAGTTCGTGAAGCCCCTCTCTTTCATCGAGCTTTCTAGTAATGCCTGTGCTTTACTATGGTCAAGGACTATGACCTTCTTTGGCTCCGTCTCCTCCTTTGAGGTTGGCTCCTTCTTAATACGGACATAGCAGTCCGGGTAAGTCTTTGTTGGGCCAAAATTCCACATCTTCCAGGGGAATTGAGCCCAACTTCTTCGATATAACAATCTTCCCGGTTGTCATTGGCGTGTGTTCGTCATACCTCCAAGGATTGGTATCTGAGCACAAAGGAAGATCCTTCACGCTGAGTCGCTTCTGGGGCCGACATGATGCTGTGAGTCTACGTATCTCCAGTTTCATCGCAGCTTCCTTTTCATCATTCTCCTTTTGTATTTGTTGAATCATCTGAACAATAGAAGAAAGAGTCCTTCCCAGATCACCTTTGATAGCAGACGATGTTGAGGGAACAGGTTCTGGGGACGGAACCGATGTAACCGAAACCTTGTTGATTTTTTCCTCTTCTATTTATGGAGCCTGGGTCAGCTCCTCCTCCAGAAGGTCCTTCTCTGTATAATCTGACACTTCTGACATCCTATCGTCCAATTGGATGTCTTGAAGGGCGGAAGAGACTTCAGAATCTACCGGATTCTGGACAGTTGGTATTTCCTCCTGAGGCTGAGGAATGAGTGCTTCAGCCGATGCCTTAGGGAAAAGGTAGGCCCTCATCTTCTCGTTTGGAAGGTAGGGTCTGATGTGTTTTTCTGAAAACCCCTCAACCAGGCTCGCAACTTTTCCCTAACGGCATCCGTTGACTCCGCCGACTTAGGGGTTTCAAATGCCTCGGTAATCAGGTTAAAACATATGATACATAACTGAGGGTCCCAATACCGGATATCATCTTTGGAGGCTGCGCATGCTGCATGCCTCCTGCATAACTCATGTCCACAGAAGTTCTTGCTGCGGACATTGCAGAACATACTTCCGCACTTTGGATGGTCCTCCTGTAAAGAGAAAAAAGTCCATGAGTATCAAGTGAAGGCTTTTCACTTATTACTAACACACATAGCCTATACAGTAAAGCTAGAAGGGAAAGAAGGAAAGACACATACTTGTATTTCCTGCCCAGCCAATTGTTGTAACCTCCCAAAATATTAAAACTAAGGATAATTCTTATTCTAGAATATCTTATTTATTTTCCTAAGCAGAAAGTTAAGGTGTAGATCACACCTTGAAATAAAGTTTTAATATACGGGATACAATGAATACAGAAAGAACTCACTTTCTCATTAGTGTACGGTCTCAACAAAAGGTTGTACAAGATAACATTAAGTATGTTGGAAGAACTTTGGTGTTACAACAAACTCTATACTGTAGTTTTATTAATGCATTGTGTACTACACCACAAATATAGTAACTACTATACAGCGCATGCTGTCATGCCGGCTGGCATTTACCCTTGTATAGTTCAAAGGTATGCTACCTTTAACTAATAGGCGGCAGATCACTGGTTTGCAAATGTGTGCCGGCCACAACTGAAAACACTAGCACTCGACTGCCGGCCACTAATCGTTGTGGCCAGCAGATCTCGGGATGTGTCTCTACTGCGGCAGGCAAAGGTAGTGATACCCATGCAGGCCGGCAGTGACTACGAACCACAGAACCTACACATACCCAGCTGCCGGCCGTTCAAGCCGGCACCCGGGCTAGGAGTACAATACACTAGCAAAAGAAACAGTATGGATGTAAGATTATCAGGCGGCATTGCCATAAAACCTTCATCCAGAAAGAATGAACATATGGAAGGGGAGAATGTAGCATTCAGGCTTCCTGTATATCCATAGCCTGCCGGGCTCTACCAGCAGACACGGAAGGGAGACCAAGGGAGGTCTGGGGTTCACTCATCAGAAGAAAAAGGGTCTCTGCCGGCCAGCAGAAAGCTGAGCCGGTCTCCCATCCTAACCTATACTTGGTACAGATGTAGGACTGCGGCCAAGAGTTGTTATTTATAGGCCATCACTGAAAAAGAGAGGAGGAAAGGGATAAGGGTCCTGTAAACTTCGTTCTAGTATGAGACACACCCAGCAGTTAGGAAAGCTCATCCTAACCTAGAGTTTGTCTATTAGGGAGGAAGGTTGGCAATACTTGCTATCCTCCTCCATACCAGAACAAAGTTAGGTGTAGTTATTTCGCCAGGAAACGGAGAAAACTCATTCTCCAGCCCGAGAATAACAACACAGGACAGCCTGCTAGCCCACTAGTAGGAGGAATCATCTCATACAGAATCCTTCAGATGTGTGCTAGGGAAGCAAAGCCAATTATGTCTGCACCTAATCTAGCAAAGGAAACTCATTCTCTATGCTAGGAAGACGCAGACCACAGACTAGAGCTCTGATTTTCTGCCCCAAACCCAGAAACCAGTTACTCTAGTTAGCGGGTCAGGGGAGACATATCCTAGTGAAGTTATACCTGAATATTATTCAGATAGAACGACTAGGACTAAGCCTAAGGCTTACTCAGAGAGAGAAAGGGATTGAACTTAGTCTCCGGAAGAGAAAAGAACAACCGGGGATGTGTGCGAAAGTATACTAAAGCCCCATAGGCTACTAGCCTAGGTGAGGTGAGAATCGATTACCTAAATCACCGAAACTCTCTCGTATACACTCTTGGAGAAGAACATTAAACAATATCTTACATGTATAAAATATCTGCTTATAGCTTCAATAACATAACACTCGGAAAACTTATATCAGGCATGAAAGTGCTAGGGCCAGACACATAGGCTACTAAGCCTCGCAAAGGGCAAGATCGGTTACCTAAATCGCCGAACTGAAAAGTAACAGCATCATATAAGAACTCATAGAGGAGCTAAATAGCTAGATTTATTAAAGCATAAAAACCGGGAACGTCACTCTGACTAACTAAAGGACCCATATATAGCGAGCGACAGCATCCAGGATGCCTCTGGTAGGCAACAGCTCTTGTTTACGTTAATATCACTTTTGATTTAATTCAAAACGACAAGAGCTTACATTCATACTAAGTAAAGATAATACTCAACTTTTCAGAGGCAGAAGGGGCCGGAAAAAGCATCATTATGTTGAATAATATCCAAAATTACGAGAGATCAGAAGGGAAAACATCGAGTAGTATAGCTACTCGAAAAGGAATAAAGATGGCGCTGCCGTCTTCATCAGATACACACTGGAAACGGAATAGGAGAGAAACCTTATGATCGGGAACGTCGCTCTGACTAACTAAATGACCCATTTATAGCGATCGACAGCATCCAGGATGCCTTCGGTAGGCAACACCTCTTGTTTACGTTAATATCAATTTTGATTTAATTGAAAACGACAAGAGTTTACATTTATACAAAGTAAAGATAATACTCAACTTTCTAGAGGTAGAAGGGGCCGGAGAAAGCATCATAATGTTAAACAATATCCAAAATTACGAGAGATCACAAGGGAAAACACCGAGTAGTAGAGCTACACGATAAGGAAAAAAGATGGCGCTGCCGTCTTCGTCAGATACACTGGAAACGGAATAGGAGAGATACCTTATGATCGGCTCTCTTTTCATTCTTGTTTTTAGATTCTTGTCACTGTAACCCCTCGAAGCGTTAATACTGTTCGGGGTGAAGATAGCTATGTGGCGTGTCAAGAATACGTCCTCTGATATTATGCGATATCACTGTTAAAATTTATTTAGGGATATTCACTCCAGGAGTTAGAATTCTGGATACCTTAAGGTAGAATTCTCTGGGAATATCACTGTAGTCAAATATACCCTAGGAAGCTACCCTTTAGGAACTACCATCAGGGCGACATGGCCTGAGGCCCCCCCCCCCAAAAAAAAAAAAATATATATATATATATATATATATATATATATAATTTACACAAAGATAAACTCCCATGCAAAATACACACAAGCACACACACACACACACAAACATATATATATATATATATATATATGTTTGTGTGTGTGTGTGTACTTGTGTGTATTTTGCATGGGAGTTTATCTTTGTGTAAATTATATATATATATATATATATATATATATTTTTGGGGGGGGGCCTCAGGCCTGAGGCCCCCCCCCAAAAAAAAAAAAAAAATATATATATATATATATATATATATATATAATTTACACAAAGATAAACTCCCATGCAAAATACACACAAGCACACACACACACACAAACATATATATATATATATATATATATATTTATATATGTTTGTTTGTGTGTGTGTGCTTGTGTGTGTGTGTGTGCTTGTGTGTATTTTGCATGGGAGTTTATCTTTGTGTAAATTTAACTTGCACATATGTTTACATTTACTAGTCTTCATAAACTAGCTGAAATGGTAATGGTTATATGGTATTGTTGTATAAACTGATTTTGAGATGTTAAGTTACGAGGTTGTAATAAGATGAAGATGATTTTAACGCCTCTGCTTCCATGAGATTCCACCTTTTTAATCGGTTAATAACTTGCATTATCTTTTCCATTCATTACTGGGAGCATATTTCTCTTCTAAAAAGTATTGATTCCTATATTGTAAGAAAAAGTACCTAGGGATTTGTAATTAACAAGGAACAGTTATCAAATGAAATAAAGTTCCAGATCAAACGGCAATGGAACATCGTGGAGGAAACGTTATTATTTTCTTGTTTTTAATACAAAGTTAATAAAGTTTTTTATTCGTCACACCAGAGACAATAATTTCTTTTTATTAAAGGTTTGTTTTTTCATTAATTTTGTCTGTTTCTTTTTTTTTTTTTTTTTTTAAAGAATGGCGCGGAGTAGAGTAAAAAAATTCGATAATGAAAACTCAATTGACATTAGAAGTAAAATAAAACAGAAGAAAAAAATAGGTAAATTGTTTCTTGCCAATGTCATAAGCAATAACAGTTTTCTTAAAATGGCCAATAAAAAAAGAAAAAAAGAATAAGGGAATTATGGTTACAAATAGTTATTTAAAGCGCTGGATAATTAGGACTACTGGTATACAAAAGTCCCTGCAAGGATTAGGCACTTTTCATCGCCAATAAAAAAAAAAAAAAAAAAAAAAATACAACAGCAAGCAAGGCAATAACATCAAATGGTGTATATCGCCTTTCCATCTTAATTTCAGGTATGAATAAAAATATATGACTGACATGAATATGACCACTCGTTTCTGTAAATGTCAAAATTAGACTGATCAAATTAGATTTAAAAATGACTACTTAGGTGACAAGATCCTCCGAGGATGGAGGGTATCAATTAGAGCTCATTTAAGAGATATCATTGAAATGGTTTCCTTAGAAAACAAAAATACCACCTTAAAATAGAAGAAAATAAGATCAAGAGATATGGTAATGGTAAGGACATTAATCATGAACATACTTCCAATACTGGTGACAATTCAGGTTAAATGTGAAATACTATAATTATTAGTTATAAGTGAGGCAACGTCAGTTTGATAACTAAATAAATATATAACAAAGTAATTGACAGTTTCTGAACGCTACTTCATACACTAATTAGAGACCTGCTTAACAGCCAGGATTATGACATTTCACGAGGTTAATATTTATCCAACCTCAACTCTGAAATTACTGATATATGTGGTTATTTATTTGATTATCATTCATTAAAGATCAAACAGTTAAGGGAGAAAAGAGAACCGGTATATAAATCACTTATATTCAATGACTATTGACATCAATTTACTTAAAGATAACAATTGCAAATACAAAAAAG
Organism: Palaemon carinicauda; assembly: GCF_036898095.1. Lineage (NCBI taxonomy): Eukaryota > Metazoa > Arthropoda > Malacostraca > Decapoda > Palaemonidae > Palaemon > Palaemon carinicauda. The sequence goes on along the minus strand of NC_090728.1, from coordinate 116,389,713 downwards.
GTAACTGTTCATGTCTACACACAGGACAATGAACAATTCGATATAGAGCTGCAGAATATTTGAGAGTTAGGGTAGGAATGGACGCAATGTTGTGTCATACAACTATGAATATAATAAACTACTCAATCAAAGTGGATGATATTGCAGGGAAAAGAATCATTACTGTCAGTTACTATGAGGGATTTTTAATGTATTGACAGGCTTTCATTTGTCATAAACTTTTGGACGATATGAGCAGAGAATATTAGTGTGGAATAGTATTATAAAAGTTTATTGCAGTAAAGTAAAGGCAAGCTAAAGATATGAAAGATTTGCTAAAATAAAATAGATTTAAAGAATGCATGTGCTTGAAAATAAAGACAAATCGAAAAAGATGGATACGTAATAGAGATACATGGATCTGCACTTGCTGAGAGCAGCGTTTATAAATATAGTGAAAAACTTTTGAGTAGGAGATAAATTTCAGGTATCAGATATCCTAAGCATCTTATAGGTATTTGAAGTATCTGGGAAAAGAGAGGAAATACATTCCATAGTGTTAAATTGCTGGCTGAATGGGGGAGAAACAGTTTTGCCATACCAATCAAAATATGAAAATAGTGCTATAAAGGAGAGAATATATATGCCAAGGTAACCAAGATTTAGTCCTCGTGAAATGCTTCAAAAAAAAAAAAATGGCCAGCAGATAACTTTAAAATTATCACAATTGGTGTTATATAGAGACAACTACCCTGGGAACAGTTAAGGATGAACTAGATTTTATTAGTGTTATTAGAGGGTTAATTAAAAGGTGTTTCGTTGTAGTAGTCTAAGAAGGTTCTTTGATATTGCATGTGTAATAACTTATTATTACTAACTTGTGAGATGAATTATTATTCATCATACCTAAAAAAATTCAAAACAATTTGTTACTTGGTATATCTAACTTCAAATGGGAGAACACGAAGCTCCAATACGTCGAATGTACTGCAGGTCTAAGATGAAAATAATTAGTAAATAAGTGTGAATAAAAAAAAAAATGTGGTGAAGTTTATGTCAAGTACATAAAGAGAGGAAATCTACTAGATTTTGTGAAAAGAGAGAGAGAGAGAGAGAGAGAGAGAGAGAGAGAGAGAGAGAGAGAGCATTTAGAAGTATTTCTAAACCCAAACCTAAACAAGAGTAATGTTTGTGTCGAAATATTTACAAAGCGTTAGCAAACGCCTCACTGGACAACTGGGTTCTGGGGAAAATTTTGTTAGAGACAGGTAAGATTGTGTTTGATAGAGCGAAGATTTGAAACTGGGGGTAAGGCTTCCACAACATTTTTAAAATATTTTCAAAGGTTGTTTGCTGTGTTCCTTTGACTATCAGCGGCTCTGCTTCCTTCTTTGATTTTTCATATATGTCCTTTGATATCTACTCTTTTAGCCATCAAGTTTTGCACTTCAATTTCATTCAGGAACAACTATTCCAAGGCAACAATGATGCAGTGGGATAGTTAAAATAATTTATGATATTGACATGGAGCTTCCTTAGACTATTCTCTCTCTCTCTCTCTCTCTCTCTCTCTCTCTCTCTCTCTCTCTCTCTCTCTCTAAAAAAAAAAAAAAAAAAAAAAAAAGGAATGGAGTGGTTATACAGCTGTATTGAAGGGGAATATGCTAGTGAATACGGACGATGATATATGCATATTGGGTAAAAATTACACAATCTCCCGGCAGTTATTAGATAGGTTCAATAAATAAAATTTGAATGGCACTGATTGTAGCAATAAAGGGAAAGGAAATTCTCAAACAGACTGAACAAAACAATTCTTCATCATAAAAAAAATCTTCCGAATGATCTTATAAAAGCAATGGTTATTCTTTGAAGTTAAATTACTCAAAAGAGAAATATCACCGGACTCCCCTCAACCAAATACTGCGTGATTTTAAGGGTGCACACTTTATTAACATTGTTTGTCTCTTTACCACCATATCCAGCCTGTGAAATTTTTCTCTGACGTGTTTTGTTTCTCTGTTAATGTGGTGCATTATTTCTTCCTTTAAAGTAAATCATTTTTTTTTTCAATTCCATCAATTCCTATTTATTTCATTACTGACTTTGCTAACGTTAGAGATTTGATAGTCTACCTTGTTGGCCTAAAACGATGAATAGAACTCAAAAAAAAAAAAAAAATAATGATAATAATAATGATAGGAAATCATGCAACGACTACGAATAATCTTTTATAAATACACCAGCCTCATGAGCTAATATTTGCTTTTCT
>NC_090728.1:116377462-116379962 GCF_036898095.1 Palaemon carinicauda | reverse complement strand
TCCCACATTATCCACCACAGATGAAACTTCCTACTGCTGAATCCCCTACTGCTGGTACCTCAGCGGTCATCTAAGGCACCGGAAGAAGCACCAAGTCCTACCGGAACTGTGTCACAATCTCTCGCCATTCATTCCTATTTCTAGCACGCTCTCTTGCATCTCTCACATCTATCCTCCTATCACCCAGAGCTTTTTTCACACCATCTATCCACCCAAACCTTGGCCTTCCTCTTGTACTTCTCCCATCAACTCTTGCATTCATTACCTTCTTTAGCAGAGAGCCATTTTCCATTCTCTCAACATGGCCAAACCACCTCAACACATTCATATCCATTCTAGCCGCTAACTCATTTCTTACACCTGTTCTCACCCTCACCACTAACCCTATCTACTCGAAATACACCAGCCATACTCCTTAGACACCTCATATCAAACACATTCGATTTCTGTCTCTACGTCACTTTCATTCCCCACAACTCCGATCCATACATCACAGATGGTACAATAACTTTCTCATATAGAACTCTCTTTACATTCATGCTCAACCCTCTATTTTTTACTACTCCCTTAACTGCCCCCAACACTTTGCAACCTTCATTCACTCTCTAACGTACATCTGCTTCCACTCCACCATTTGCTGCAACAACAGTCCCCAAGTACATAAACTGATCCACCTCCTCAAGTAACTCTCCATTCAACATGACATTCAACCTTGCACCACCTTCCCTTCTCGTACATCTCATAACCTTACTCTTACCCACATTAACTCTCAACTTCCTTCTCTCACACACCATTCCAGATTCTGTCACTAGTCAGTCAATCTTCTCTTCTGTGTCTGCTACCAGTACAGTATCATCTGCAAACAACAACTGATTTACCTCCCATTCATGATCATTCTCGCCTACCAGTTTCAATCCTCGTCCAAGCACTCGAGCATTTACCTCTCTCACCACTCCATCAACATACAAGTTAAACAACCACGGCAACATCATACATCCCTGTCTCAGCCCCACTCTCACCTGAAACCAATCGCTCACTTCATTTCCTATTCTAACATATGCTTTACTACCTTTGTAGAAACTTTTCACTGCTTGCAACAACCTTCCACCAACTCCATATAACCTCATCACATTCCACATTGCTTCCCTATCAACTCTATCATACTCTTTCTCCAGATCCATAAACGCAACATACACCTCCTTACCTTTGGCTAAATATTTCTCGCATATCTGCCTAACTGTAAAAATCTGATTCATACAACCCCTATCTCTTCTAAAACCACCCTGTACTTCCAAGATTGCATTCTCTGTTTCATCCTTAATCCTATTAATCATTACTCTACCATACACTTTTCCAACTACACTCAACAAACTAATACCTCTTGAATTAAAACACTCATGCACATCTCCCTTACCCTTTTATAGTGATACAGTATATGCACAGACCCAATCTACTGGTACCATTGACAACACAAAACACATATTAAACAATCTCACCAACCATTCAAGTACAGTCACACCACCTTCCTTCAACATCTCAGCTTTCACACCATCCATACCAGATGCTTTTCCTACTCTCGTTTCATCTAGTGCTCTGCTCACTTCCTCTATTGTAATCTCTCTCTCATTCTCATCTCCCATCACTGACACCTCAAAACCTGAAACAGCAATTATATCTGCCTCCCTATTATCCTCAACATTCAGCACACTTTCAAAATATTCCGCCCACCTTTTCCTTGCCTCCTCTCATTTTAACAACCTTCCATTTCCATCTTTCACTGTCTCTTCAATTCTTGCGCCGCCCTTCCTTACTCTCTTCACTTCTTTCCAAAACTTCTTCTTATTCTCTTCATATGACTGACCCAGTCCCTGACCCCACCTCAGGTCCGCTGCCCTCTTTGCCTCACGTACCTTGCGCTTTACTTCCACATTTTTCTCTCTATATTTTTCATGCTTCTCTATACTATTACTCTGCAGCCATTCTTCAAAAGCCCTCTTTTTTTCTTCCACTTTTACCTTCACTCCTTCATTCCACAATTCACTGCCCTTCCTCATGCTGCCTCTAACACCCTTCTTGTCACATGCATCACTTGCAATCCCAACAAAATTCTCTTTTGCTAACTTCCACCTCTCCTCTAAATTACCAGTTTCTCTTACTCTCACCTCGTCATATGCCATTTTCAACCTTTCCTGATATTTACTTTTTACCCCCGGTTTTATTAGCACTTCAACCCTCACTAACTCCCTTTTACATCCACCTACTCTATTCCCCCACTCTTTTGCTACAACTAATTTTCCTTCCACAAAAAATGGCCAGACATACCGTTAGCCATACCCCTAAACACGTGCATGTCTTTCAATCTTCCAAACATTCTTTTAGTTATCAACACATAATTCATTAATGCCCTTTCTACTACTCTTCCATTTGCCACTCTTACCCATGTATACTTATTTTTATCTTTCTTTTTTAAAAAAGCTAGCACTTATTACCATCTCTTGTT
>NC_090728.1:116372462-116374962 GCF_036898095.1 Palaemon carinicauda | reverse complement strand
AACTCATACCAGTTAGTTGAACAAATTCAAGCAGTAAAGCAAAAAGAAAATGATCGCACACACCAAATATTAAGAGTTAGGGATCTATCAATTTCTGAAAATATATGCCAACAAAACTTCTTGAAAAGGATTTGCATTTCTACCTTACATTGTACTTTGATGTTACAAGCTTATATCATTTAAAATATTTCAAACTATAACAAAATGAAAGGAAGAGCATCAGTTATTATTAACTAGCATGGGAAAACCTGAAGATAATATACTAGTGGTTTACAACTGATGAAAATATATAAGCATACTTATCCCTCAAGTAATTGTTCACTATTTTACAAAATACAACACTCTTATTTTTTTTTTCACACAAGTGACACGTCTACTTCCAATATACGTTATCGGTGAATAACTCTGTCTAAAATGAAACATTTCTTCGCAATTTGAATTACTCCATACATGCCTTTATACATTTTCAATATATACTAGATACAGTATATATTATGAAGAAACTAATACAATACAAACTGTTTCGAGTTTCGACTGAGAGTGTAAAAACACCCTTGAGCACACAATTTTGACGAGCTAATATAACTACATATGAATTGAAAACAGCTTGCAACCTACCAAATAAGCTGAATGCACTGTTTACACATGGATGTACAAAATTCATGTACTGTGTGGCTGTTCAATAATGCAAACATTTCTGGGCATCAATGTAGTGCATCAACAATGAACCACGCTAAGCAACATTGCTCATTATTGATACACTACAATTCACATTTACAATAAATACTGCATGGCACCATGTGTCTTGAACAAGCACCACATAACAAAGATTTTTGCTGCTCTTGCAAGAACATCGTATATACTGCAACAGTTCCAGTGGCTGCTGGTAGGTCTGCGATAGCAGGTGCTATTAATAACCCCTTATTATTGAGCCTATAATGTGTCCTTCCTAAGCCCTGTTTTCAAGTGATACCACGTGCTGACTTAAAAACGTTCCCGGAGACAATGGTAGTAGCACGCTCTGCTAGTGGGAGGCATAAGAACAAACTTGGGTGAGATGGCACGGAGATGGAACAGAGAATTAAGGTCAGGTACACTACATCCTCCACTGGATAAGTGTCACATTTTTTCTTCAGTGTCACATATCTCCTGTGTTGGTGCTGATGTATCTCAAAAAATGAAAAATTTGCTGTGGTGAATCCAGCAGCATTTTTCCTTTGATCTTTCCGTTGACATAAAGGGATGATATTATAAGAGGTGTCTGCTTTCAGTTCCAGTTTCATCAGCATAGATGTTCACCAAAACGTCAACCGGGCAAGCCCAACATCCCATGTGGTGCCCAACCACAGCAGTGGTCTCCCCCATAGACGGCTTAAACTTAAAAGTCCCGGGCTGCGATGGATCTGATGCAATGCAAATACAATTCGAAGGCGTTACCACTGTACTAGCCAAGAGTGTCAAACCATCACATGGCATGAACAAATGACAGGCAAATGCAAAGCTCCCTTTCAAGCACTACTTTGGTACCCTTAGATAGATATGTTTTTTGGCCTTTTCTGCATAAATACTTTTCCAGTTGGTGGGGCATGAACAACAAAAGAACCAAAACATCTCTATCTTCACAAAATACATGCACATTGTTTATATATATATATATATATATATATATATATATATATATATATATATATGTGTGTGTGTGTGTGTGTGTGTGTATGAGTGTGTGTGTGTTATGTGTGTGTGAGTGTGTGTGTGTGTGTATGTATATATGTGTGTGCATTTGTGTTTGTATATCCGTAGGTATACGCATATATTATGCTTGAGTGTGTTTGCGCTTGTGCAGCCAAGTGCATATATATAAAAGAATAATTCTAAATACGTTAACATGTAATGATATAGTTGTGAAAGTTGAAAATGTTAGAGACTATCGGAGGCAAAACAGACGTTACTAAATCTCCAAAAACTATCAGAAACCAGACTCTATTCACCCTGGGAATGCTGATTAGAACGTGAATAGAAAAGTACAGATTATTGCAAATCCCCCAATATGCGACGTGTTTGCAGCAAGGAAAGAATTTACCATCCAGTGCTAATTATGATTCAGAAATGAGGTCGAAGAAAATAAAGAGGTATCCTAGGGACCTTCGGTGAATATACAGATGGCTTCATTAATCCCGATGCATTTCATGGAAAGCTAAAGAGACTTTGGGTTATCGGAATAGACATAGTGGGGTTAAGGAATATTCACTTGCGTTCCAAATGGAAAACTGGTAAATATCTTTGAGATAAGAAATAGGGGCAATTGAAGTAGTTTTTTTTTTTCTTTTTTTTTTTTTAAATTAGTAACAACAGAGATATGAAAAATAGAGAACATTATTCAACTTGATGAAGCAGGTGAGGAATGATTTAATTTTCAAAATCATTATGGAGTAGTTCCTAGAAGAGTTTAAAGTTAAACTATTACTTATTTTAATCGATCAACTTCATCATTTTGGAGACG
>NC_090728.1:116342462-116357462 GCF_036898095.1 Palaemon carinicauda | reverse complement strand
TCAAGGGGTTACCTACTGCTCTGCAATAGTTCTCTGGCTACTTTCCTCTGGGTAAGGGTAAAGGAGACTCTATAGCTATGGTAAGCAGCTCCATTAGGAGAAGAGTACTCCAAAATCCAACCATTGTTCTCTAGTGTTAGGTAGTCCATAGCCTCTGTACCATGGTTTTCCTCTATCTTGGGTTAGAGTTCTCTTTATTGAGGGTACACTTGGGCTCACTATTCTGCCTAATTTCTCTTCCTCTTGTTTTGTTAAACTTTTTATAGATCATATAGAAAATATTTGTTTTAATGTTGTTATTGTTCTTAAAATATTTAATTTCTTCTTGTTTCCTTTCCTCACTGGGCTATTATCCCTATTGGAGCTCCTGGCTTATAGCATATTGCATTTCCAATTAAGGTCGTGGCTTAGTAAGTCGGCAATAATAATAATAATAATAATAATAATAATAATAATAATAATAATAATAATAATAATAATAATCTATTTGAAGCGGAGGCGTCAAAAGGATCATCTTGAATACATCATCGTACTTTAACATATCAAAATCGGCTTTAAAGATATACCATAAAACCATTAATATTTTAATTATTTCAAGAACAATAGCAAATGGAAACATGCACGAGTCATGCTTACACGAAGACAAATATTCACATGTATAATATATATATATATATATATATATGTGTGTGTGTGTGTGTGTGTGTGTATAACATATATGTATATATTTATACATATATATACATTAAATATATATATATACACACACACACACATATATATATATATATATATATACATATATATATACATATATATATATATATATATATATATACATTATATATACATATATATATATATATATATACATTATATATATATATATATTTATATATATATATATATATATATATATATATACATTATATATACACACACACACATATATATATATATATATATATCCATATTCTTGATCACGTATCAATAGGCCTGCATGTAAATAAACCAGAATAATTCCAAAGATAACTATCATAAAAAATGACTTCATATGTTAAAGATTTCGTGAAACTGATTCCCATTTAGAGTTTTATTAATCGCCACGTGTCGATCTCTTTTGATTAAATGACCATCTTTTACAAAGTCTTCTACCGACTATAATTTTCGATGTTTTAATACTCAAATTTGGGAACGGTTAAACGACAGAATTGATGAAGACCTGCGTGTCAATTTTCATATTATAAAGAAATATTTTAAACCACTACAGTGTGATTACGTTACGTTATTCTCTATCGATTAAAATTTGTCTTATATTGATAATGACTGCAGTTCAACTTGGCTTGTAATAATAAAAAGAAATTCGGGCAGCCTTTCTTTAGGCCGCATGAAAGTAGCGAGGCAGATATATTCTTTTTCTTCCATGCAAAAAGTGACGGAGGTCGTACACAATATATGACATTGGGATTCATGTTAAAAACATCAAAGTTTGTCGAGAAATATTTTTGATTCTAAAGAGAGAGAGAGAGAGAGAGAGAGAGAGAGAGAGAGAGAGAGAGAGAGAGAGAGAGAGAGAGAGAGATATAAAAGGATCTTTTAGGCTGCAAAGGGTTCCATGTTTTTAGCTTGAGGGTGATGACTCAAGACAAACAACATTCAATCTATCGTTATATTTTTTTCGTAGCTAAATTACAATCTATCAAATATTCAATCCCTTCACAATCTCTAATTATAACAGTTATTTTCATAACTTTAGGGGCGTGTAAACCGTCAGCATTATTAAATGTTTCCTGAAATATATATATATTTTTTTTTTTCATCGTAATAGTAATTTCCTTAGTGATTACCATTGTATTGTGGGGAATCATCAGTTTCCTGTGGATTTTGCAAGAAATAAAGTGCTATTATGATTGAATGAATTTTGAATAGCATTTTTGTTATTCACTATATATAAAGTAGTAATCATTCACCTTTTATCTAATATTTTTTTTTTTTTTACTGTTTTTATTCACTGATTTAGTTCACTCTCACTTACCATATTATTATGATCATAGCAATACTGATAAATACTAAACATATTTCCTTAGATGACTAAGTTATGCTTTTTTATTAAAAAAAAAAAAAATGATTTCTGCTGCTCTCTATGGATGAATGAAGAAAACCTTAAATTTCCTAGGTAGTTGAACACAGCATATTATTTCCATATGACTTACTTCCATCTGATCCACGTTGGTTACCTAATTACAATTTTTTTTTTATCCTTGATATTATAATATAATCATTAAAATAACAGGAAAAAAAATAATTTCACGTCTACTTTTTCCAAAGGGAAGGCAGCCATTAAAATCTTGGCATGAGAACTTGGCTGTGAAATTTCTATGCAAGAATTTTATCTAATTCCCTTCTTCATATTTATATCCTCATACCTTTAATTTTACAAATCTATAAAACAATGCTATTGTATGGACTGTAGCGGAAATCAATATCTGTTTAAACATATTCCGATTCATTATTTTGACAATGTTATTGAGTCTTCATGAATGCGCACTAAACAAAGTTATGAACATATGAATTTTTTTTTTTTTCAAATGCAAAAAATACAAACAGAAAAGTTTATCATGATAAAACTATGATTTTAATTTGGTATTCGAGTGAATCTATTTGAAAAATTTCATGTTATCCATAATTCTAAAGTAAGTAAGTATGCTAAAATATATTAAAGTTCAAACAACCTTAGCTGAGACGCCATAAAAGTAATGAATATATTTTCTCTTTTTTACACAAAAAGTGAACACGTACATGAACAAAGTATATCACTGGGTTTCATATAAAAAACAACAAAGTTTGTCGAGAAACAGTTCTGCTGGAGAAGAAAAAAAGAAAATTCCTTCGGGCTGTAAAATGTCCAATGCTGTTAGCTGTACACGTGCCATGAACATCAAAGAATATTGTATATTAGTCAAAATATTTTTGAAGGGGTGGGTGGTTTTGATGTGGTTTATTTTTCCAGAAATTTGTTTAACGTGCGTAACAAGTCATTGAGGTATAGATCTCTCATTTTGCACTAATATTCAGTTCTGTTGGCCACTTATTTCTATCCCTACTCAGAAGGAAAAGTCATTCGTGCCATGTGTTGCTCTGGTGTTGTTGTTGTTTTTATTATTGAAGTTTGCCTGGTATTTGAAGTCAGATATGGGTTTTTGTTTATAAGCAGTCTATCGACTATCTGGATTTCGCTTATTCAATGAAAGTGTAATTTCCTTATAGACTACCTTTTTATTCTCTTGTGTTAGATAAGGTTATAATTCTCCGTAGAGAAATGTACTGTTTTACTAATCCCATACTGTAAAAACGTTATATAGATTTGATTACGTGAATCCAATGAAAAGTTGTCTTTTGATATGAAACAAACACAAACAATTACCCTTTTCTTCATGTCACAAGTCTGATGAAGTAAACTTTAAGAGAAAAAACGTTTGACATACAACTCATTTTCATTTGATAACTGTTTCTTAGTTGATGACATCAATCTTTTCAATATCGTTATTATAGACTATTATTCAATATATCGAGGGAGGAAAAAAATACTCGCCAAGAAACGAATGAAAAGGAGTACACTTATTAACCGCTTAAGTCAATTAAAAAAAAAATAAATGTCAGTGTAAACTGTATTAAGGGTATTTTTCAAAACTATCTTCATCATGAATATAATTCGTGTCAATGACTTTTGATATCAGGATACCAGAAAACTAAAAAACAATCAATCAATTATCATGAATATAAACTCTCAATTTTTACCAACCCGAGATCAACCTGTAGCTTTGTAGGTGTTACAGATGCAGTACCATAGGGAGGGATTCATTATCCTTTTGTCAAAAAGGGCGCATAGTAATGGATGAAAAAGAGAGAAAGTGTCTTATACTTGCTTTTATTTAATTCTTCACTGAGCTCTTTCTGTTTCTTTAACTCTGGTGCAGACGATATTATCTAACCTAATTATCTTAATTTTTTTGTATGTTTATTTTGAATGTTATTATTTTGGATTAAAAAATCCTTGATATATATATATATATATATATACACACACACACACATATATATATATATATACATATATATATATATATATATATACACACACACACATATATATATGTATATATATATATATATATATATATATTTATATACATATATGGACAAAATTTATACCGGTCAGTATGATACAAAAGCTTATTAAATTACGCTTCATTAATTCCAGTACACATAACGGGAAATTTTGACAACTGTACATTGAAGTAGGTAACGCTATATTTAGCAAAACTGTTGGCAACGCTGCCTGTAAAGCAAAGTCGCTAAGCTTATAAACTCGTGATTAAAAGCATTTTTGTCAATTTTTTCCAAGAGCTCTATAGAAAAGTATACTGTACTTATTTGTCTAACCGCTGCACCTCTTGGCTATCTTCTAAGTATTTAGGAATTAATGAATCCAACTGTACTACTATCCCTTCGATAGAAATGACTCATGTGGTCCATAACTTAGACGAAAATAAACTGCCATAAACCTAACGGGTCATGTGATTCTCCCTTCCATGAGACATCTCTGGAATGGGTGAATTCTAGCGTGCGTAACAAGATCGTGGAAGCCATTGCAACTAGCGTCCATAAACTTCATCAGACATTCGCAGAGTAATATCATCTGAGTGAAGGGCCAGCTCTTGTAGTATTTTAACTCATTGCAGTGACGAATCTCCATCCATTAAAAAGGTAGAGTAAGGATAGAGTTGTGACTTGATGCAAATCTTTAAGTAAAACTGAGGCAAAATGTGGGTTGGTCATTTTACTCAGTTGAAAAAAGAAAATGGATCTGCAAAATTTAGGATATATAAAACAAAAGTATTCATTTTTATTGATGGTATTAAATTCGTTTTAAAAGAGCTACTACACTTTTAAAAATTTGCATTAAAACGGTAAAAGCCTGGCAACATTTGTTCCAGGATTTTTCACCATTCAAAAACGGATATATTGATGTAAAGGATTGGTATTACGATCACCAACCAGGAAAAGATAATACCAAAGTAAGGTAAAATTATGGTTGTCAGTATTTTACTGAAATAGGGTTGAGAACAGTATATTTCATCAGAATATTTTCGGTTAAGATTACGGTTTCCATTAAAACTTAAAGGGAATCACACACTATGGAACACACCCTTGAAATGTACATGATAAGCTTCTTAAAATATAATAGTTTTTAACTTCTAGGCCAGTTTTATTTAAAAATAGTGGCATCCCGTTTTCGAAATTCTTATTGGAAACAGAGGAAAAAAGAAAAGGAAAAAATTAAAATGATAGATACAGAGCTGGAGACCACTGATATTAACAAACAAATCAATAGAACTCAGAATTTTTTTGTAAGCGTCTTCTATCTGTTTTCTATCTGGCTCATGTCGTTTTTTATCTGGATAAGTATAATATATTAGTAACACTGCCTTAGTATTTTGTCATGTTATTCCTAGATTTAAAGACCTATACATATATTATATTATATATACTCGCACTTTCTAGGCAACTGAGCAGTGGAATCATGTAACTCAAAAATATTTTCCCGTGTCTTTATAATATTCTTGCTTCGCCTCTTTTCGATACAAGTTAACATATTTCATATAGAAATATATATTCTTCCTGTTTGCTCGATTTCACCTATCAATAGTGTGAGCTATCGACTTTACAATGGCAGGTGCTCTGTTCCAGTCACCACTTTGTCAGTTATTCCATGTATTGTCTTTTTTAATTTTTTCGGGTAACGTAGCTTTTCATAGGATCAATGCCACAGTATGAATACTCAAACTAGGTTCGTTTAATATTGAAGAAATGCAAATATTAGCTTGTGAGGCAGATGTATTTAAAGGCTCTTTCGTAGTCATTGCACGACTTTCTTATTAAAGTTTTTTGTTATTTTGAGTTCTTTCTATCTGTTTAGGCCAACAAGATAAACTATCAAATCTCTACCTGTCGAAGCATTACACTGGCATATATCCTCTCTCCTTTAAAGCTTTATATTCATATCCTAATTGGTATGGCAAAACCTTTTTCTCCACCATTTGGCCAGCAATTTAACACTACGGAATTTATATCCTCTCTTTTCCCCAGATATTTAAAACATCTATACATGCTTAGGAAATATGATACCTGAAACTTATCTCCTACTAGATAATGTTTTACTATATTTGTAAATGCTGTTCCGAGTAAGTGCAGTATCAATTATCCTTATTATATTTCCAGCTTTTTTTTATTTATGTCTATATCTTCGAGCACAGCTGCATTCTTTGCATCTATTATTTAAAGTAGATTTTTCATATCTTTACTGCAATATGCTTTTATAATTCTATTCCACAACATCATTCTCTGCTCATATATTCCAAAAGTGTCTGACACATCATCGGCTGTCAATACATAAAAAAATCCTTCACAGTAACTGGCAGTAATAATTCTTTTCTCTGCAATATCTGTCACTTCGATTGAGTAGTTTATTATATTCATGCTTGTATGATCCAATATTTTGTCAATTCCTATCCTACCCTAACTCTCAAGTATTCTGCCGTTCTATATTGAATTGTTCATTGTTCTTTGTATAGTCATGACAAGTTACCCTTTGTGCATTTGAAATTGGTGATCTCTAAGTAAATTAAAATCAATAGTCATAAAATATAGCTTTTATTATTATTATTATTATTATTATTATTATTATTATTATTATTATTATTATTATTATTATTATTATTATTATTATTCTCATTAAGCTACAATCCTAGCTGGAAAAGCAGGATGCTATAAGCTCAGAGCCCCCATCAAGGAAAATAGCCCAGTGAGAAAAGGAAACAAGAAAAATAAAATATATTAGGAAGAGCAACAACAAAAATAAATACTTCAATACATACTATAAATGCTTAAACAAAAAAATAGGAAGAGGAATTATATAGGATAGTGTGCCCGAGTATACCCTCAAGCAAGAGAACTCTAATCCAAGACAGTGGAAGACCATGGTACAGAAGCTATGGCACTACTCAGGACTAGAGAACAATGGTTTGATTTTGGAGTGTCCTTCTTTAAAAGAGCTGCTTGCCATAGCTAAAAAGTCTCTTCTACCCTTACCAAGAGGAAAGTAGCCACTGAACAATTACAGTGCAGTAGTTAACCCATTGAGAGAAGAAAAACTGTTTGGTTATCTCTCTGTTGTTAGGTGCATGAGGACATAGGAGAATCTGTAAAGAATAGGCCAGACTACTCGGTGTATGGGTAGGCAAAGAGAAGAACCGTGACTAGAGAGAAGGATACAATTTAGTACTGAGTAGCCAGTCAAAGGACCCCAAAACTCTCCAGCGGTAGTATGTCAATGGGCGGCTGGTGCCCTGGCCAACCTACTATATGTTGGTTATCTCTTCCCCCCTTAAGTGTTTGATGATTAATGATAATCAAATTAATATCCACTCTTATATTAGTAATTTCAGTGTTCAAATTGAATTAAATTTAACCTCGAGAAATGTCATGATCCTTGCTATTAAGCAGGGCTCTAATTAGAATATGATGTTACGTTCAGAAACTGTAAATTTCTTTTTTATATATTTATTTAGTTATCAAACTGACGTTGACTCGCCTATAACTAATAATTATAGTGTTCTCATTTTTACCTGAACTGTTGCCAGTATGGGAAGTATGTTCACGATTAATGGTCTTACCATTATCTTATCTCTTGATTTTACATTATTCTGTTAAATGGTTGTCTTTTTTTGTTCTGAGGAAACTGTTTCAATTATCTCTCCTAAAAGACCTTTTATTGATATCCTTCATCCTCAGAGGATCTTGTCACCTGGATCGCCATTATTAGATTTAATTTTATCATTCTAACTTTGATTCACAGAAACGAGTGGTCATATACCTGTCAGTCAAATATTTTTATTCCTACCTGAAATTTAGATGGAAACGCAATAAAGCTTTCGTGAAACTGATTCCCATTTAGATTTTTTTAATCGAAACATTTCGAACTCTTTTAATCAAATGACCATCTTTTACAGAGTCTTTTACTGACTCAAATTTCAAGTGATTTAATGTTCAACTTTGGGAAAGGTAAAGTGACAGGATTGATGAAGACCTTGGTGTCAATTGATTCTTAACATTTCTTATATTAAAAAGGAACTTTTTAAACCACTAAAGCGTAATAACATCACGTTCCACCTTGGATGATTCAAATTTGTCGGATCACCTGAAGAATGGGAAGCCCAACACACAATGGCGTCTGTTTTCTTCAGGTAGGGAATTTAAATTTAATAATGCAACCTAACCTAACCTAACGTAACTTAACCTAAACTAACCCATTAATGGTAGGTTCGATTATTTTTTTTACTGAAATTGTAAGACAATGCGTATTTAATTAAATATGGATTGTTTGTATTTTTAGCTGTTACAGATTTAAAGTTAGTTTCTATTTACCAACTTCCTACCAGTACCTTTATATTCTTTTGGTAATTGACTAATTCATACTGTGCCTATTCATGATCTTAGAATTTTGTTTCCCTTTTTTTTTTGGGGGGGGGGGGGGGCGTTACATTAACGAAAACAAGGATTTGTCGGATCTCACATAACCCGAACTTTAAAAGCTTAGTTTTCGTCCGGTTTACGGTAAATAAATATTAAATAAAGAATAAATACATAATGTAGCCAAGAATAGGAACGTAGTTACCACAATAGATTATTATAATGTAATTGAAATTATGGAATTGCAAGAGTCAATATACTAATTAGTACATTAAAAAATCATAACGATCAACCCACAGGTTGAGCTTAGCTGACTTCAGGATATAAGGGTAAGAGAAAAGACAATCAAGTCGAGATCCAAAAAATCTACAAGCAAAATGAGTAAAGCATTCAGTGAATATTGATTCCCCCCCAAAAAAAGAGAAAAAAAAATGTCTACAGTAGTTAGGTGACAAAAGACTCGGACGATGGAGAATATTCTATTACAGCTCTTTTAAGAAAAATAGTATCTATAGAACACAGAGAAACCAACCACGAAAATTAGATCAAGAGAAATTGGGATGAAAAGGACATTAATCATAAAAATACCTGGCATATTCGTGGCACTTTAGATAAAATATGAAGGCGTTTAATTGTTTAATTAGACTTCCAAATACTTGCAGGTAAGTCAAGTTCGGTTAAATGGATAGAGAAATATACAGAGAAGTAATTAACGATATTCTATTTAAAGACCAGTTTAACAACAGGGTTCATGACCTTTCTCGAGGTTCCTTTTAACTCATCTTGAACATTGAAATTACTGATAAAAGTGTGGACGTTAATTTGATTTTCGTTAAAGAACAAACGGTTAGGAGGAAGAGATAACTGACATAGAAATATCCCACATTTTATGACCATTGATCTTAATTTACCAAGAAATAAACAATAGAAATGCTCAAAAAGTAATTATTCATAGCTACATAATTAACGATAAATAATTCTATATATAGCTGCAAAATATGTGACAGTTAGTGGGGTGATGGAAATAATGTTGAGTCATACAAGTATAAATATAATAAAGTACTTAACCGATGTGACAGATATTGCCGAGTAAGGAATTATTACTGTAAGTTACTGTGAGGGATTTTTAAATGTATTCATAACCTTAAATATGTCAGAAACCTTTGGACCATATGAGCAAGGAATATTGACGCAGAATATAATCATACAAGCATATTCCAGTAAAGTAAAGGCAACCCAAATATTCGATAAATTTTCTGAAAAAAAAAAAATAAAAATAATAAATGGAAAGAATGCAGCTGAGGTCGAAGATATAGACATACATCGAAAAAAGATAGGTACTTGGATTTGTACTTGCTCAGAACATCGTTTATAAGTAAAGGGAATCGTTTTCTAGTAGAAGAAATGTTTCCGGTATAAGATTTCCGGAGTATAGATGTAGGGTACTGGGTATCTGCGAAACAAGAGAAAATAAATATTGACGTTTCGAAACCCCCACTGAAAGAGGGGGGGGGGGGGTGTTGATTGGTTTGCCATGACAAATATAATATGTAAATAAAACCGCTAAGGAGAAAGTATGAGTATTTAGACCTAGAGAAATGGTTCAAGAGAAAGCACCTCCCACATAAAAAAAGAAGAAATTGCAGATAATTTTCAAAATACCACAATTGGAGCTGTATAGAGGGAATTACCAAGGGGGAGATAAGAAAGATTAAAATAAAAAAAAGTAAAATTTATTTTAGATGATCAATGGAAAAGAGGTAGTAGTAGTCTACAAAGTTTGTGATATTGCTTGCGTAATTATGAATTACGATTAACTTGAGAAAGGAATTATCATCCATCACATCTGGAAACAATCGAACTTGACTATTCGGTATCTCTAATTTGAAATAGGATAGCAAGAAGCTGCATTGCGTCGTATCTACAGAGGACCTAAGATGAATAACTTTAGTAAATAAGAGTGAATAAAAGAAAATATGTAGTGGGATGTATGTCAAATGAAGAAGACATTTACGGTGTTATGTAACCGTTATCGAATTCGGAGAGAGAGAGAGAGAGAGAGAGAGAGAGAGAGAGAGAGAGAGAGAGAGAGAGAGCATTTGGAAGTATCTCTAAACCCCAAACGTAAACGAGAGTAAAGATTTTATCTAGAGATTTAAAAATCGTTACAAACGCTTCACTAGACGACTGGGTTCTGGGGAGAATTTTGTTACAAACAAGTGAAATGGTGTCCAATAGAGAAAAGATTTGAAACTGGGAGTAAAGCTTCCACAACCCTTTGGAAACATTATTGAAGTTTCTTTGCTGTGTCCTTTGACTACCAGCCTCTCTGCTTTGTTCTTTGATTCTTTATGTGTCCTTTAGTCTCTTCTCTTGTAGCCATCCACTATTGTTCTTTTGTTTCATTCAGGAACAAATATCCCAAACCAACAGCATAAGTCTTGAAATAATTCAGTGAGATAGTTAAATTATTTACGATATTGACTTTGAACTTCCTAATTACTTTATGATATATACAATAAATCCTTACAGGACTTAAAAGAACCATATACATTATACAGTAAATACCTTCTCTTATAAAATCTTAGATATGAAAATATAAATGGAGTGGTTGCATTGCTGTATTTAAGGGAAATATATTATTGATTGAAAAACATTCGATAAAAATACAATACATGAAATGCTCAGTCCTTATGTAACTGACAAAATAGTAAGTGATAGGAAGAGAATACCTGCCATGGTGCAGTCTACAGCTTATTCTATTGATAGGTCAAATCAAGCAAACAGAAAAGAATATATATTTTCATTTGAAATATGTTTAGGTTACAACAGAGAAAGACAAAAGATTCCACAGTTAAATTGTCTGGAAAGTGTAGGTTTATATAATATAAAATATTTAGAGGTTTCACAATCTCGGCATAAAATAATGAAAACAGTTCTATCACTATATCATCCTAAGAAAGATAGAAAACATGTAATATAAGGATAAGGAGTTTAGAGACCTTATATAAAGTACCTGAATTCGAGATGCTGTTTTATCAATATCAGTGCTCTCAAGCTGCGTATCTTACCTGTTTACTTACCTCATTCTTTATCTATGATCCAAATAAGAATTTCGAAAACGAGATACCACTACTTTTAAATACACTTGTCTTAGGAGTTAAAATGTATTATATTCCAGAGGGAATATTATGCCAATTTGAAGACTGTATTCTATAGTTTGATTATCTTAGTAGATCTTTGAAAAACCTTTCGAAACCATCGATAAAATTAATATTTCCTCCCTTCAAAAGTCTCGCTCACATAAATTTTATTCTGTCAATAGAGCAAGTTTCATTTAAAGTTTTGTATCAAGTCACTTTTCTCTCCCTACTCTGTTTTTTGTTAATGGATAGAGAGTTACCATCTTAACGAGTTGAAATCCTATAGAGCTGGCCCTTTTATTCAATTGATATTACTCATCAAATGTCTGATGAAGTTTATGGCCGCAAGTTGTAATGGCTCCCGAGATCGTCTTACGTACACTGGAAGACCTTCACTCCAGAGAAATTTTATGGAAGTGAGCATCACTGGACCCGGTTGGGTTATTGCAGTTTATTTTCGTCTAAGATATGGACCACGGGAATTATTCTTTTCGATGGGATAGAAACAATATTGGATTAATTAGTTCCGGTACACTTGGTATGTAGCTAAGAAGTGCGCCCAGTTTGGCAAATAACTGCAGATTATTTTTCTATGGAGGACTTTGTAAAATGATTAAGAATTCTTTTATTCTCTAGTTTATAACCTCAATGATTTTGCTTTACAGGTAACGTTACAAAGAGTTCCACTTTTGCTATTATAGCGTTACCTGCTTCAATGTACAGTTGTCAAACGTCTCCTTAGTCCCCCTTAAGTGAACCGGTGTAAAGGTTTCAAGTTACCCCCAGTTTCAAACTAACCCCCGGTAATTTGAAACCGGTTTCAAGTTACCCCCTCTGTTTTCAAGTTACCCCGTCATCAGAATGATAAATAATTCATGTGACAACGCAAATATGTATCATGCATTTATTGCTGGCTTCGCAGCAGTAGGAAATGTAGTTTAATTTTGTATTTAAGACCAAATATTGTGTATTAGTGAATTATATGACACGTTAAAAGTCAGACTGTAATTTAAGGTTTTGTGATAAAGGCGAGGTAAAATTTTATTTTATTTCAGTGTTCGTGTGTGATTGTTGATATTTTCGTATTTAAGACCTAACGTGTCATATGATTCCCTAATACACATTATTTGAAGTTACAGACTGTCATTTAAGTTTTATTGATAACGGCGAGGTAAAACTTCATTTTATTTCAGTGTGTGCGTGATTGTCGAGATTTGTTTTTCTCCTTTTTTTGTTATCTTCAATAGATCCCCATTCATGTGCTTTATGTGCATGAGCATCGGGCGGCAATATGCCTGGAGACTATGACACAAAAATCACTCAGAATAAATGGTGTTGATTATTATACTATGTATACAAATGCATATATATATATATATATATATATATCTATCTATCTATCTATCTATCTATCTATATATATATATATATATATATATACATATATATATATATATATATATATACATATCTTTTGAACAAGGGCAGCCAATTCGCAGCTTAAGGTGGCAATCACCAAAACTCATTTGCGGCGGTGCCGATTCTCCTTAATCCCGATGCTTTCGCTTTAATAAGACAAGGGAAGGAAAATGACAAACTAGGAGATATGGCATACAGGTTGCCACATCTTCACTGGGTCAGTTCACTAAGACCTTTGGTCAAATTCTAATAAATGCATAAATATTAGCTTCCTCATTCACTGTTTTGCACAATAGGCTTCCGTAAAAACCATGCTAAGTTCTCAGCGTCGTGTTTTTTTCGCCCAAAAGAAAGAAAAATAGCACACAATGTCTACCAGTTTTTTAAAATGGGAAAATGATAATAAAATTTTTAAATTTGGAATTGACCAAGCAATCAAACGTATCACAGTTGCAACCAACCTATCAAAAACGACTTTGTTTTAGATTTGCAAGGCCATTTTTGTCAAGGGTAGCAAGCATACTGATAACATTATAAAGAAACACATGAAAATGGTCTGAATTGACTAATTCGTTGAATCTTTTCTGATAGCACTAACTTCATCTGACAAAGTCACCATAACCACGTTTGCTAACACAACCTTTGTTGTAAAAAAAAATTGTCGATTGATTAAATAATTTCTCAAACAATAAAATCACTTATGTAAATATACCATATTAAACGTAGTTAATTAAATCCTTTGTAAAGAATCCTCTCTTTTAATAATCAATCAGAATTAAGAACGGAATTAATTTGATATCAAAATTAAGATTATTTCTGTTAGTATGATAATCGTTTTATAACAATTTGGTTCTTTGTTATATTTAAGAGTTTCAACTTGCCACCACGGGGTTGCAAGCAAAAAGAGCGAAGGAAACAATTTGGAGAGAGTATCAAATTAAAAGATTATAGTCTTAGACCGTTCAAATCCGGGAGAATGACTTATTACCTGACCCTTTTCTCCTTTTCTTGGCTCGCCCATAGATTAAAGCGGTCAAGCCAGGTGTTCTTTGAAAATGACCCAAGGGAACTGGCAATGCCGCTATTGGGCTCCGAGTTTGCTCTTAAAATGGTTTGACTATAGCCATAGATGCAATATAACAATAGAACTACTTGTGTCCATATATCTTTTTGTTTATTCATATATTCTGTCAGTGATAATACATAGTAACTTCGTAGTATTTGGATGCTATGCACGTGATAAATAAAAGCTCAAATATAAATTACCAACATGCATGTTGTCGTGAAGATAATTAACTAAGCTACTATTAGCTCGATTCAATTTAAACCAGAGGACTTTAAAGATGTTATGAAGTCTCGATTACTAGGTATTGCTGTTTTGTCATTTGATGATATGAGTAATAAGAAAGAATGGAGCAATAACAAAGTGGCAGAAGTCTTATATAAACCACATGGAAATGTACAGGTGACTATGTTGTAAGGTCAGTTTTTTTCTTTATGATACATTTCAGGTAAAATTCTTATACATTTCATCACTCAGTTTTTCAATAATTTTCCATTTTAAGATCAACAACAGAGAAAAAAAATTCATACACGAATCCATCACTTACTACTCTGGAAGATGGTTTAAATAGGATTTGATTTAGCCCATGATAACACACAGCTGCCTGCCTTTAGGCTAAAATCAAGACAGAAATCACCACTCCATTTGGTACATACACCTTGAATTACTCCTGTTTTGGCATTCACAATGCTGGGGCCACGTTTCAACGTCTCATGGATAGCATCTTAGGGGACCTCCCCTTCTGTGTATGTTATGTGGATGACATACTTGTGTTCTCCTCCTCAAAAGAGGAACACCTGTGTCGCCTGCGTATCGTGCTTAACCGCCTACAATAAAACAGCC
>NC_090728.1:116324962-116337462 GCF_036898095.1 Palaemon carinicauda | reverse complement strand
CGATGCAAGAATAGTCGACAATAACGCACATTTTAGAATGTGCGTAAAAAGTTATATTGAAAATTATCTTGAAGACAATTTTAAAGTTGGAATTATGAATGTGTAAAGTGATGATAGGAATTGAAGATAGGGTGATAAGCAATATAGGGATTGAGTGTCAAATAGGCTGACGATTGACCTTCAGTTTACGCCAGAAAAAAAAAAAAATCATATAAATGTTTATGAGATAAAGTTTTATATAATAAGGGTAACAGTAAAAATGAAAATTATAGAACCAGTGAGGGATTTCGTATACTGCATCTCTAGAATTATTTTTAAGAATGTATTACTGATGAGAGAAAGACCAGATAATGGAATTGCAGTGTGGCTTTAGACAAGAAACTTTCTAAATAAATCAAGTGGGTTTTATCCCAACAGTTTAGTGTGGATTTTGAGAGCAAAGGGAAAGGTTGCATGTGGTTATACAATCATATGAAAAACAAAACTTGGATGTGAAAATGATATCCATGGAAGGGCTAAGTGAATATGATACAATAGGCAATTTGTTTAGGGATATTTAAAGGTTTCTCAACGAAAGAGTTGTTTAAAGTATACAGAAAAAAAGGACAACTACAGTAGTTTCTTATGATACTGAGCGAAATCTCAACCTGCGGTCTATTTCCATGACCATTTTCCACCTTTTTTTTTTTTTAAATGACGAAATGATGAAATAGCCTGAATAAGGATGAATTTAGGTATAGTATGTCTAATTGATTTCAGCTGAAAAAAAAAAACGAAGTTTATATTGTATGGAATTGTATTATGATTGCCCTTGATAAGGTTGGAATTGATATTGGTAAAGAAAAAGGGCAGTAACTAGCGAAGCGTTTGGAAAATATATAGGAAGCGTATATAATTACTAATTAATCTGGGCAAAGCTAAGGTTATAACAATGAATGAGATTTCACATAGTAGATGTTTTTCTTATGTTTGTGGATGACTGATTCGTGTATGTCATTGAAAATATATGATAAATAAAGATTGAATGAAAAAAAGACCTGGAACAGTAAAAACGAAAGTCAAATATAGGCTTTAGAATTCTAGTGTTGACATTGTCACGACTCCCCTTTCAAGATATTATGGGACTATCGACAGAACTTAATTTAGGCTTGAGGATAGGGCTATAAATAAGAAATATATGGGCATGAAAATGAATATATATATATATATATATATATATATATATATATATATATATATATATATATATATATATATATATATATATATATATATATATATATATATATATATATATATATATATATATATATATATCAACACAACAACGTGTTCAAATAGAAATAAATTTCTACCTCATACTTGGGATCGAACGCTAGCCCCTTCTAATGAAAGGCCAGGTCGAAACCAACTATGCCACGAGAGGCCATAAAAGAAATCGGAACCTGACGTTACCTAGCTGTCCGAGCATTTACCTGGCGGGACATCAGTCTCTTACCAGCGAGTTTTCCCCGTTTTCCCGGCCCACCACGTGACACAATTGGTAGTAATTCATTCAAATTACTCCTAATGAGTCAATATGAATAAATATCAACGTAACATCGTGTTCAAATAGAAATAAATTTCTACCTCATACTTGGGATCGAACTCTAGCCCCTTCTAATGAAAGGCCAGGTTGAAACCAACCATGCCACGAGAGGCCATAAAAGAAATCGGATCCTGACGCTACCTAGCCGTCCGAGGATTTACCTGGCAAGACATCAGTCTCTTACCAGCGAGTTTTACCCCGATTTCCCGGCCCACGACGTGACACAATTGTTAGTAATTCATTCATATTACCCCTAATGAGTCAATACGGATAAATATCAACACAACATTGTGTTCAAATGGAAATAAATTTCCACCTCATACTTGGGGTCGAACGCTAGCCCCTTGTAATGAAAGGCCAAGTCGAAACCAGCCATGTCATTAGAGGCCATAAAAGAAATCGGAACCTGACGGGTAAAACTCGCTGGTAAGAGACTGATGTCTCGCCAGGTAAATCCTCGGACAGCTAGGTAGCGTCAGGTTCCGATTTCTTTTATTGCCTCTCGTGGCATGGTTCGTTTTGACCTGGCCTTTCATTAGAAAGGGCTAGCATTCGATCCCAAGTATGAGGTAGAAATTCATTTCTATTTGAACACGATGTTGTGTCGATATTTATCCATATTGACTCATTAGGGGTAATTTGAATGAATTTCTACATATTGTGTCACGAGGTTGGCCGGGAAATTGGGTAAAATTTGCTTGTAAAAGACTGATGTCTCACCAGATAAATCCTCGGACAGCTAGGTAGCATTAGGCTCCAATTTCTAATATGGCCTCACATGGCATGGTTGGTTTCGACCTGGCCTTTCATTAGAAGGGGCCAGCGTATGATCCCATGTATGAGGTAGAAATTTATTTTTTATTTGAACATGATGTTGTGTTGATATTTATCCATAATGACTCATTAGTGGTAATTTGAATGAATTACTACCAATTGTGTCACGTGGTGGGTCGGGAAATCGGGTAAAACTAGCTGGTGAGAGACTGATGTCTCACCAGGTAAATCCTTGGACAGCTAGGTAGCGTCAGGTTCCGATTTCTTTTATGGCCTCTCGTGGCATGGTTGGTTTTGACCTGGCCTTTCATTAGAAGGGGCTAGCGTTCGATTCAAAGTATGAGGTAGAAATTTATTTCTATTTGAGCACGATGTTGTGTTGATATTTATCCATATTGACTCATTAGGGGTAATTTGAATAAATTACTACCAATTGTGTCACGTGGTGGGCCGGGAAATCTGGTAAAACTCGCTGGTAAGAGATTGATGTCTCGCTAGGTAAATCCTCGGACAGCTAGGTAGCATCAGGTTCCGATTTCTTTTATGGCCTCTCGTGGCATGGTTTGTTTCCACCTGGCCTTCCATTAGAAGGGGCTAGCGTTTGATCCCAAGTATGAGGTAGAAATTTATTTCTATTTGAACACGATGTTGTGTTGATATTTATCCATATTGACTCATTGGGGGTAATTTGAATGAATTACTACCAATTGTGTCACGTGGTGGGCCGGGAAATCTGGTAAAACTCGCTGGTAAGAGACTGATGTCTCCCCAGGTAAATCCTTGGACAGCTAGGTAGCGTCAGGTTACGATTTCTTTTATTGCATCTTGTGGCATGGTTGGTTTCGACCTGGCCTTTCATTAGAAGGGGCTAGCGTATGATCCCAAGTATGAGGTAGAAATTTATTTCTATTTGAACATGATGTTGTGATGATATTTATCCATATTGACTCATTAGGGGTAATTTGAATGAATTACTACCAATTGTGTCACGTGGTGGGCCGGGAAATCTGGTAAAACTCGCTGGTAAGAGACTGATGTCTCGCCAGGTAAATCCTCGGACAGCTAGGTAGCGTCAGGTTCCGCTTTCTTTTTTGCCTCTCGTGGCATGGTTGGTTTTGACCTGGCCTTTCATTAGAAGGGGCTAGCGTTCGATTCCAAGTATGAGGTAGAAATTTATTTCTATTTGAACACGATGTTGTGTTGATATTTATCCATATTGACTCATTGGGGGTAATTTGAATAAATTACTACCAATCGTGTCACGTGGTGGGCCGGGAAATCTGGTAAAACTCGCTGGTAAGAGACTGATGTCTCCCCAGGTAAATCCTTGGACAGCTAGGTAGCGTCAGGTTCCGATTTCTTTTATGGCCTCTCGTGGCATGGTTGGTTTTGACCTGGCCTTTCATTAGAAGGGGCTAGTGTTCGATTCCAAGTATGGGGTAGAAATTTATTTCTATTTGAACACGATGTTGTGTTGATATTTATCCATATTGACTCATTGGGGGTAATTTGAATGAATTGCTACCAATTGTGTCACGTGGTGGGCCGGGAAATCGGGTAAAACTCGCTGGTAAGATGCTGATGTCTCGCCAGGTAAATCCTCGGACAGCTAGGTAGCATACGGTTCCGATTTCTTTTATGGCCTCTCGTGGCATGGTTGGTTTCGCCCTGGCCTTTCATTAGAAGGGGCTAGCGTTCTATCCCAAGCATGAGGTAGAAATTTATTTATATTTGAACACGATGTTGTGTTGATATTTATCCATATTGACTCATTGGGGGTAATTTGAATGAATTACTACCAATTGTGTCATGTGGTGGGCCGGGAAATCTGGTAAAACTCGCTGGTAAGAGACTGATGTCTCCCCAGGTAAATCCTTGGACAGCTAAGTAGCGTCAGGTTCCGATTTCTTTTTTGGCCTCTCGTGGCATGGTTGGTTTCGACCTAGCCTTTCATTAGAGGGGGCTAGCGTTCGATCCCAAGTATGAGGTAGAAATTTATTTCTATTTAAACACGATGGTGTTTTGATATTTATCCATATTGACTTATTAGTGGTAATTTGAATGAATTACTACCAATTATGTCACGTGGTGGGCCGGGAAATCTGGTAAAACTCGCTGGTAAGAGACTGATGTCTCGCCAGGTAAATCCTCGGACAGCTTGGTAGCGCTAGGTTCCGATTTCTTTTATGGCCTCTCGTGGCATGGTTGTTTTCGACCTCACCTTTCATTAGAAGGGGCTAGCGTTCGATCTCAAGTATGATGTATATATATATATATATATATATATATATATATATATATATATATATATATATATATATATATATATATATATATATATATATATATATATATATATATATATATATATATATATATATATATATATATATATATATATATATATATATATATATATACCAGTTTGTTTAAGGGTATTTGATGCAATGAAGAGAGGGTGTTGGGAGTTGAGATGAATGAAAAATTCTGAACAGTTGTGGTAAAGGGAGACAAAACATCAACTTGATGGATTTAAGAGATAGCATAACTATTAATGTCATCATTATATAAAGTCAAATTATAATCCTAATATTACAGCGTAGTGGCTAACGTCTCTAATTCCGAATTGTGGGTCGTAAGTTCGATCCTTACACGTACCTCGAAAAAGTTTTCACTACAGTAGAACAGATATAAACATAGAGAGTGATTTTGAAGATTTAAAGGTCCCTCAGGAATGGCAGATGCAAGGGACAGTGTCATTGCCCTATCAAGCAGGACGATGCTGAAGAGACTGACTGTACTACATATCATCAGCCCCTTGCTACACAAGCTAGAACCAAGGAGGGTCAGGCAATGGCTACTGATGACTCAGTAGATAAACCTATAGGATTCCCCAAAACCTCCATCCTTAGTTCACAAGGATGGTGAGGTTACATCTACCAAAGGAATTAATGAATTTGAGCGGGACGCAACCACCTTGGGTAAGAACCCTGTTTATCCACATCTACCAGTATCCAGTTTTGAATACCTTACCTCATAACACATAAAACGATGAGTGGGTAATTTACAGTTTCTTAACAAAAACATTCACAATTTTAATTGTAATTTCCTTTGCAGATAAAATAAGATATTACGTTTATAAACATGATAATTGTTTCTGAAGACACTGCTACTCTTCTTCTTACCTTTGACAGGCAATATGCAGGTGGGCCAAGCCTATTAAAGCATGTAGTTTGGAGTGTTAATCTCTTAAGCGACCTTTTAAACTCCAAATAGAATGTATTTTTGTGTATGGTTACTGAGAACTATAGTCATTAGAGAAATTAAAGGGGATAGAGTGCACGGATTTGGATTTACTGTGTAATTTTAATGAATTACTCTACGAAATATTGCTACCTCAACGGGAAAAGGGTAAAAACTTAATCAAGGAGGCGATTTATAGGTGAAGAGGGAAGTTGCGTCAGGAGACTTTTCAATTAAGTAATCAATTTATCAGTTTACATATGTTGAACTATAAAATAGACACCCACACCATGCCTGTGAGCAGAGCTAAGGTTTATGGGCGACTATTGGCCTACATGCTGAGTCACCAACAGCCATTGTCTAGCTCTCCCTGGGCCTACCACGAGTGGAGAATTGTCTTGGGCCTGATCATATTATTATATGGTCAGCATCTTGGAAACTGTTCTGTCTCTTGACTCTGCCGCTGGTGAGCGACCTATCGATAATCAGAATGATACAACCACTATGGTTCCATGTGGAAAATAGTCGGATGAGTAGAATTAATATGAAATAAAATGATAAAATATGAAAATGGAGAAGGCAAAGAGAAACAAGATACAATATCATTTTCCTAATCAAGAAACGATATTTATAAAAGCATGCGCAACCTTGTGTAAATCTGAAGTTCCGACTACTCCAATGGAACGTATTTTGAGTGAAGCGAAAAATCTATTTTTGGGTGAGGTAGCCATGTCGTCCTGATGGAAGTTCATAAAAGGTAGCTTCCTAGGGTATATTTGACTACAGTGATATTCCCACAGAATTTTACCTTAAGGTATCCAGAATTCTAACTCCTGGAGCGAATATCCCTAAATAAATCTAAAAAGGATATCGCATAATATCAGAGGACGTATTCTTGACACGTCACATAGCTATCTTCACCCCGAACAGTATTAACGCTTCGAGGGGTTGCAGTGACAAGAATATGAAACGAGAATGAAAAGAGAGCCGCTCATAAGGAATCTCTCCTATTCCGTTTCCAGTGCGTATCTGATGAAGGCGGTAGCGCCCTCTTTATTCCTTGTAGCGATATACGAGGTGCTACAGATACTCTATTATAGGGAGGGGTCAATAAGCCCTTTTACAATGAAAGGAAGGGCGGGTCCATCAGGACGACATGGCTACCCCACCCAAAAATAGATTTTTCGCTTCGCTCAAAATCCGATTTTCTGGCTCAGGCCATGTCGTCCTGATGGAAGTTTACCAGAGCATTACTGTATCTGTGGATTGTCAACCGGTGCCGTACTCTCAAAAAAGTATTTTCCTGGTCGATCTAGACCTAGAGACCTATGATGTTACCTTAATACATCATTTCCTCTAAGCATGAACTATGTTAGTGCTTCCTGCCCCCTACATGGAAGAGTCATACTAGACTCTGGAAAAAGTCTCGAGGAGTACATGATAACTATGGATGACAAAAGGACAAGCTTGTATAGTGGTCTTGCCCTATACATTATAGAGCAAAGTTTGTATAAGAGTCACCAATGTCAGTATGAATTCCTGACATATCCCCCAATGTGTCTACTCTTATCAACTATTGGATAACAGTTGTATCCACATAGGAACAAATCTTGCATCTCTACCACCATCCCCTTAGGGTACAACGTCAACCCTTTGTAAGGAAGGGTTAAAACGAGTGGATTTTTGCTTGAATCAGGGAACAATCTTAAAAGACATACCATGAAGAAAATATCCATATTTTAATCTTAATGCTCAGTACATTTCTAATAAAATGAGTGTGGGCGAATTTAGTTTATTAAAATTTAATAAACATACATATCAGATCAACATTTATAAAATTTTTAAAATGTGGATGATATCCGTTAAAGCATAAAGAAAGCAGTCAACAGAAAATATTGTTTTAACATACAGGAAACAGATTTGCCACTTCAATCAAATTATTAATAATAATGATACAGTCTGTATACTGTTTATTTACATTAGCGTAAAAAACGCTTGGCACAAGTATCC
The DNA here is from genome assembly GCF_036898095.1 of Palaemon carinicauda. Classification (NCBI taxonomy): domain Eukaryota; kingdom Metazoa; phylum Arthropoda; class Malacostraca; order Decapoda; family Palaemonidae; genus Palaemon; species Palaemon carinicauda. The sequence goes on along the minus strand of NC_090728.1, from coordinate 116,329,847 downwards.
GTATTATGCTATAGTTCACCAAAGTCAATAGAACAGTTTGTAAGGACACGTTAGTGGCCTATCGCTCAGTGTGTAGTAACAGACTGTGACTACACACCCAACCTCTTAATTAATCATCCCAAATTAATTACACTGTTCCTCACAGATTTAAACAGAAGGTTAAAGAATTCTACCTGCTGCTACCCCAGACCTCTTGAGTTGCTCCACTTGCTTCACATAGTGCATAAAGAACACCTTGGATGACTACCAGACGGTGTACGAACAAAGATGCTCAAAGTCCATATAAATAAAGAAATTTTATGGAAGAGGCAACTTTCCTCGGATCATGACTTGCGGGTGTACTGTCTAGATCCGTTCTGCAAATAACACAGGTGATTTTCGCCCTTTGAACCCAAGGTTTCTCCTCTGAATAGCTGTCCTCTCATAAAGTCTGAAGTTCTATGAAGATAGACCTTTAGACACTCCACTGGACATAGAGATGCATGTTCCTTCTGTGGGCAGATTCTCTAGGGACCCTACCTGTTGGTGGGTAGCTCGTTCTTGGTAAGAAACGTTGGGTCTGGATATGGATTCAGTTCTCCCTCCAAGAACTTGACGTGGCCTTCCTCTCTAGAGAAAGCCACTATTTCACTAACTCTGGCCCCCAAAGCGAGTACAAGCAGAAATATGGCTTTTAATTCAAAACCTTCTAAGCGCATTCCTCATTGTTCATTATTTATGCACAATGAAGAATCTTATCTAATGACCATGCAAAGGGTCTTTGGAGGCGCTGAAGGGCTAAGCCTAGAATGGCCCTTCGTAGTTCATTAAGAACGTCGTTAGAAAGGTCGACCTGTAAGGCATATAGTATCTGTCTTGCCAAGGCCGGTTTGAACATTAGTATTGTGTTGGCTGCTAAACCTTTCTCATTAAGCAGAATGAAGAATGATAAATAGGAATCTGTCGAGATTTCTTTTGGTTTTTTCGACTTGACAAAGGATATCTACTTCTTCCATGAAGCCTCATAATGTCTTCTGGTTTTCTCCAAAAGTCTAAACTGACTTTTAACACCGAATTTTTTCTCAACGCTAAGGAGAGAAAATCATGAGATGTAGATTCCGGGTTTTCTGTGATGAAGCGAAGACAGTAGATTTCTTCTGTACTCGCTGAAACAGGGATAGATCCGGTAGCGGTGCGAATTTTAGTCGTAGTTCCAATGCCAAAGGGAATCACAGGCTATTTGGCCACTTGTGGGCCGCTATTGCCGCTTTCCCTTTGAAGGATCTCAGTTTGTCGAGGACCTTCAAAAGGAGGTTGTGCGGAGGGAACAGATAAATACTGGACCATCTGTTCCAGTCTAGGGACATAGCGTCGACTGCCTCCGCTAGCGGATCCTCATATGGGGACAAATAACGATCTATTTTCTTGTTGTCTTTCGTTGCAAAGAAGTCTATCTGCAGCTCCGGGACTTGACTCGAGATGAAGGAGAACGATCCTGCGTCAACGGACCATTCTGACTCTATTGGTGTGAACCTGGATAGAGCGTCCGCTGTCACATTGCGGAACCCTTGAATGTGAACTGCTGACAAGTGCCATTTCCTTCTTTCCGCCAAACGAAATATGGCCAACATCACTTTGTTGATTAGAGGTGACCTCGACCCCTTGTCGTTTCAGGCATCTCACTATCACCCCACTGTCTAGAATCAGTCTTATGTTGGTCGAGTGGCGAGGAGATACTTTCTTTAGTGTCAGAAGTAGTACCATGGCTTCTAGAAAGTTGATATGAAATAACTTGAAAAGATTGGACCAAGCTCCTTGGACTCTCTTCTGATGAGAGTGAACTCCCTAGCCTTCCTTTGAAGCATCTGTGTGAATAGTCACTGACGGGGGAGGAGGTTGAAGAAGTATTGATTTCTTCAATTGCTTGGCATTGGACCACGGCCTGATCTCTTCGTGCGTTTGATGCATATTTTCTCCAGACTCCTGTTGCATCCTTTAGCTGTGCTCTTAGCACTGGATCTGTTATCGAAGCAAACTGTAAAGAGCCCAGCACTCTCTCCTGTTCGCGTCTTGATATCCGTTTGGATTTTAATAGTCTCTTGACAGATCCTGCTATTTCTTTCCTCTTCTTCCCAGGAATGGAAAGTCGATGTGACTCCAAATTCCAGTTGATTCCCAACCACTGAAATTTTTGAGCTGGAGAAAGTCGAGACTTTTTTGATGTTGATCTTGAATCCCAGACGTTCCAGGAACTGGATCACTATCTTAGAAGCTTGCATGCATTCTGTCCTGGATGCTGCCCACACCATCCAGTCATCCAAGTAGGCTACTACTTGCACCCCCATTAGGCGTAATTGATGGACGGCTGCATTCGCAAGCTTCGTGAAAATCTTTGGGGCTATGTTTAGCCCGAAAGGCATGGCTCTGAAGGCGTAAAGTTTTCTATGTAACTTGAAGCCCAGGTAAGAGTAGAAGTGACGATTAATTGGAACGTGCCAGTAAGCGTCAGACAAGTCTATAGAGACAGTATATGCCCTTTTGGGCAGTAGGGTCCTTATGTGTTGAAGTGTGAGCATTTTGAACTTGTGGTTCACTATGAACTTGTTGAGTGGCGACAAGTCTAGAATGACTTTGACTTTTTCTGAGTCCTTCTTTGGAACACAAAATAGCCTTCCTTGGAACTTGATGGACTTAACTTTCTGGATTACTCTTTTGTCTAAGAGCTCTCGGACATATTCTTCCAGAACGAAGGTTGAGTGTTGAGAGAATTGAGGAAAATGAGGTGGAGGACTGCTCCAGCTCCAACTTAGTCCATTCTTTATTAGGCTTTGTCTACTACCTCTTTAACCACTTTGTTGGGGAAGAGGTCCTTACCCCAGATACGAGAGGAGACCAGTTTCCTCGGTTCGTGCCTCACCGCAGTCGAGGTGAACACAAACTCTCTACAGGCTCCCCTAGCTTTAATAAAGCTATAGAGATCCTTCATAACTGTGGCCAGATGGGTTTTGGCCACTACCATGAACATATCTTCGTTCTTGGGGTCACCTGTTATCGTTTCTAATGTCGTTTGCAACGACATCGATGCCGCAAGTCTTTCCTTCGTCTCTTGCTCTCTGCGCAAGAGAACCTCCGACAGCTTTGGAAGTTCGTCATCAAACTAATGTTCAGCAATATCAGCTTCCAGTTTCCCGACTGAGAAGGTAAGGTGGACGTTCTCCAATCTTCTTGGTCCAAGGGCTAGGTCAGAGATAACGGCTTGCAATCCTCTAAGGAGGGGCATGGTTTTCCTGCCTCCACCGCCTTTAAGGCTGCCTTAGATCCCTTTTCCATGAAGGGAAAGGCTCTGGTTGGAGAGGCCACAAAGAAGGGAAGCTTCTTACTCAAGGCTGGCACCTTTGAGTTCATGAAGCCCCTCTTTTTCATCGAGCTCATTAGTAACGTCTGTGCTTTACTATGGTCAAGAACTATGACCTCCTTCGGCTCCATCTCCTCCTTTGAGGCTGGCTCCTTCCTAAGGCGTACATAGCAGTCCGGGTAAGAATCTTTATTGGGCCAAAATTCCACCTCTTCCAGGGGAATTGCTCCCAACTTTTCTGATATAACGATCTTCCCGGTTGACATTGGTATGTGTTCGGCATACCTCTAAGGATTGGTATCCGAGCACAAAGGTAGATCCTTCACGTTGAGTCGCTTCTGGGGCCCACGTGATGCTGCAAGTCTACGTATCTCAAGTTTCATTGCAGCTTCCTTCTCATCATTCTTCTTTTGAATTTGTTGAATCATCTCAACAATAGAAGAAAGAGTCCTTCCCAGTTTATCTGGGATAGCAGACGATGTAGAGGGAACAGGTTCTGTGTTCGGAACCGATGTAACCGACACCTCGTCGATTTCTTCCTCTTCTACTTCAGGAGCCTGGGACGGCTCCTCCTCCTGACCTTCTCCTAGAAGGTCCTTCTCTGTAGAATCCTACACCTCCGACATCTTATCGTCCAATTAGATGTCTTGAAGGGAGGCCGAGACTTCAGAATCTACCGGATTCTGGGCAGTTGGTATATCCACCTGAGGCTGAGGAATGACTGCATCAGCCAATGCTTTAGGGAAAAGTAGGCCCTCCTCTTCTCATTTGGAAGGTAGGGGCCTGAGGTGTTTTTCTGAAAGCCCTTCACCCAGGTTCGTAACTTTTCCCTGGCAGCATCCCTTGACTCCGTTGACTTAGGGGTGTCAAATGCCTCGGTAATCAGGTTAGAACATACTATACAAAACTGAGGGTCCCAATACCAGAGATCACCTCTGGAGGCTGCGCATGCTGCATACCTCCTGAAAAACTGATGTCCACAGAAGTTCTCGCTGCGGACATGGCAGAACACACTCCCGCACTTCGGATGATCCTCCTGTAAAGAGAAGAAAAATCCATGAATATCAAGTGAAGGTTTTTCACTTATATTAGAACATGCAGCTTACAGAATAAAGCTATAAATGAAAGAATGAAAGACACATACTTGTATTTCCTGTCCAGCCAAGTGCTGTAACCTCCCAAGATATTAAAACTAAGGTTAATTCTATTCTAAAATACCTTATGTAATTTCCTAAACGGAAATTTAAGGAGTAGCTCACACCTTGAAATAAAGTTTTAATGTACGGGATAGAATGAATAAAGAAAGAAATGACTTTCCATATACAGTACGGTCTCAACAAAAGGTTGTACAAGACAACATTAAGTATGTTGGAAGAACTTTAGTGTTACAACAAACTCTGTGCTGTAGTTTTATTAATGCAGTGTGTACTACACCACAAATATAGTAACTACTGTGCATCGCATGCTGCTGTGCCGGCCAGCACGCGACGGCACATGCCGGTTGGCATTTACCCCTGTACAGTTCAAAGATATACAACCTTTAACTAATAG
>NC_090728.1:116307365-116317365 GCF_036898095.1 Palaemon carinicauda | reverse complement strand
GATTTTTGCTAAAGCTTTATAAGCATGTGGTAATAGACTGATAGCCCTATAATTTTTGCCTGAGGTGGTGTCCCCTTTCTTGTGTGTTGGAATTATAATGTTTTCAGTCCAATCATTTGGAGCTGCTTGTCCATCTACTATATCCCTGCATAAATCACACAACCATCTTTCTACCATTTCACCGCCAGCTTCAAGCAATTACTTTGGTAGTCCATCTATTCCTGGTGCTTTCCCACTTGACATAGCTCTTAAAGCTTTTCCCACTTCTTCTATCAGGAGATTTGGCGTTTCCTGTATGTTCCATAGCTCTCCTCTTAGTTCTGGATAATCTTCTCCAGTTACAAAGTCTTCCACTTCCTTTCAGTTGTTCCTTGTAGTGCGTTTTCCAGATCTTCTCAACATCAACCGTTGCTGATACCTTGTTGCCATCTGCATCTCTTATCATTATCATCACTATTACTAGCCAAGCTACAACCTTAGTTGGAAAAGTAAGATGCTAAAAGCCCAAGGGCTCCAATAGGGAAAGATAGCCCAGTGAGGAAAGGTAATAAGAAAATAAATAAATGGTGAGAACAAGTTAACAATAAATCATTCTAAAAACAGTAACAACGTCAAAAACATATATCATATATAAACTAAAAAATCACTCATGTCAGCCTGGTCAACATAAAAACATTTGCTCCAAATGTGAACTTTTGAAGCTCTACTGATTCATCTACCTGATTATGAAGATCATTCCACAACTTGGTAACAGCTGGAATAAAACTTCCAGAATACTGTGTAGTATTGAGCCTCATGATGGAGAAGGCCTGGCTATTAGAATTGACTGCCAGCCTAGTATTACGAACAGGATAGAATTGTCCAGGGAGATCTGAATTAAAGGATGGTCAGAGTTATGAAAAATCTTATGCAACATGCATAATGAACTAATTGAACGATGGTGGCAAAGATTAATATCTTGATCAAGAATAAGATATTTAATAAACCGTAAGTTTTTGTCCAACAAATTAAGATGAGAATCAGCAGCTGAACACCCGACAGGAGAACAATACTCAAAACAAGGTAGAATGAAAAAAATAAAACACTTCTTCAGAATAAATTGATCACCGAAAATCTTGTGAGACTTTCTCAAGAACCCAATTTCTTGTGCCTTTGGAGATGACACAGACCTAATGTTTCTCAGAAGTAAATTTTCTGTCGAGAATCATACCTGAAATTTTAAAACAGTCATACAAATTTAAAGAAACATTATCAATGCAGAGATCTGGATGTTGAGGAGCCACCGTCCTTGACCTATTTACAACCATACCTTGAGTTTCCTTAATATTCAACTTCATACCCCACAATTTGCACCATGCAGTAATTTTAGCTAAATCTCTATTAAGGGATGCATCAACCCCAGATCCACATTCAGGGGATGGAACTGATGTGAAAAGAGTACCATCATCTGCATATGCAACAAGCTTGCTTTCTAGGCCAAACCACAAGTCATGTGTATATAGTATGAAAAGTAATGGGCCAAGAATACTACCCTATGGAATACGGAATATCACATTCCTTTACTCACTATGGTGGCCATCAAAAAACAACTCTTTGAGACCTATTACTTAAAAAAAATCAATAATAATGCTAAAAAACGACCACCCACTCCCAACTGTTTGAGTTTGAAAACAAGGGCCTCGTGATCAACACAGTCAAATGCAGCACTAAAATCATTGCCAATCATACTAACTTCCTGACCACAATCAAGGGATTTCTGTACAGCATTGGAGATTGTAAGAAGGGCATCACATGCTCCAAGGCCTTTACGAAAACCAAATATTAAACTAGGGAATAGAGGATTTCCTTCAGCAAACCCATCAAGACATATGGCCAGAAGACGTTCAAAAACTTTAGATAACAGGGGAGATATGGAAATTGGGTGGTATATATATATATATATATATATATATATATATATATATATATATATATATATATATATATATATATATACATATATATATATATATATATATATATATATATATATATATATATATATATATATATATATATATATATATATATATATATATATATATATGTATATATATATATATATATATATATATATATATATATATATATATATATATATATATATATATATATAACTACTGTATATATACATATACACGTGTATGTATGTTGACATATATGGAGACATAGACACATACGCATATCCATTTAAATAAACCATACAATCTCATTCGTTCAAATTCAGGATAAGTTACGTCCTTACTTTATCATAATTCATTTTAGGTTTTATGAAGTTCCCTGCCAATCATTATTCAAAAGGGGTCAAAAGCACCACGCATTACAAGTAACATGTGAATATCCAGAGCCTTTCTGGGAGATTTTTGATGAAGTATATTTAATACATTTGGAACTCGTATTGGAAGAAAAATAGGAAATTTGTTCAACGCTCTAAAACAACGATGCTTTTATATTACGCAGACTAATTCGTTCTTAATTTGCTCCTTTACAAATATTTTTTTTTGCCTTGAAGAATATTGAAAAAACTTCAAATTATTAATTTGAATATTTAAGTATTGATACATTTGGCATACAGAAGTGTCGCTAATTGCCCCTTTGCTTTTAGATAGTAACTACTATACAGTAGTTATATCCAGTTATATCTGCCTGCCGTTAACGTCGTTGTAAAGTTTTTTCACACAGCACCAGTCTTCAGCAACCTTACTCGGGAGTGATGAGGAGCAGCTCTTTCCCTCTCTTCCATTATTCAAGTGGATTTTAGGATGTATACACACGCTGGATTAACTATTATGGATTTTTCCTCTACCATGGAAATAATTGCACACTAATTCATCGAGGATGGGATCCGGACGCTGCTTAACGATGATCGTCTGTTAAAATGATTTTTTCCACACTCGCCAGAACTGATATCGCAACAGGGTAAGCATAAGGGGCTTTAATGCTTGTTCTTGCGTTACATATTCTATATGCCAGTGTTTTTGAGAATAATTTAAAGTATTTTAATTAAATTCTTACTAGATTGAACCTGTGATTTCTATGCAGTCTATAAATTTATTTAAGTATTTGACCTCGTTAAATTTGCTAGTTGTTTTACTGATAATTTGAGAGCTGTTGTGATTTAGTGGTGATTTGAGCAAATATTTACGTGAGTGATTTCGTGATTAGTTAATTGCTGTTTTCGGTGATTCGTTTATTTCAAGATTTTGATTTTTATGAAAATTGTAGATTTTAGTCAGGCGATTACAGTAATTGATATTTTGATTAGTGTTGAATTTTTGTTGATTTATTTTAGTCATTTTTTGTCAGTGTTGTATTTATTGTTCTGATTTTTCCCGTGGTTGATTCTCCTCTACTTTGTATTTTTTAGCGGATGAGTGAAGGGAAGAAGGTTAAGCCCTCGCAGTTGTGAACCTTAATATCTCTTGTAAAGTGCATTTCGAAGACTCGTTTACGTCATTCCACCACCAGCTGCTACAGTGAAATTTATGTAATTTTAAATTATGTATTCGTAAATGTGTAACCATTTAAATTTAAATTTATTAAATATTTAAAATGCATTTTTTCCATCTCTACCTTTTCACTTAAAAATGCAAGGTTTAATGATATGATCGTGGTCATTACATGTTGATTTTATATTTACATAAGTAGACCACCCCCCATTTTTCCGCTTGGTCCTTCGAACTTTTGGATTAATATTTTTAAGCACTGGTGTGGAATGTTGGTCGTTTCTAGTTGGGCGGTGTCCGGGTCCCCATCCTCTCGCGTTATACGTGTTAATTTTTTATTTGAAAGTTGATTTGTGCGGTGTTTTCTGTTAGTTAAAGATGGCGGAATCGGAAAAGCGTGAACGTACTACTATACGCCGTAAGGTTAGTGTATTGTATACTAAATTGTGTAATGCTGTTGATTCTTTAGATAAAGCTGAATTACAAACAGAATTGAGTTTTCTGAGTGATTACAGTCAAAGATTGCAGACCTTGGATGATTTGATCTTGACTAATGTTAGACTGGACTCCTTAGTTCCGCAGGAGGATTTGGATAGGCAGGATTCTGAATGTGAGGAATATCATCGTAAAATTAAATTGCTGTCAAACAAAATGCAATCTCGACTTGATAATCTCTCCGTACAGATTGATAATAAAACTTCTTGCAGAACTAAAATTGATTCGCCCAAGTTGAATTTGCCTCGGTATTATGCAGATTCTAAGGAAGATAAATTTACATGTAAGCGATTTTTTGAAGTTTTTGAACACTTGACTGCTCCGTATAATTTAAATGAAGTAGAGAGGTATAATTTACTTGAGCAGCAATGTCATAGTAGAGCAAAGGCTATGATTAGTTCTATAAAAGTGTCCCAGCAAACTTTTGGTCAGGCTAAACAAACTTTGATCGCAGCATTTGCTGATGAAATGCCTCAGAAGTTTGTCCTCATTAAAGAGTTAACTGACTTGAGGTTTGTTTGGGGCAAGGATGATCCATATATTTTTTATGCTCATATTAAGAAGCTGATTGATGCAGTGATAGATAATGCTATTGATTTGGACACTGTTATGCTTTATTTTGTGTGGTCTTCATTGCCTACTAAATTTCAAGATATCATAGTTGCGATCACAAATAAGTCTCATCCTACTTTAGATGAGGTCACTGGTAAATTTTTGGAAGCTTGCAGCAGGTATAACGCTCAATTAAACATTAGTAAAGAAAGTCCATGTAAAACCGCAGTGTTGGCTACTAGTTTGAATACTAGTTTAACCAGGAGTTTATGTATGCTTTGTAATGCTAAAGATCACAAAATTGCCAGTTGTACAAAGTACTTGCAAGTATCTGATAAAATAAAGCGATTGAAAGAATTGCACAAGTGCTTTAAATGCTTAAAAGCAGGTCATAATAGTAATGAGTGCAGATTTCAGACGTCAGGTGTATGCTTCAAATGCAAAAAGGGTAAACACTGGAGTTTTTTGTGTAGTTCAAAGCCAACAGATTCTAGTAATAGTAAGCAAACTACCACAAAGGTGGTCAATGTTGTCGAGAGTGTTAATGAAATACCATCAACTGTTACAGCATCTAGTCATTTGGATATTGTTGATTCTTTATTACCATTACTAACAGTGACGACTGAATATGATCGTGTTAAAGTGGATACAGTTTTGGATTCGGGTAGCCAGAATTCCTTTATTGAGGAAAGTTTAGCGGATTTTTTGAACTTGAAGGTAGTAGATCCTAAGATACATTTGATTATCAAGGGCATTAATACTAATCAAAAGATTTGTACCAAGTCAGTGAGTTTTCCTTTTAAGATTGGTGATGTAAGTTATGAAATTACTTGTATTTGTATTCCTAAGATTAAAATTCAGATGAAAGCTCCTCATATGTATAAATTAATAGAACTGCTAAGGCAGAATGGTAAAGAGGTTGCTTATGATAAATTCAATGGTGTAAACAGAATTCATGACATTGATGATATAAAGCTACTGATAGGTGCAAAGGATTGGCATTGTGTGATGAGCATGGAGAGTGGAGTACTAGGTCAAAAAGACAGACTGACTTCTTTTTACAGAATTAATGATAAACTAATATTAATTGGTTCTATTTCTGACTGGATAAAGAATCTTTCCGATGCAGTAGATACATCTTTGATGTCTCATAGGAAGATTTCTGAAGAAACAAAATCTACTACTTCATACATTGGCACTATGGAGATTGATTCTGATAGATTTGACTATGAAGTGCCAACACTTAATGGAATATATAATTTTGAAAGCCTGCCAGATATAGCAGGGGTTGCGGATTATTCTCAGTTGGGTCATGATTGTAAGATATTCATAAATATGGAAGAGGAGGATTCTATTGAATGTGTTACTAATGAAACTGAGCAAGAAGTGACAGATTTTATTTTATGCAACATTTACAGAGATTCTGAAAAATTTTATGTCGTACCAATTCCTTGGTTGACTAGATATAAAGATCTTCTTGGATCAAATGAGAGACTTGCTTTCAAGGTTCTGTGCAGTCTGAAGAAGAAATACATGAACAGTAATGTTCTAAAGCGAATTGATGAAGTTTTCCAGTCACAAATTGATTTGGGAATCATTGAAAAAGTTGAAGATTTTGAAGAATATAAAAGGAAATTTCCAAAATATTTCTTCATTAGCCACAGTCCTGTAATTAAAGAAGGAGATACTACGAAAGTAAGAGTTATTTACATGGCGAATCTTGCAGAAAAAAGACATGATGGCAGTAAAGGCATTAGTCTGAATCAATGTATTCACCCAGGTTATAACAAGAATTTTAAAATAAGTGATGCATTGACCATGATGAGGTTTGACAAGTTTATACTTGGATTTGATATTTCAAAAGCCTTTCATAGATTGGCCATTGATGATGAGAATTCCTCAAAATTTCTCTTTTATTGGTTTAAGGATGTTGAATCTAGAGATTTTACACCAGTTGTGTATCGCTCAAAGCGAGTAATATTTGGGATGTCTGTTTCTCCATATCTGTTGCAGTGCTGTCTTTATAAAATGCTAATATTGGAGACAGATGGTGATACTGAAGAAATTCAGGAATTGAAAAAAAGAATCTTCCAAGGCAGTTATGTTGATAATTTTCTAATTGGTTGTGCAGATGAAGATGAAGTTGAAATGGTTCACAGGGAAGCCAGTACAATATTTGAGCAGCATAAATTTCCATTGCAGCAGTATGTTACTAATTATTCTCAATTTCAGCGTGACATTGACTATAAAGTTGGCACAGAGACTCCACAAGAGGTTAAAATTCTTGGCATGTGCTGGGACAGATATAATGATATACTAAAGGCCACATGTGTTAAATCAAATGTTGAAGCATATACTCTTAGGCAGATTTTGAGTTCAGTAATGAGTATATTTGATTTGAATAATACTAACTTGCCTGTTTTAAACAGATGTAAGATCTTCCTCAGGCAATTACAGTCTGATTATGTAGATAAATGGGATACTTCTCTTCATGGTGCTCAGCTAAATGAATGGAGAAACATAGCTTCACAATTCAATAATGGTGAAAGGCTAGAGATACCAAGATATATGGGTAGCAGAAAGTCTAATTTTGATATAATTGTAATGAGTGATGCGAGTAAAAACTTTATTGGATGTGTTATTTACTTGCAGGAGAGAGATTCAAAGTTGGTATCCTTCGTATCTGCCCATAATAAGATTCTGAATAAAAATCTGAAAGGGCGAACTATGCCTGTACTCGAACTCACTGCAGTAGAGTATGCATTGCAAAGGGCTTTTGATCTGTATAAAATGCTCACTTCTTGTATTGTGCCTATTGCAGTTAATGACATAATGTTGTTTTCAGATTCTACGATTGCCTTAAGTTGGCTAACTGATTATGAGAACAAAGCTTCAAAAGAGAAGTGTATATGTAAATAATAGAATCGCAAATATTGTCGACCTCTGTAAGTCTACACACTCGGTGAAGTTAGCTCACGTAGGATCAAATGAAAATGCTGCAGATTTCACGACTAGATTAGTATCCTTCTCAAAGTTAAGAAACTCTTGTTACTTGACCGGACCCAAGATGTTACGGGAAGATTTAAATTTACTAGAATGGCTTGTAATTCCTAATCCAGGCATGATTAATGATGTGGATATACCGAAGCTGGTTGTAAATAAGGCAAGTGTTGAAGATATGTCAGTTGGTACAGTTGTTGATTTAACTAAGTATTCTTCACTTGACAAAGCAATTAAAGTACTAATGAAAGTTAAGCTTTTCATAAACAAATTAAGATTAAGAATAAATTCTAAGAGCCAGCAGTCAATTGCCTTATTAGATGCAAGCTACAAAAAATGCAGTAATGATTTGCTAAAGCTTGATCAACAGAATTGCTTTCCAGATTTACAAGATTTTTTCACTTCAAAACGGAAAGCAAAAAGGTGTATTCCTGAGCTAGTTAGTAGAATGAATGTATTTTGTGACACTGATGGTATTCTTAGAGTAAAATGTAAAATGGGAAAGATGTCTAAAGGTATGATGTCGAGAACTCCAATACTCATTAGTAATAATAGCGATTTCGATAGAATACTGATAATGGACACTCACGTGAAGTTTAATCACTCAGGTACTTACTATGTGCTACATAAATTGAAACCGGCATTTTTTCTGCTCAAGGGATTTTCAACAGTTAAGAAGGTTGTGAATGAATGTTACCACTGTAAACGTTTTAATAGTAGACCAGTTAAAGTTAATGCTAATGACTATAGAGAGTGGAATGTGAATCCCATAAAGAGGTTTTTTTCTGTATGTTTCATTGATTACTTTGGACCATATTTCACAAGGTATGGAAGTGACAAAGTTAAAACCTATGGGGTAATTTTTAAATGTATTTGGTCTCACATGATTAATGTTGAAATAGTGACTTCAGCTGATTCTAAAGGATTTTTATTGGCTTTTCAAAATCATGTTTACAACTATGGTTTGCCTAACAAAGTATTTTCAGATTCTGGCTCAAATCTTGGTGGTGCATTCACATGGATTGAGGAATGTCTGAAAGCAAGTGAGGTGCAGGAATTCTTCAATCAGAGGGGTGTCGATGTCACTGAATTTTCACAGTATCCTCGTGGTTCTCTGAATCGTGGTATTGGGAGGTATCATAGAGTCCGGAGTTGGTCTGGTAAGAAAGTTAATACAGGGAGCAATCCATAATAATATTCTAGATTTTCTGGAATTTTCTCATGTAATTAAACAATGCATATGTTACGCTAATAAGAAACCCATTTCTGAACTTGGCGCATTAAGGGAACAGAATGTGAATGATGATTTTCAGGTGCTATCACCAGAGTTTTTGAAATTTGGATATGATACACAGGTTATGGAATGTATATATCACGAAGGTCAACTTGATGATTATGACTCTTCTGACTTGGGTAAGGACTTTCGGCGTTTAATTCATATTAAAGAGAAATTGCGTAATAGTTATCACAATGAATTTTTATTTGGATTGCAAGATCAGGCAACTAAATACAGAGGTAAATATTACCCTAGGGAGCACGTTAAAATATCAAAAGGTGATAGTCTTGATAAAAGATTCAATGGTTAAGGCTCCCAATTACCCTTTAGCTAGAGTTCTTGATGTTATTTATAATTCTCTTGGTGAGGCTGTTCAAGTACAATTGGTCAAGGGTAATAAAAGTGTTGTTTTTAGGGATATATCGTCTGTTATTCTTTCGGTTAAAGGTGATGGGTTAAGTGATTCTCGTATTGATCAGTTAGATTTAAATTTTGTACCTCAGAGTGATTCTAATGTTGTTTCTAATGACAATATTGCAAGAATTCAACGGGGGGCTGCTTTGGTTTGTTCTGAGAAGAATAAGCAGCTAGCTCAATCTGGTCTTGTATAGAAATTTAAATTTAAATCCGCGGGGGGCAGATTGAAAAAACTTCAAATTATTAATTTGAATATTTAAGTATTGATACATTTGGCATACAGAAGTGTCGCTAATTGCCCCTTTGCTTTTAGATAGTAACTACTATACAGTAGTTATATCCAGTTATATCTGCCTGCCGTTAACGTCGTTGTAAAGTTTTTTTCACACAGCACCAGTCTTCAGCAACCTTACTCGGGAGTGAGGAGGAGCAGCTCTTTCCCTCTCTTCCATTATTCAAGTGGATTTTAGGATGTATACACACGCTGGATTAACTATTATGGATTTTTCCTCTACCATGGAAATAATTGCACACTAATTCATCGAGGATGGGATCCGGACGCTGCTTAACGATGATCGTCTGTTAAAATGATTTTTTCCACACTCGCCAGAACTGATATCGCAACAGGGTAAGCATAAGGGGCTTTAATGCTTGTTCTTGCGTTACATATTCTATATGCCAGTGTTTTTGAGAATAATTTAAAGTATTTTAATTAAATTCTTACTAGATTGAACCTGTGATTTCTATGCAGTCTATAAATTTATTTAAGTATTTG
>NC_090728.1:116302589-116306865 GCF_036898095.1 Palaemon carinicauda | reverse complement strand
CTATAAACATTTTGATTCAACTGGAAAGTTCTGTTGTTGAATCTCCTACAATGAACACAAGTTTTAAGAATTTTCTTAATGGTAAAAAAGTGTTTAGGAACATAAAACGTACGTCTAATGGCAGACAATACAGCATAACATCCAGAGTGGGATAACTTTGAATGAGCATCAAGAACAATTAGTCTAGTTAAAGCACTATCCCTCGGGAACAATATAGGAAAATTCATTTTGACCATCCCATGTCTTAAACTTACTCTTCACCCTAATAACGTTATTATTGTCAAGAAAAACCATTCAGTTGAATAACTATCTTAGGTAGGTCTTTAAGTCTAACCTTTTGATCCTGAAAATACGAAAAAACTTCAGGGAAAAACAATTTTTGCTTTGTAGATATAATCTGGGTAAGGGCCTGAGCAAACAGGTTACTAGTAGGTGATTTAAGACTGCCTTCTATCCCTATCTTCTGCTTCCATTTCATAGCACACCGCAAGACTCTTCGGTGAATCAAAACCAATCTCCTGAAATCAGAATATCATTAGGGTCTATTAAATGAGCATTTCCGGAACTATTTGGCGAATGTTCAGAATTAATTCCCACATATACATTATGATCGATGACAGGAGCCATTTTGTCAACAGTCAGTGGATTAGGAATGACAACAGATAATTCATCTTCAGTCTTAATAAAGTTTGAATCTGGTCCAATAAGAAAATTTGTTTTCATAAGAGACCTATAAGAAAAGGGGCGAGTAGTGCTGTCTGCTGGGTTTTCTTTTCCTGAAACGAAACAAAACTTAACAGGGTACTTTTCACATAGCCTCTGGATTGAATTAAGCCTGTTAGTGGTAAATACACCAAGTCTATGCATTTTTTCCATCTTGGACACACAAGAATTGAGCCAATGAAGTGAGCATATTGAATCAGTATACAACAGTAATTCAGATATGTTAATTGGCTTCATACACACATCACCTGTAAGGTCTCTGTGTAACTCCATTAAGCTTTCAACACCAAAACAAAACTGCATTAAGTTCCCAATGACGGAATCGACTTATTCTTCAAATGTGTATTAACCATACGGTTTTTAGCTTGTAGGAAACAACACTGATTTGTCTCAACATGACATATAAAAACTACAACACCATAAAGAGAACGACTGGCATCTGTAAATGCTATTAGTTTGTAAAATCACCGTCCCCTAGGACCAACAAACCTTGGCACTCTTATTATGGGGGAGGAATTTTGCCTGCCTACACAAGTTTTTCCATTCACGAACCAAGTCATTATTAAGAGGTTTGTCCCAATCAAGATCTTTACAACATTGGAGCCTATGCATGAATAACCTACTCCTGTTCATGAGTGGCAAATTAAACCCAAAAATATCGAACTGTGCAGCTATGGTGGTCAAAACCTCACGTTTAGTACTGGCATCAGCATTAAGATTGATAGGCTTGGTGAAAATTTCATCACTTATCCTATTCCATGTTAAACCAAACAATTTATTCGCTATAGGTGTCTCAATTTTCATATCTTTATCAATTCTACTCTGCAAGGAAATATCATTAGTTAGTAACTGCTACACTGAAAATTTAAAGGACTCGAACACCTTAGGTAGAACCGAATAAGCCCACTGAAGGGTATCAAGATAGTCACAAGAATAGGCTCCGTTGTCCATGTATGTTAATGAATAGATCAACTTCTTACATTCTTTTAATTTGTCATCATCTTTATCAGAGTTAATAATCAATATATAAAAAAGTGATATCATAAGGAGAAAAGGACTGCAACGTAAACCAAAACTTAGTCTGACATTGCGAAATGCAACCAGGGTATAATCATCTTTCCTAACATTACGAAACCAGTAAAATAGAAGTTTTGCCTGATCGTTCTCGCTCAAAGTCAACATATTGAATGCCTTTTTTCAAATCAAATGTCAATAATTTCTCGTCGAACCGAAGATGAATGAAAGCTGACAACATTTTCTGGTTCAGATTAGGGCCTGGGAACATACACTGGTTATGGGACAAATTCAGACCTTTATTACGTTCATTTTCACTCAAATTCGAGAGATAAACTATCCTACATTTCGTTGTCTCACGTTGAGGCTTGAAAACAGCCATGTGGGGAATGAAAGAATAATTTGGGTGTTCTAATTTAAATTGTTCAAGATTATCTACAGGTTCAATAATACCCTCGGCTAACTGATCTCTGAAAGTCTGATCCATCAATAGCAAATTACCTTTATCTTTCTTGTGCTTCTTTAATGTAGACTTTAATATTAATTTAGCTAACCTCTCATTCTTAGAGAGTAAATGAGATAGTTTACCATTCCACCAACAAAGGAACCCTAATCCTGCCATCTGTTTCCCTGAAAAGATTTTTTAGCGTGAAATCAATTAACTTCCTATTCAGATCAGTTGTCGTCTCATCACATTCAGGCTGATCATAATTAAGATAATTACGGCATTCTGCCTCAAGTATATGGTTAGTGGCCTCTCTTAACTTTTCCTCTATGACCTTGCCTTTAGTGTTCAATACATTAAAGTTACAACTAGTAGCAATATTACCAAAATCAAGGTCTTTAATTTCCTCACTAAATGAGGGACTAAAATAATCACAACCCAATAAAAAAGAATGTGTGCATATACTTACAAAGGAGTCCACAACAGGGAAAGATAACAATGGCTCACTGGAATCAGTGTTCATGCAATAGAAATTACTGTCGCGAGTCTACAAATAATCCACATTATTGATCAATCTGTCAAGATTTCCTGTTAGCATAATGCCATGTAACGTATCTATATATACAGAGGGGTCATTATTGCCAAATACAACGTCTTTTCCCAACAAACAATGAGAAGAATCTGAACCTAACAAGACATCAATGTCACTAATTTCACTAGATTTTTGGGTCTAGGAAGGAATCAGCAAAGGAATAACCTCTATCTTTAAAGGCTTTAATAACCTTCCCTAAACCAGGTAAGGACAACTTTATATTTATCGAGGGCACAACCATAGCAAAATCTCAACTACACCAGTGGTTAAAGTAATAGGCAACTGTACTATTCTAGTTTTATAGACCTTGGGACCATTAAAACCATTAACTGTCGAGTCAACATCATTGCATTTAACTTTAAATTTACCAAAATTGGCTAGTCTCTCCGATACAAAAGTGCTTTGCGAACCGGTATCCTTGAGCCCTCTGAATAATCTCCCTTGACCTGAAACTTGGAAAAGTAAAAGTTGGAAGTGCAGACTACTACTACAATTAGGCAGTATGGCTACTCCACTATTCGTCGCTGTTTTAACTGTAGCAGAACTAGACGGCTCATTTTTACTTTGGGTGGAGCTTGTCTTCATGCATAAAAAGGAGAAATGCCAACCGCCACAATGATAACACTTTTTGCGAAACCTGAAAGAAACATTTAGTAGTCGGGTGCATAAAACTTCCACATTTTACACAGCCCTTGCACTCTGACAATTTCGATACTTTCTCCTGTGCAGTAGGGAAATTTGGACATTTGGAAATAAAGTGATTAATATCCTTTGAATCTACCTTTTGGCACAAGTTGCAACTTTTTGATGCATTGTTAATATTAGAGTCGACTTTGATAGCCAAACTTGTCGAAGTATCCTGCAGATTCTTCCCTTGAAAATTTCCAGAAATAGCGGGACCTTTAAACTTTGAAATTTTCCTAGCATTCTCATACCTTTCAGTGGCAGTAAAGAAGTTATCCTTAATATCCTTACAGCTAGGACGAGTTTGATTGGTAATCTGAACCAACTCTTTCTTAAATTGTTCATTAAGGCCTGACCATGCAAAATACTGTATAAAATCATCTGCCGTTATTTCTAGTGTACTAACAGACTGCAATATAGTCCTGAATTTTGAAATTTATGAATATGGATCATCTGAAAGCCCTAACTTAAGTTCTGTCAACTGCCTGATCGTGTTTTACCTTAAGAGTGCTTTCCGAAGCAAATGCTGCCTTCTAAAGCTCTACTGCATCATTAAAGGTTTGCTTGTCCGCCTCTAAAGAATCCAACAATAATTTAGCACGACCGTCTACTTGCTGCTTGAGCAACAACAAAATATCGCGATCTGGGTATGTAAAGGAACTAGTGGTACTTAGGAATTCCTTAAGAAATGACGTGAAGTCCTCGTTTTCTTTACTGGTAAACCTGGGGTAAAAGGAGCAGTTGGCTGCTTTAACAAAGAACGAGCATTATCAATGCTAACATTCGAATGATTAGAGAGAGAAGCAGGCAGCAAAGAC
>NC_090728.1:116280089-116295089 GCF_036898095.1 Palaemon carinicauda | reverse complement strand
AAGAATCGGTATTAGACTTCAAATACCAGGCAAACTTCAGCAACAAAAACAACAACACCAAAGCAACACATGGCGTAAATAGATATAGAAATAGGTGGCCAACAGAGTTGAAGATTAATGGTAAGATGAGAGATCTATAACCCAATGGCTTGTTACGCACCTTAAACAAATTTCTGGGAAACTAAACCACATCAAAAGGTTTTTAAAAAGGTAGTCGATAAGGAAATTATAGTTCAATAAATAAGCGAAATCCAAATAGCGGATACACTGCTGATAAGCATGAACGAACGTGTATGTGACTTCAAATCGAAGGTACCCATCTACAACAACAACAACAATACCATCCAAGCAACACATGGCGTGAAGGACTGTCTATATAGGGATATAAACAGGTGACTGTCAGGGTTGAATATTACTGTTAAGGAGAAAGATCTATAACTCAGTGACTACGTACGTACGCTAAACAAATTTCTAGAAAACACAACTACATCAAAACCACCCACTACTCCAAAAAAGAAGAAACAAAAATGGACTAATATAATTTATTCTTTGATGTTTATGACACGTGTCCAGCTAACAGCACTGAACATTTTATAGCCCGAAGGAACTTTTTTTTTTCCTTCTCCAGCAGAACTGTTTCTCGACCAACTTTGTTGTTCTAGACATGAATCCCAGCGAAATATTTTCTTCATGAACCTTTTCACCTTTAATGTGGGAGAAAAGAAAAAAAAAAATCCATTACTTTTATGGCGTCTCAGCTAAGGTTGTTTGAACTTTAATATTTTTCTCTGACCAAAAATTTATCGACAGTTCGTGAACTTTCTCTCAGTATTGCAAAAGATAAAACGATTAGTAATATCAAATCAGAATAAAATAACTTTATGGCTTTAACGATTTAACACCTTTTTAACTGAAATAAAACTATGAAATGACGTAATATGAATTCCTTGTGATCTCTAAAAGTTTCTCCCATCGTTCAGTTTTGATAATTTCCATTTGTAAAGAATTTTGGCCATAAATCTTGGCCTGACGTTGGGACACAGGTGTAAAGTTGATTGGGATAATGAGTTTTGCCCTGTGAGTGGGATATGCAGTTTGAAATGTTGCAGAAACATGGCCAGTAAAATCATTTGGTTTTAGACTTCAGTTTTATGAGGTAAAGGAGATGCTAGTTTTTCATATTTAGTATTGTAGGTCAATCATCCTTGAATAAATCGTGAGATTTATCATCTCGCTGTTTCTATCAGTAGTTTATTCAATACTACATGTTGAGACACTTTAATTCTTCATATATCCTTTATATTTACTGCAGTTATAAGAATATTTAAATTGTTTCCGCTATCTTGTGTGCATTAGGTAAATTAAACTGACTATTTGATCTCTTGTTACTCTCCGTTTTAGACAGATAGATAGATATATACCTCAGTTGATAGATAGGAAGAAAGATAGATGAATCGACAAAGAAATAAATAGATAGATAAAGTTTACTTGTAAGAATTAAAGGCTCACAATTGCTAAAGAGGGTAACTGAAATATGATGAATACCTTTCCAGCGCCCCGCACCCACCCCGGGCAATGAAGTCAAATAGGATGAAGAAACTAATTAAGAGTAAGATGAATGTATGTTCGGAGACTATGTCATTTCGTTAAACAGCAGAGGTTTTAGCCTACTTACCTATTTTAGAATTATGGATATCATGAAAACTTTCAAATAGATTCATTCAATATCTAAATTGAAATCATAGCTTTATCTTAACCAACTTTTATGTTCATAGGTTCATAACTTTGTTTATGGCACGCCCAAGAAGACTCCCCAACGTTGTCAAAATAAGAAATTGGAATATGTTTGAACAGCTATTCATTTTCGTTACACTCCACGCAATACCATTTTTTTTTTTTTTTTTTTTTTATAAATTTGGGGATATCAAGGTATGAGGCTATAAATGTGAAGATGTGAATTGAATAAATGTCTTGCATAGATATTCCACAGTCAGGTTCTCATGCCTGGATTTTAATGGCTGCCTTCACTTTTGGCAAAGTCGACGAGAAATTATTTTTTTCTTTTCGTGTTATTTTAATTATTTTATAATTTCGTGGATAAACAAAAATTGCAGTGAGGTAACCAACGTAGGTCAGATGGAAGTAAGTCGAAGATCATATAGAAATAATATACTGTATTCCAAAAATAGATCTTTTCTCATATTTATAACTACCTACGAAATTTAAAGTTTTCTTCATCCGACCAGATATAGCAGCAGGAATCGATGTTTTTTTTTATAACAATTAAGAACTTATTGTAATGGTCCTCTAATTAAACATATTTAGTATTCATCATTATTGTTATGAGTATAATGCTATGGCGATTAAGGGTAAACTTAATCAATGCATAAAAACAGTAAAAAGAAAACAATTACTTAAAAGAATGTTAATGATCACTAATCTATATACCGTGAATAACTAAAGTGCAATTCAAAATTCATTCACTCTTACTGGTACTTCGTTTCTTGCTAAACCACATGGAACTGATGATTTTCCACAACGGTAATCAGTAGAAAAATTAATATTGCGATGGAAAAAAAAAATTCACGTAACAATAAAGCTGACGGATAGGAATATCAATTTATACGCCCCTAGAGTTAGGAAAGTAACTGTTGTGATTAGAGATTGTAGAGGGATTGAATATTTTACAGATTTTAATTTAGGCACGAATAACAAATGATAAAAAAAAAACGATATAATGAATGCTGTTTGTCTTGAGTTATCACCCTTAAAACTAAAGCATGGAACCCTTTGCAGCCTATATTTTTCTTTCTCTGTCTATAGAGGCAAAACTATTTCTCGACCGACTTCGTTGTTTTTAACATGAATCCCAACATCCTATCTTGTGCATGCGACCTTTCTCTTTTTGTGCGGAAGAAAAATAATCTCTCTGCCTCGATACTTCCATGTCGCCTCAGCTAAGGCTGACTGAATTTTTTTTTATTTCTACAAGCGAAGTTCCACTGTAGAGTTTACCAATATAAGACAAATTTCAATCATGCAGGAACGAACATGATGCTGTTACACTTTAGTGGATGAAAAAAACAAAAAAATATTTATGATATAAGAAATGTTAAGTCAATTGACACACAGGTCTTCATCAATTCTATCACTTAACCTTTCCTAAAGATAAGATTCAACCACCAAAAATTTTAGTCGGTGAAAGACTCTATGAAAGATGCTCATCCAATCAAAAGAACCAAAATAATATTTAAGATATAAGAAAATGAGCGTGGGTGAATAAGATGCAAGGTTCACCATGAACTAGTTTATTAAAATAATGATAAACAAATATATATCAGTCAACATTTATAAAATTCATAAAATGTGGAGGATATCCATTAAAGCATAAAGAAAACAGTAAACAGAAAATGTCGTTTCGTCTAAAAGGAAACAGATTTGCCACTTTAATCGAATTATTAACAATATTGATGCAGTAAAAGTTTCCGTATTATACTTGTAGTTCACCAAAGTCAATGGAACAGTTTGTAAGGACACGTTAGTGGCCTATCCCTCAGTGTGTAGTAACAATCTGTGACTGCACACCCACCCTCTTAATTAATCACCCCAAACTAATTTCACTGTTCCTCGCAGATTTAAACAGCAGGTTTAAGAATTCTACCTGCTGCTAACATAGAACTCTTGATTTGCTCCACGTGATTTTGCATAGTGCATAAAGAACAACTTTTAATGACTACCAGCCGGTGTACGAAGGAAGATGTTCAAAGTCCATATAATCAAGGAAATTTTATGGAAGAGGCAACTTTCCTCGGATCATGAATTGCGGGTGTACTATCTGGATCCGCTCTGTGAATAACATAGGTGAGTTTCGCCCTTAGTTGTTTCAGAGATAAATTTGAACCCGAGGTTTCTCCTCTGAACAGCTGTCATCCCTTAAAATCTGAAGTTCTATAAAGATAGACCTTTAGGCACTCCACTGGACATAGAGATGCATCTTCCTTCAGAGGGCAGATTCTCTAGGGACCCCACCTGTTGGTGGGAAGCTCGTTTTCGGTAAGAAACGTTGGGTCTGGAAATAGATTCAGTTCTCCCTCTAAGAACTGGATATGGCCTTCCTCTCTAGAGAGAGCCACTATTTCATTAACTCTGGCCCCCAAAGCAAATGCAAACAAAAATATGACTTTTTGATTCAAATCCTTCTAAGCGCACTCCTCATTGATCATTTAACCAAAATGAAGAATTTTATCTAGTGCCTAGGATATGGGTCTTGGAGGCACTGAAGGACTAAGCTTAGCACGGGCCTTCGGAGTTCATTAAGAACGCCGTTAGAAAGGTCGACCTGAAAGGCATATAGTATCGGTCTTGTCAAGGCAGACTCACACATTGATATTGTGTTGGCTGCTAAACCATGTTCATGAAGGTGAATGAAGAATAATAAACAGAAATATGTCGAGATTTCTTTTTGGTTTCTTCGCCTTGACAAAGGACACCCGCTTCTTTCATGATGCCTCATAATGTCCTCTGGTTTCCTCCAAAAAGTCTATACTATCATTTGATACCCCGAATCTTTTTCTCATCTCTAAGGAGAGAAAATCACGAGATGCAGGTTCTGGGTTTTCTGTGATGAAGCGAAGACAGTCGACTTCTGTACTCGCTGAGACAGGGTTGTATCCGGTAGCGGTACAAACTTCAGTCGTAGTTCCAATACCGGAAGGAACCACACGCTGTTTGGCCACTTGTGGGCCACTATTGCCGCTTTCCCATTGACGGATCTAAGTTTGTCGAGGACCGTCAAAAGGAGGTTGTGGGGAGGGAACAGGTAAATCCCAGACTATCTGTTCCAGTCTAGGGACATAGCGTCCACTGCCTTCGCTAGTGGAACCTCGTATTGGGACACATAACAATGTATTTTCTTGTCTAACGTTGCAAAGAGGTCTATCTGCAGTTCTTGGACTTGATTCAAGATGAAGGAGAACGATCCTGCATCTAGGGACCATTCTGACTCTGTTGGTGTAAACCTGGATAGAGCATCCGCTGTAATGTTGCGGAACCCTTGAATGTGAACTACTGACAGGTGCCATTTCTTCCTTTCCGCCAAACGGAATATGGCCAACATCATTTGGTTGATTTGAGACGACCTAGAACCTTGTCGATTCAGGCATCTCACTATCACCTAGCTATCTAGAACCAATCTTATGTGGGTCAAGTGGCGAGGAGATACTTTCTTTAGTGTCAAAAGTACTGCCATGGCTTCTAGAAAGTTGATGTGAAAGGTCTTGAAAAGATTGGACCAAGCTCCTTGGACTCTCTTCTGGGGAGAGTGGCCTCCCCAGCCTTCCTTTGAAGCGTCTGTGTGGATAATAACTGACGGGGGAGGAGGTTGAAGAAGTATAGATTTCTTCAATTGCTTGGCTTTGGACCACGGCTTGAGAAGCGTTCGCAGTCGAGTCGGTAGTGGTCTCATTAGATCTCTTCGCACGTTTGATGCGTATGTTCTCCAGACTCGTGTTGCATCCTTAGCTGTGCTCTTATAACTAGATCTGTTATCGAAGCAAACTGTAGAGAGCCAAGCAGTCTCTCCTGTTCGCATCTTGATATCCGTTTGGATTTCAATAGTCTCTTGACAGATCCTGCTACTTCTTTCCTCTTCTTCCCAGGAATGGAAAGTCGATGTGACTTCAAATTCCAGTGGATTCCCAACCACTGAAATTTTTGAGCAGGAGAGAGTCCAGACTTTTTGATGTTGATCTTGAATCCCAGATGTTCCAGGACCTGGGTCACTATGTTGGAGGCTTGCATGCAATCTGTCCTGGATGCTGTCCACACCAGCCAGTCGTTCAAGAAGGCCACTACTTGGATCCCCTTTAGGCGTAATTGATGGACGGCTGCATTCACAAGCTTCGGGAAAATCCTGGGGGCTATTTTTAGCCCGAATGGCATGGCTCTAAAGGTGTAGGTAGGAGGAGGGGGTGACGATTAATTGGAATGTACCAATAATCGTCAGAGAAGTCAATAGAGACGGTATATGCCCTTTTGGGCAGTAGGGTCCTTATGTGTTGAAGTGTGAGCATCCTGAACTTGTAGTTCACTATGAACTTGTTGAGTGGCGACAAGCCTAGAATGACTCTGAGTTTTGCTGAGTCTTTCTTTGGAACATATAACAGCCTCCCTTGGAACTTGATGGACTTGACTTTTCAGATTACTCTTTCCTCTAAGAGTTCTCGGACATATTCTTCCAAAACAGGGGTAGAGTGTTGGAAGAACTGAGGATATTGAGGTGGAGGACTGCTCCAGCTCCAACCTAGTCCATTCTTTATTAGGCTGTGGGCCCAGGGATCGAAGGTCCAACGATCCCTAAGTAGATGTAGTCTCCCTCCTACTGGAAGCATCTCACTTCTGCTGTTGTAGACCTGAGGCCTTACCTCCTTGACCGCATCCCCCCCTGAATCCCCTTTCCCATGAAGTGTGTCTAGAAGAACCTCTGGCTGTTCCTCTAGCTTTTGAGTGAAAGGAAGAAGCCTGCCTTTCAAAAGCTAGGTTAAAAACCGGCGACTGTGTCGCCACTTGTTGAGGTACCAACTGGTACGTGGTTGGAGGTTGTGCCACTATCTGAGGCACCGCGGTCGCAGGAAGTTGCTGTTGTTGTTGTCGGTAGGGCTTCCCCGGCCGAGAGGATATCCTAGGCCTTTTTGTCTTGTTCTTGGGTTGGGGACCCTCATCCGGAGAAGACTTTTTCTTAAGAATCAAGCCCCACTTTTTGAGAAGGTTCCTATTCTACGTGGCAGCCTTGTCTACTACCTCTTTTACCACTTCGTTTGGAAAGAGGTCCTTACCCCAGATGCAAGATGCAAAAGGAGATCAGCTTCCTCGGTTCATGCTTCACCGCAGCCGAGGTGAACACGAACTCTCTACAGGCTCTCCTAGCCTTAATAAAGCTATGGAGATCCTTCGTAACTGTGGCCAAATGGGTTTTGGCCACTACCATGAACATGTCCTGGTTCTCGGGGTCAATTGCCCTCATTTCCAATGTCGTTTGCAATGACATCGATGCCGCAAGTCTTTCTTTCGTCTCTTTCTCTCTGCGCAAGAAAACCTCCGACAGCTTTGGAAGTTCCTCACCAAACTGACTTTCAGCTTCCAGCTTCCCGACTTAGAAGGTAAGATGGACATCCTTCCAGTCTTTTTGGTCCAAGGGTAAGGTCAGGGATAACGGCTTGCATTCCTCCAAGGAGGGGCATGGTTTCCCTGCCTCCCCCCTCTTCAAGGCTGCCTTATATCCCTTTTCCATGAAGGGAAAGGCTCTGGTTGGAGAGGCCATAAAGGAGGGAAGCTTCTTACTCAAGGCTGGAATCTTGAGGTCGTGAAGCCCCTCTCTTTCATCGAGCTCGCTAGTAACACCTGTGCTTTACTATGGTCAAGGACTATGACCTCCTTCGGCTCCGTCTCCTCCTTTGAGGCTGGCTCATTCCTAAGACGGACATAGCAGTCCGGGTAAGTCTTTGTTGGACCAAAATTCCACATCTTCCTGGGGAATTGAGACCAACTTCTTCGATATAACAATTTTCCCGGTTGTCATTGGTATGTGTTCGGCATACCTCCGAGGATTGGTATCCGACCACAAAGGAAGATCCTTCACGTTGAGTCTCTTCTAGGGCTATGTGATGCTGCGAGTCTACGTATCTCCAGTTTCATCGTAACTTCCTTTTCATCATTCTTCTTTTGTATTTGTTGAATCATCTCAACAATAGAAGAAAGAGTCCTACCCAGATTACCTGGGATAGCAGACGATGTTGAGGGAACAGGTTCTTGTGCCGGAACCGATGTAACCGACACCTCGTTGATTTCTTCCTCTTCAATTTCTGGAGCCTGGGTCAGCTCCTCCTCCTGACCTTCTCCCAGAAGGTCCTTCTCTGTATAATCTGACACTTCTGACATCCTATCGTCCAACTGAATGTCTTGAAGTGCAGCCGAGACTTCAGAATCTACCGGATTCTGGACAGTTGGTATCTCCTCCTGTGGCTTAGGAATGACTGCATCACTCAATGCCTTAGGGAAAAGGTAGGCCCTCATCTTCTCGTTTGGAAGGTAGGGCCCTAAAGTGTTTTTCTGAAAACCCCTCACCCAAGTTTGCAACTTTTCCCTAACGGCATCCGTTGACTCCGCCGACTTAGGAGTGTCAAATGCCTCGATAATCAGGTTAGAACATATGATACATACCTGAGGGTCACAATACCAGAGATCATCTTTGGAGGCTGTGCATGCTGCGTGCCTCCTGCATAACTCATGTCCACAGAAGTTCTTGCTGTGGACATTGCAGAACATACTCCAGCACTTCGGATGGTCCTCCTGTAAAGAGAAAAAATCCATGAGTATCAAGTGAAGGGTTTTCACTTATTATTAATACATGAATCTTATACAGTAAAGCCAGAAAGGAAAGAAGGAAAGACACATACTTGTATTTCCTGCCCAGCCAATTGCTTTAACCTCCCAAGATATTAAAACTGAGGTTAATTCTTATTCTAGAATACCTTATATATTTTCCTAAGCTTTAAGGTGTAAATCACACCTTGAAATAAAGTTTTAATATACGGGATAGAATGAATATAGAAAGAACTCACTTTCTATATATTGTACGGTCTCAACAAAAGGTTGTACAAGATAACATTAAGTATGTTGGAAGAACTTTAGTGTTATAACAAACTTTGTACTGTAGTTCTATTAATGCAATGTGTACTACACCACAAATATAGTAACTACTGTACATTGCATGCTGTCGAGCCGGCCAGCATTTACTCCTGTATAGTTCAAAGGTATGCTACCTTTAACTAATAGGCGGCAGGTCATTGATTCGCAAATGTGTGCCGGCCCGCAACTGAAAACACTAGCAACCGACTGCCGGCTGCTGATTGTAGTGGCCGGCAAATCTTGGGATGTGTTTCTACTGCCGGGAGAAAAAGGTAGTGATACCCATACCGGCAGGCAATGACTACGAATCAGAGAACCTCCACCTACCCCGGCTGCCAGCCGTTCAAGCCGGCAGCCGGGCTAGGAGTAAAATACACCAGCAAGAGAAACAGTATCGATGTAAAGTTACAAGGCGGCATTGCCATACAACCTTCATCCAGAGAGAATGAACATATGGAAGGGGAGAATGTAGACTTCAGGCTTCCTATATATCCATTGCCTGCCGGGCTCTACCAGCAGACAAGGAAGGGAGACCAAGGGAGGTCTGGGGTTCTCTCTGCAGAAGGAAAAGGGTCTCTGCCGTCTGGCAGAGAGCTGAGCCGGTTCCCATCCTAACCTACACAAGGTACAGAAGTAGGACTACGGCCAAGAGATGTGATGGCTATGCCATCACTAAAAAAGAGAGGGGGAACGGAATAAGGGTCCTATAAACTTCGTTCTAGTATGAGACACACCCAGCAGTTAGGAAAGCTTATCTTAACCTAGTGTTAATCTATTAGGGAGGAAGGTTGGCAATACTTGCTATCCTCCTCCTTACCAGAACAAAGTTAGGTGTAGTTATTTCGCAAGGCAACGGAGAAAACTCATTCTCCAGCCCGAGAATAACAACACAGACAGTCTGCTAGGCCACTAGAGGAAGGAATCATCTCTAACAGAATCCTTCCGACATGGACTAGTTAAGCAAGGCTTCCTGTTTCCACCCCTAACCTAGCAAAGGAGACTCATTCTCTATGCTAGGAAGAAGCAGACCATAGACTAGAAACTCTGATGTACTCCCCTAACCCAAAAAAATAGTCACTCTGGTTATCACAACAAGAGAGATATATCCTGGAATAGTTATTATTATACAGATAGAACAGTGACTAAGCCACTTGGCCAAGTGGCTTAGTCACTGTCTATACAAGCTTGCCGACCAGGGTTCGATTCCCGGCCGGAGCCAAGTTCTTGTCTTTGTGTGATTTCGCCTTGGGCTCTGATCCCGAGGTCGTTAAGAGAATCCAGACATTAATGTATCAAAAATATATATGGCTTATTTGAATATGAAAAACACGTAAAAATGTGCAAAATTTATTATATATATATATATATATATATATATATATATATATATATATATATATATATATATATATATATATATATATATATATATATATATATATATATATATATATATATATATATGTTTGTGTATATTTTGATTGGGAGTTTATCTTTGTGTAAATTTAACTTGCGCATATGTTTACATTTTTTAGTCTTTGTAAACTAACTGAAATAGTAATGGTTATATGGTATTTTTGTACAAACTGATTTTGAGATATAAAGAACGAGGTTGTAATAAGATGAAGATGATTTTGACGCCACTTCTTCCATGAGATTTCACCTTTTTAATCGGTTAATAACTTACATTTTCTTTTCCATTCATTACTGGGAGCATATTTCTCTTCTAAGAAGTATTGTTTTCTATATTGTAATAAAAAGTATCTAGGGATTTGTAGTTAACAAGGAACAGTTATCAAATGAAATAAAGTTCAAGATCAAACGGCAATGGAACAACGTGGAGGAAACGTTATTATTTTCTTATTTTTATTACAAAGTTAACAAAGTTTTTTTTTTGTCGAACCAGAGACAATGATTTCTTTTTATTAAAGGTCTTTTTCTTATTGATTTTGTCTGTTTTTTTTTTTTTTTTTTTTTTTTTTTTTTTTTTTTTTTTTTTTTTTTTTTTTTTTTTTTTTTCAAAGAATGGCACGGAGTAGAGTAATAAAATTCGATAATGAAAACTCAATTGACATTAGAAGAAAAATAAAACAAGAAAACATTAAGTAAATTGTTTCTTGCCAATGTCATAAGCAATAACAGTTTTCTTAAAATGGCCAAAAAAGAAATAAGGGTATTATGGTTACAAATAGTTATTTAAAGCGCTGGGTAATTAGGACTACTGGTATACAAAAGTCCCTGCAAGGACTAGACACTTTTCATCGCCAATAACAAGAAAAAAAAAACTGCAACAACAAGTAAGACAACAACATCAAATGGTGTGTATCGCCTTTCCATCTTAATTTCAGGTATGAATAAAAATATATGACTGACATGAATATGACCACTCGTTTCTGTAAATGTCAAAATTAGACTGATCAAATTAGATTTAAAAATGACTACTTAGATGACAAGATCCTCCGAGGATGGAGGATATCAATTAGGGCTCATTTAAGAGATATCATTGAAATAGTTTCCTTAGAAAAAAAAATACCACCCTATAATAGAAGAAAATAAAATCAAGAGATATGGTATTGGTAAGGACATCAATCATGAACATACTTCCCATACTGGTGACAATTCAGGTTAAATGTGAAATACTATAATTATTAGTTATAAGTGAGGCAACGTCAGTTTGATAACTAAATAAATATGTAACCAAGTAATTGACAGTTTCTGAACGCAACATCATACACTAATCAGAGACCTGCTTAATAGCCAGGGTCATGACATTTCACGAGGTTAATATTTATCCAACCTCAACACTGAAATTACTGATATATGTGATTATTTATTTGATTATCATTAAAGATCAAGCAGTTAAAGAAGAAAAGACAACCGGCATATAAATCACTTATATTCTATGACTATGACATCAATTTACTTAAAGATAATCAATTACAAATGCAAAAAATGGTAGCTGTTCATGTCTACACACAGGACAATGAACAATTCGATATAGAGCTGCAGAATATTTGAGAGTTAGGGTAGGAATGGACGCAATGGTGTGTCATACAACCACGAATATAATAAACTACTCAATCAAAGTGGATGATATTGCGGGGAAAAGAATCATTATTATCAGTTACTATGATGGATTTTTAATGTATTTACAGCCTTTGATGTGTCATAAAAATTTGAACGATATGAGCAGAGAATATTGAGGTGGAATAGAATTATAAAAGCTTATTGTAGTAAAGTAAAGGCAACCTAAAGATATGATAAATTTTCTAAAAGAAATAGATGTAAAGAATGCACCTGCGCTTGAAGATAAAGTCAAAAAATCGTAAAAGATGGATACCTAATAGATATACATGGATCTGTACTTGCTAAGAGCAGCGTTTATAAATATAGTGGAAAACTTTTGAGTAGGAGATAAATTTCAGGTATCAGATATCCTAAGCATCCTATAGATATTCGAAGTATCTGGGAAAAGAGAGGAAATAAATTCCATAGTGTTAAATTGCTGGCTGAATGGGGGAGAAACAGTTTTGCCATACCAATCAAAATATGAAAATAGAGCTATAAAGGAGAGAATATATATACCAAGGTAACAAAGATTTAGTCCTCGTGAAATGCTTCGAGGAAAAAAAAAAATGGCCAGCAGATAACTTTCAAATTATCACAATTGGTGTTATATAGAGAGAATTACCTTGGGAACAGTTAAGGATGAACTAAAATATGTTAGTGTTAATAGAGGGTTAATTGAAAGGTGTTTCGTTGTAGTAGTCTAAGAAGTTTCTGTGATATTGCATGTGTAATAACTTATTACTACTAACTTGTGAAATGAATTATTATTTATCACACCTAGAAAAATTCAAAACAATTTGTTACTTGGTATATCTAACTTCAAATGGGAAAACACGAAGCTCCATTACGTCGAATGCACCGCATGCCTTAAATAAAAATAATTAGTAAATAAGTGTGAATACGAAAAAATGTGGTGAAGTGTATGTCAAGTAGAAAAAGAGATGAAATCTACTAGATTTTGTGAAAGAGAGAGAGAGAGAGAGAGAGAGAGAGAGAGAGAGAGAGAGAGAGAGAGAGAGAGAGAGAGAGAGAGAGAGAGAGAGAGAGAGAGCATTTAGAAGAAGTATTTCTAAACCCAAACTTAAACGAGAGTAAAGGTTGTGTCGAAAGATTTACAAAGCGTTAGCAAACGCCTCACTGGATGACTTGGCTCTGGGGAAAATTTTGTTGGAGACAGGTAAAATTGTGTTTGATAGAGAGAAGATTTGAAACTGGGAGTAAGGCTTCCACAACATTTTGAAAAAATTATTAAAGGTTGTTTGCTGTGTTCCTTTGACTATCAGCGGCTCTGCTTCCTTCTTTGATTTTCCATATATATCCTTTGATATCTACTCTTTTAGCCATCAAGTTTTGCACTTTAATTTCGTTCAAGAACAACTATTCCAACGCAACAGTATAAGGCTTGAAATGATTCGGTGGGATAGTTAAAATAATTCATGATACTGACATGGGCTTCCTTAGTTTATTCTGCTTATAATAAATCCTAAGAGGACTTAAAAGAACTAGATAAAATAGATATCCTCTCTCTCTCAAAAAATGAAAAGAAAAAAAAAAGGAATGGAGTGATTATACAGTTGTATTGAAGGGGAATATACTAGTGAATACGAACGATGATATATATATATATATATATATATATATATATATATATATATATATATATATATATATATATATATATATATATATATATATATATATATATATATATTGGGTAAAAATTACAGTCTCCCTGCAGTTATTAGATAGGTTCAATAAATAAAATTTGAATGGCACTGATTGTAGCAATAAAGGGAGAGGAAATTCTCAAACAGACTGAACAAAACAATCCTTCATCATAAAAAAATCTTCCGAATGATCTTATAAAAGCAATGGTTATTCTTTGTAGTTAAATGACTCAAAAGAGAAATATCACCGGACTCCCCTCATTCAAATACTGCGTGATTTTAAGGGTGCACACTTTATTAACATTGTTGTTTCTTTACCACCATATTCTAGACGTGAAATTTTTCTTCTTCCGTGTTTTGTCTCTCTGTTAATATGGTGCATTATTGCTTCCTTTAAAGTAAATCCTTTTTTTAATTCCCTCGATTCCTATTTATTTTATTACTGACTTTGCTATCTTTGGAGATTTCATAGTTTATCTTGTTGGCCTAAAACGATGAAAAGAACTCAAATAAAAAAAAAAATGATAAAAGAAAAAAAAATTAATAATAATAATAATAATAATAGGAAATCATGCAACGACTACGAATAGTCTTATATAAATACACCAGCCTCTCAAGCTAATATTTGCTTATCTTCGATATGAAAAGAACCCAGTTTGAGTATTCCTTCTGTGGCATTGATTCTATGAAAAGGTACGTTACACGAAAAAAAAAAACAATAGATGAAATAACTGACAAAATGGTGATTGGAAGACAGTACGTGCCATGGTACAGTCGACAGCTCGCTCTACTGATAAGTCAACTCGAGCAAAAAGAAAAAATATATATTTTCATTCGAAATATGTTTAATTTGTTATAAAAAGAGGCAAAGCGAAGATGCTATAAAAGCAATGGGAACATATTTTTGATTTAAATGGTTCCACGTCTCTGCTGCCTGAAAAGTGCGAATATATATATTATAAAATATGTCTCGGTTTTCAAATCTAGGCATAACGTGACAAAATAATAAGACAGTGTTATTGATATATCATACTGATATTTAAGGATATGAAATAAAGAAAAGTGCGCATATTCAATTTATATAAAAGGTCATTTGAGACCATTTTTTTTATCAAGTTTCAGTTTTTTTCGTTAAATCCACTCCACAGAATTGGATTTAGTAATAAGATAATGCTGAGATTCTGCAATTGTTACATCAAACGAACCACCCGCCTTTTCCTTCTCATTTTCTCTATCACTTCTGTGAGTTTGTGTGCGTATTGCGTGATTGTTGGAGGTTTGGAGAGCAATTAAACCAACTCCAAAGTTGATTGGGAACCACAGAAACTCCGTCAGAATACTAATAGCTCTATTAGCATGCATGGCCAATACAGAGAATGGAATAGATACACATAAAAATTCTATTTACATTAGGTTATTTGTTTCTTAGCCTATTGATGTCATAACAGACACGCATCAGCAATCAATAGCAATAAATAGTTTCTAGAAATTATGAAGGGAATTTTGAAATAAGTTTTCTAAATGATATTCTCAACATAGTTTTATATATACAAAAAGAAAAAAAGAAGATAACTAACAA
>NC_090728.1:116265089-116275089 GCF_036898095.1 Palaemon carinicauda | reverse complement strand
ATCCCTCCAGTACTAGTTCACTATTTTACAAAATACAACACTCTTTTTATCACACAAGTGATAATTCTACTTTTAATATACGTTATCGGTGAATAACTCTATCTAAAGTGAAACCTTACTTCTCAATTCGAATTACTCCATACATGTATTTATACCGTTTCAATATATACTAAATACAGTATAGGTTATGAAGAAACTAATACAATAAAAACTGTTTCGAGTTTCGACTGAGAGTGTAAAATCACCCTTAAGCATACAATTTTGACAAGCTAATATAACTAGATATGAATTAAAAACAGCTTGCAACATACCATATAAGATGAATGCACTCTTTACATATGGATGTACAAAATTCATGTACTGTGTGACTGTTCAATAATGAAACATTTCTGGGCATCAGTGTAGTGCATCAATAATGAACAATGCTAAGCAACATTGCTCATTATTGATACATTACATTTCACATTTACAGTGAATACTGCATGGCACCCTGTGTCTTGCACAAGTACCAAATAACAAAGATTTTTGCTGCTCTTGCAAGAACATCGTATATACTGCAACAGTTCCAGTGGCTGCTTTTAGGTCTGCGATAGAAGGTGCTATTAATAACCACTCATTATTGAGCCCATAGGTGTCCTTCCTAAGCCCTGTTTTCTAGTGATACCACATCCTGACTTAAAAATGTACCCGGAGAGAATGGTAGTAGCACGCTCTGCTAGTGGGAGGCATAAGAACAAACTTGGGCATGGAGATGGAGCAGATAGTTAAGGTAAGGTGCACTACATCCCCCAATGGATAAGTGTCACAATTTTTTTTCCAGTGTCACATATCTCCTGTGCTGTGCTGATGTATCTCCAAAGATGAGAAATTTGCTGTATTGACTCCAGCAGCATTATTCCTTTAATCTTTCCCATGACATACAGGGATGGTATTGTAAAAGGTGTCTGCTTTCAGTTCCAGTTTCATCTGAATAGATGTTCACCAGAATATCAGCCTGGTAATCCCAACACCCCAAGGTGGTGCCCAACCACAGCAGTGGTCTCCCCCGTAGCAGGCTTAAAATTAGGTCCCGGGCTGGGATGGATCTGATGCAATGCAAATGCAATTCGAAGGCGTTACTGCTCTACTAGCCAGGAGTGTCACACCATCATATGGCAAGAACAAATGATAGGCCCATGCAAAGCTGGTATACCAACCGTGTGTCGCACGTTCGTACATAGTTCCTTTTGTGCTTGTATCTTCGCTCTTCCCTCGCACTAAAAAGAACCTGAAAAAACATGTCTTGTTTCTCCTGTGTAACATTATCTGTTTTTTGAACATGAGAATTCTTGTTGCCTTGAACTTTTGTATATAAAGGAGAGTATTCTATAAAAAAAGTCACTCAGTTGCTTTCATTCTGCCTTTGAGTTACAACCTTTCTCTCGGCCCGTCATATTGGTGACCCCGGAAGTCGACTTGCTCCTCCGGCCTTTCATCCCCCTACCCCCTCGCCTCTCCATCGTTGGTACCATGGAGTACTCTACGGAGATTATTGCTGCGACTCCCCCATTGAAACTTTCATCATTCGCCAGATGAGAGGCATTTGCTTGGTTTCAGTGTGCAGAAGTCCAGTTTCACATCAAGGGCGTGACTCACTCAACCACCAAAGAAGATAATGTTCTCGCGGCGATACACGAGGACACCTTCCCGGAAATATCCGACTGGCTTTGTGAACTAGGAGACACCTCAATAGCGTATGACGCCCTCAAAACATACCTCCTGCAGCAGTACTCGCCGTCGCCAGCCGCCCGTATAGCAAACTTTTTAAGCTCTCGCAACAACCGTCGGGGGACCAAAGGCCTTCCCTCGCCATCAGGGAAATGACCAGTATCGCTCGCCTTCAACCTGCTGCAGACGACTCTCCTCATGAGGTGAACCTACTTCGTGCCCTTTGGATACGCCGTTTACCCGGACCTATACGCGCTGCCATACCCGATGTCGATAGTTTACCCATAGAGGACTTGATGACCAAAGCCAACGCCCTTATGGACAGCCCTTTCAAGACCTCCATCAACGCCTCCACCCATGACAAGAGGACGCCTATTAAACGTAACTCGAAGCTGACGTGAAGGCCATAGGACATACACGCCTACCCCGTGATGTGCCGAAGCGGCGACAAAGCCACCCACCACCCTCCACTTGCTCGCGCCACAACCAAAGACTTCTACAGCCACTTACTACAGCTCATTCGCAGCAGTTTTGCTACTATCACTTCAGGTACGAGGCAACCGCAAAGAAATGTGCCAAGGATTGTCAGTGGCCAAAAAACGTGTAAGTAGGCCATCGCTCGTGGCGGTGGCCTCCTGTGTTTCTAATCTTTTCTTTTTACATGATGCAGGAACGGGCGTGCGATATTTGGTAGACACGGGTGTTTTTTGTTCTCTTTTGCCAAGCGAACTCTTCAATACACGAGGTAGTCCGTCTACGTCTGCCGACGTACGCTTGGTAGCTGCCAACGGATCTGCGATACCCACTTATGGTTACGAGAACCTCATATTATCCTTCGGAATCGGTAAATTTAATGGGAAGTTTCTCGTTATTGATGTCACATTGCCAATCCTCGGTGCGAATTTCCTCTCTCATTTCCACCTTCTGGTCGATGTCGCCCACCGACGATTGGTCAACTCAGACTCGTACTTGTCGACACCTCTTCAACCCGCCCCCTCTAACCTCGCTCTCAACATCAACACACCCACAGATGCCTACGCCCACCTCCTCACATCGTACCCGGAAGTTTTCCGTCCAGAACTTCACCAAACGCCCACTGTTCCTGCAGAGCACGATAT
Organism: Palaemon carinicauda; assembly: GCF_036898095.1. Classification (NCBI taxonomy): domain Eukaryota; kingdom Metazoa; phylum Arthropoda; class Malacostraca; order Decapoda; family Palaemonidae; genus Palaemon; species Palaemon carinicauda. Next base: position 116,272,264 of record NC_090728.1, on the reverse strand, counting down.
TTATCACCATATCAAGACAACGGGACCCCCAGTCGTCGCAAAATTCAGACGTCTGGTACCGGAATGATTGGCAGCCGCCAAACACACGTTCGCTGAAATGGAGGAAATGGGCCTTTGCCAAAAGGCCTCCAGCCCATGGTCGTCACCCTTACACATCGTTCTGAAGAAAGACGGTTCCCTCCGTCCATGCGGGATTACAGGCGCCTGAACATGCAAACAGAACCGGATCACTACCCCCTCCCAAACATTGCCGACGTGACCTCCTACCTGCCCAAAGCGAAGGTTTTCCCTACGCTCGACCTCCTGAAGGGGTATTATCAGGTGCCTATGAACCCAGAAGACATCTCCAAGACTGTCATCACCACTCCGTTTGGTTTATACACCTTCAATTACTCCTGTTTTGGCTTTCGTAATGCTTGGGTCACATTTCAACGTCTCATGGACGGCATCTTATGGGACCTCCCCTTCTGTGTATGTTATGTGGACGACATACTTGTGTTCTCCTCAAATGAGAAACATCTCCGTCACCTGCGCATCGTGCTCGACCGTCTGCAAGAAAACGGCCTTGTAGTTCGGTACAACAAGTGTACCTTAGGCGTTAACGAAGTGTAGTTCTTAGGGCACCGCATCACTCCCGAAGGAGTCCATCCCATCCTTGAGAAGGTACCAGCCGTTCAGGACTTCCCCGTGCCCTCGACTGTCAAAGCTCCGCAGGAATTTTTGGGCATGATCAACTATTATCACCGTTTTCTGCCAGCCATTGCCGCCACTCTTGCTCCCCTCTACGCCTCCCTCAAGGGCAAGCCAAAAGACCTGAAGTGGGGTCCCCTTCAAAAAGCCGCCTTCCGCAATGCAAAGAAGGCCCTATCAACTGTTGCAGCTCTCACTTTTCCTATCCCACATGCCCCTATCCTTCTCTCCACCAATGCCAGCGACGTCGCTATTGGTGCAGTACTCGAGCAGGTGGTCAACGGCTCACCTTGCCCATTGGCCTTCTTCAGCAGAAAACTGTCCAAGGCAGAATCGGGTACTACCTTCGATCGCGAATTGCTGGCGGTGCACTTGGCTGTCCGTCACTTTCGCCATTTCTTAGAAGGTAAGACCTTCGTCATTCACACAGACCACATGCCTCTGGTGCACGCCTTCACTCGACAGTCTAATGCCTGGACCCCCCGGCAACGCCGACATCTCTCTGCCATGGCTGAATACAATTGCACCCTTCAATACATCCCTGAGAAAATGAATCCCGTTGCCGATGCCCTGTCAAGAAACACGTTCGCTGCCGTTCAACTGGGATTGGATTACAACGCCCTGGCTGAAACCCAACAACAGGATCCAGAGTATCAAGCATGGTGGACATCCTGCACGTCCCTCCGTTGAGAAGACTTCCCCCACGAAGACTCCAACACCACCCTCCTCTGTGACATCAGTACTGGTAGACCGCGACCTTGGATCCCTGTTCCCATGCGTCTGCGGGTGTTTGATTTCATTCACGGCATTTCACATCCCTCGTGCTGTTCTACTGCACAGCTGCTGAAGACAAAGTTCATTTGGCACGGCATTTCTAAGGATGCTAAGGATTGGGTCCGCGCCTGTACTTCTTGCCAAACTTTCAAAGTACATCAACACACGGATTCAGGAGTGGGAACCTTTCCTCAACCTCAGTGTTGTTTCGCACACATTCACGTCAACGTTGTAGGTCCCCTACCCACATCACAAGGACATCGTTACCTGTTTACCGTCATCACCCGCTCCTTCCGTTGGCCTGAAGCCATTCTCATGGAAACTGCAACATCCGGCTTATGTACATCTGCCTTACTCTCAGGATGGATTGCAAGATTTGGTATCCCTGAGCATATTACTTCTGGCAGGGGTACCACTTATACCTCTCAATTGTGGACATCATTAGCGAATCTCCTGGGCATCACCCTACATCACTCAACGGCTTACAACCCCGCTGCCAATGCAATGGTTGAACATTTTCATCGCACCCTCAAAGCAGCTTTGATGTCCCGCTGTAAGGATTCTAACTGTTGTACCCAGGCTCCCTGGGTCCTCCTGGGACTAAGGACCACTGCTAAAGACGGCCTCGACGTTTCGGCAGCTGAAATGGTGTATGGCGATCCGTTGCTCGTCCCTGCCGAATTTTTTCCTTCTACAACCTCCTCCGATGATTTCCAGCGCATACTTCACATCGTGGGAAAATTTACTCCATGCCACCAGACTTACAAGCCACTTGCGAAGCATCACATACCGACAGACTTGCACTCTACAACGCACGTCTTCCTGCGCAACGACACCAGCAAGCCACCGCTAACGCCCCCTTACACGGGACCTTTCCTTGTGATCCGACGCAGTCCGAAACCATTCCTACTAAACATTCGTGGCAAACAGAACTGGGTCTCCATTGATCGTCTAAAACCTGCTTATCTTCTGCCAGATGACCCGCCTACAGTTTGCCTCTCCAGATCACGGCGTCCTATTTAACATGTACAGCATGTAATTTTTAGGGGGGGAGCCATGTACCAACCGTGTGTCGCACGTACATAGTTCATTTTGTGCTTGTATCTTCGCTCTCCCCGCGCACTAAAAAGAATCTGAAAAAAACATGTCTTGTTTCTCCACTGTAACATTGTCTGTTGTTTTAACATGAAAATTCTTGTCGCCTTGAACTTTTATATATAAAGGAGAGTGTTCTATAATAAAGTCACTCAGTTGCTTTCATTCTGCCTTTCAGTCACAACCTTTCTCTCGGCCCGTCACACTCCCTTTCAATTACTACTTTGGTACCCTTTGATAGAAATCTTTTATGGCCTGTTCTGCATAAATACCTTTCCAGTCGGTGGCGCATGAAACAACAAAATAACCAAAACATCTCCATCTTCACAAAATACATGCACATTGTCTATATATATATATATATATATATATATATATATATATATATATATATATATATATATATATATATATATATATATATATATATATATATATATATATATATATATATATATAATGTGTGCATTCGTGTGTGTATATCCGTATGTATATTTATATATCATGAGTGAGTGTGTTTGCACTTGTGCAGCCAAGTGCATATATATAAAAAAAAATAATTCTGAGTACGTTAACATGTAATGACATAGGTGTGAAAGTTGAAAATATTAGAGACTATCGCAGGCAATACTGATGTTACTAAATCGCCAAAACTATCAGAAACCAGACTCTATTCACCCTGGGAATGCTGATTAGAATGTGAACAGAAAAGTACAGATTATTGCAAATCCCCCAATATGCGACGTGTATGCAGCATGGGAAGAATTTACCATCCACTGCTAATTCTGATTCAGAAATGAGGTCGAAGAAAAGAAAGTGGTATCCGATGGACCTTCGGTGAATATACAGATGGCTTCATTAATCCCGATGCATTTCATGGAAAGCTGAAGAGACTTTGGGTTATCAGAATAGATGAAGTCAAATATACATGGTGGGGTTGATTACGAGTCAACATCGTCAACATCGTACACCAGATTATGGTTCAACAGTACCCAGCATAGAAACAATAGTTAAGAACGTATTTTCAAGAGAGAGTTTGGAGATTTTAAGTCAAGATTTTATATGTCAGAGGAAGTAAATTGTATAATCAAAATTTCTAGATAAAAATGTAAAGGCTCATAGTTCTTTTTAAAGCGTTAAATACTGCCTTCATCTTATCACATTGTTTGCGGAGAATGTTTTTAATTTCAAGAAATTACAATGGCTCTTGTAGTAAAAGATTGTTCTATGCAGTCAAAAAGCAGTTGCCAAGTAGAAGTAAAATGGGGATCAAATGTCACTTGTAGTATATGGAAATGAAATAACACCCAAGTTTTCATCTATTTTGTAACATCTAATATTTCAAATAGAGTATCAACCCGCCTAGTAAATGAACCTGTATTTAAAGAAATAATAAAATTTTAGGTAGTAGGTTGGCCAGGGCACCAGCCACCCGATGAGTTATCACCGCTAGAGAGCTATTATGTCCTTTGAATGGCCATACGGTACTACATTGGGTGCTTATCTCTGGTTACGGTTCATATCCCCTTTGCGTACACATACACCAAATAGTCTCCTCTGTCCTCATACACCTGCTAACACACAGATTACCTGACAACTTTTCGCTCCAGAGGTTAATTACTGCACTGTAATTGTTGAGTGGCTACTTTCTCTTGGAATGTGTAGAAGAGACTCTGTAGCTATGGTTAGCAGCTCTTCTAGGAAAAGGACATTAGAAAACAAAACCACTGTACTCTAGTCTCGGGTAGTGCCATAGCCTTTGTACCATAGCCTTCAAGGTGTTCTGTCTTGTTTCTCTTCTACTTGTTTTATTAAAGTTTTTATTGTCTATATATGAAATATTAATTTTTATGTTGTTGCTGTTCTTAAAATATTTTATTTTAATTGTTAATTACTTCTCTTATTTACTTGTTTCCTTGTCTCACTGGGATATTTTCCCTGTTGAAGCCATTGGCCTTATAGCATCTTGATTTTCCTACTAGAGTTTTAGTTTAGCAAGTAATAATAATAATAATAATAATAATAATAATAATAATAATAATAATAATAATAATAATAATAATAATAATAATAATAATAATAATAATGATAATAATACCGAATATAAAGGTAATTCTGTATAAGAAAAAAATTATATCAATACAAATTTAAGTAAAAATTAGTTCCATGAAATTTACAATGTACGAAGTAATTAGTAATGATAGCATTATACTAAACTTTTTTTTATTTCATTGTTCATAGGCTTAATATAATTAATCATGAATATCGCTAAACATAAACACACAAGCACACACAACTAAAGTAGAGGATTATATTCATGACGAAGATGATTTGGGAAACGGCTCTTAATAGTTTTCACAGCCAGTCTTTCTAACTAATTTAAATGGTTAATAAATGTACTCTTTTTCATTCGTTTCTTGGTGAGTATTTGTTTTTCGTCCCACGAAATATTGATTAATAGGTTAATGATAACAACATGGAAAAGATTGATGTCATTAACTAAGAAAAAGTTATTAAATGAAATAATTTTTCTCTCATAGTATACAACATTAGACTTGTGACAGGAAGGAAAATGGTATTTTTTGATAGTATTGTTTCATATCAAGAGACAACTTTTCATTGGATTCATGTAAACAAGTCTATGTAGCATTTTTACAGTATGGGATTACTAGAATAGTACATTTTTCTAGGGAGAGTTGTAATAATACAGCATATAACAGAAGATCATAAGAGCCAAAACGTTATTTACAAATTTTATTCAGAATAAATCGTTTTTAAAAACGCAGTCGATAAAAAAAATTTCAGTTGCATCAAATAGATAGCATCCAGGTAGCCGATAGACTGCTTATAAACAAGTTTGGCATGTGTCCGGCTAACAGCATCGGGTATTTTACAGCCCGAAGGAATTTCCTATTTTTATTCTCCAGCAGAACTGTTTCTCGACCAACTTTGCTGTTTTTTACATGAATCCCAGCGATATATTTTCTTCATTCACCTTTTTCACTTTACTTGTATGGCGTCTCAGCTAGGGTTGTTTGAACTTTGATATATTTCTCCAGCAAAAAATCTATCGACAATTCGTTAAATTTCTTTCAGTATTACAAAAGATGAAATGATTGGTATTATAAAATTAGAATAGAATAGCTTCTAGGCTTTAACGTCATTTTCAGCTGAAATAAAACTATGAAATGTCGTAATATGAATTCCTTGTGATCTCTAGAAGCTCTTCTCCCATCGTTCAGTTTCAATAGTTTCCATCTGTAATGAATTTTGGACATAAATCTCTGCCTGGCATTGGGACACAGGTATAGGGTTGATTGGGACGACGAGTTATGCCCTGTCAGTAGGAAAACCAGTTTGGAAATGCTGCAGAAACAGGCCCAGTAAAATAATTTGGTTTGAAACTTTAGTTTTATGAGGTAAAAGGGATGCGTGTTTTTCCTATTTTTTATCATAAATCAATGATATTTGATTAATTAATGAGATTTGTTTTCTCGCTGTTTTTGTCAGTAACATATTCAATGATATACTTTAAGAAAATTTGTTATTAGGTATTCAATTCTTCGCATATATGTTTGCTGCAGTTATAAGAACATGTTAATTGTTTCCTTGATCTTGTGTGTATTAGGTAAAATAAACTAGGCTAATTGTGGGATATTCTCGGTTTTAGACAAATAGAAAGACTTATAGACCAGTTTATAGATAAATAGAAAGATAAATGAACCGACAAAGGCATATATAGAAAGATAAGCTTACTTGGAAAAGAGAGTAACTGAAGCACGAAGAATACATTTCCCACCCCTCCCCAATAAGGTAAAATATGATAAAGAAATTAATCGTGAGTAAGATGGAAGTATGTTCGGAGACTCTGGCATTTGGTTGAACAGCAAAGGTTTTAGCCTACTTACTGAATTTAGAATTATGGATATATAACATTAAAACTTTCAAATAGATTCACTCGATAATCACAATAGAATCATAGCTTTATCATGATTAATTTTTATGTTAATATTATTTGCATTTGAAAAAGAAAAACACATCTTTGTTCATAGCGTGGTCATGAAAACTCAACAATATTGTCAAAATAATAAATTGGAATATGTTTCAACAAATATTCAGTTCCGCTACAGTCCATACAATAGCAACTTTTTTAATAGATTTGTAGCTTTGAAGGTATGAGGATACAAATATCAAGAAGGGAGTTAAACAAATTTCTTGCATAGATATTCAGCAGCCAGGTTTTCATGTCAAGATTTTAATGGATAAACAAAATTTGTCATTAGATAACCAACGTGGGTCAGATGGAAGTATGTCGGATATTATGTGGAAATATATTGTATTCAAAAATATTTTTTACATTTTCATGTTTTTAACTACCTAGGAAATTTAAGCTTTTCTTCATCCATCCATAAACACCAGCAAAAATCAATGTTTTTTTTTTTTTTTTTTTTTTTTTTTTTTTTTTTTTTTTTTTTTTTTTTTTTTAAACAATGCATATCTTTTCTTAATAGTTATGTAATGAGATATATATAGTACTTATCACTATTGTTATGAGCATAATAATATGGTAATTGAGGGTGAAGTAAATCAGTGAATAACAACAGTGAAAAGAAAAC
>NC_090728.1:116230089-116257589 GCF_036898095.1 Palaemon carinicauda | reverse complement strand
TGGGACTGAGGCAGATGGAGAGAGCTAACCAGAAACATCGACCTCACATACAAGTGGGAAAAGATGTAGATAAAGAAGAAGATGGAGTGTACACCGGCCTATTTTGTGAAGAGTCTTGCATTATAATGAAGTTCCTCTTAAATTTGTAAATTTGATTAAGTCGGTTCATGAGCATAGTAAGTAAAAAGTTTATGTTAATGGAGTCCTATCAAATGAATTTCCTGCGAACAGCTTAGTACTCCAAGGAAATGTGTTGTCATCTATGTTGCTTATCCTACTCATGGATATTGTAATGCTTAGAGCAGTTGTGGATGGTGGATAAGGATAAGACTGGGTAGGTATGCTGATGACGCTGTCCTTATTATCATAACACCAAACGGTATGCGATGCTTGTTTACAAGGATACATGGAGTATCACATGACGTTAGGCTCAAGAAAATTAGAAGAAAGAGAGATGATGAGAATGGAATACGCAATGGAGGAAGAACTATCATTGGAATGAGAAGGGATTAATGTGGAGTCATATAAATATTTACGAGTTATGATCTCTAATACAGGATCTTTAGAATTTGAGTTTAATGAAAAAAAAAAAAAAAAAAAAAAAAAAAAACATCAAATAATGGCTCGGGTAAGTAGAATTTGGAAATCAAAATGTCTTGAAATTACATAAAAAAAAAAAAACCGGCTATACATCAGTTTAGTGATATCGGTGTTACTGTATTAACATGAGTCGTGGTATGACAATGAAACGATATCCAACACATTTTATAGATTTTAGAACAAATCCCTCAAATGAATATTGGATGTTAAACAGCAGGACAGGATTAGAAACGAAACTATAAAAGAGATTACTCTAGTGTCATATTTGGATGAGATCATGGTGATGGGTAGATGGAGATGGTTTGGGTGGAGCTAGGACAATTCGCCGTAAACAAATTTGCCGTAGGACATTTGATTGTAAGACTTTTCGCCGTAAGAAAAATTGCCGTATGGATATTTTGCTGCAAGGACATTTCGCCGTAAAATGTATATTTTAGTTTTTAGCTTATTTCTTGTAGAAATCAATGTAACTATATTCATATAGTTATCTTCAAGTATATTTATCACTTTTCATTGATTTTCTTGTATTCATTAAATTATTTAAAAAGTTTTCTAAAAAATATTCAAAGCTAAAAATCATGTACGATTATAGCAATTGCTCGTAAATAATGTTGTTTTGCATTTTGATCATGACCTCTGACAATAATTAGTATGTGCTTATAAACATTTTTTTATTGTTTCTTGACTGCTGGTTCACCTCTTTCTGCATCGATTATCTCCTTTTTAGAAAGATATTCTTCATTTTTCAATACATTGATGAGTTTCCATAAATTTGGATGCGTATTGGTGACAGATGCTTGAAGCGCATTATGGAATCCTTCTACTCCATTGTTGGTATTAGCCAACTGATCTATGGTTCTTTGATAAACATTCCAAAGTTCGATAGAAAAAGTTGGAGAAATTCTACGACGACGAGGTCCCCTCCCTCTCTCTCCCCCAATGTAATGAGTTTCATAATATGCAACTAGTTCTTGTGGTAAGTCATCGTCATCAACGAACTCTATAAATGCACCAATGATGTCTGAAGGCGGTATGAATGCAAGTGCCATAAGGCACTTTACTTTTGTATTAAAAGCACAGTCACTTTGATATCGAACCTTAAGCCCCGTATCTGTCACTTTTCTGTAAACATTCTTACAGAAATGAAAATAACAGCCTGTTACATTTTCAGAAGGGAAAATGTTAGAAAAAGAATTAAAATACTAGCTAGTTCGAAATCAATCATTAGATTTTCAGGTTCTAGGGACTCGATATTAAATCTTTAACCTTTTAAAAAACGTATTGTAAGATTCCTTAGTCTTATTCGGAAGGAGATCGTAAACTCGTGGGATGCATGCATGTCCTATGTTGACATGTAGAATATGTAACTGTTAGACGATTTGAGGACAAACCTTAAATGTTCCATCTCATGCCCAATTTGTATGTCTTTCTAGATCGTGTAACCATGCAATCGTACCAAAGATCAACATTCTGTTTTCATCTTCCATTCCACTATCATAAAGTAAAAATCTTTCTCCGTTCTGTAAACACGCAAATTCTTCGGGAATTACATAACACATTTCCATTAAAATAAAGTAAAAAATATGGTAAACTACCGAATTTGTAATGACCTCATTTAAACATTTAACAACGGGTGTCAAAATTCATAACGACCCTACTCTCTCTCTCTCTCTCTCTCTCTCTCTCTCTCTCTCTCTCTCTCTCTCTCTCTCTCTCTCTCTCTCTCTCTCTCTCTCTCTCTCTCTCTCTCTCTTCATTCTTTTTTTTTAATCTATACATGACAAAGCATATACAATTTACGGCGAAATGTCCTTGCGGCAAAATATCCGTACGGCAATTTTTCTTACGGCAAAATGTCTTACAATCAATTGTCCTACGGCAAATTTGTTTACGGCAAATTGTCCGGTCTCCGGTTTGGGTAAGCTTCTCCCACTCCTAAAGAGAGATGAGTTCACTAAACTCTTATATGGGCTCCACAGGGCACTAGAACAGTTGGAGGACCTATCCCTACATATATGAGGACTATGAAGCGCGAAGTAGGATATGATGTATGGAGAAGTATTGGATTCAAAGCTCAAGATAAAGACGACTGGTGAAATTTAACCAAGGCCCTTTGTGTCAATAGACGTAGGAGGATATGACGTTGATGATGATAATGATATTTTTCTACTTTCATAAATGCTAATTTGATCTGGAGTGTTCTACTCTATCTTCTCTCCATAATCAGTCTGTAGTTTTCTTATATATCAATCCTCATATCGACCCAGAATAGTTTCAGGGTTTGACGCACCTTTTAACCCTCAATAAATGAAAATTCGATTAAAGCTTTGAGTTCTTTCTCAGATTACCTTTCTTATCTGAACAACAGAATCTTCTTCATCTAAAAGACATTAGACCATCCATAAAATTAGTTAATATCGATAAACTACATACCAGAGTACACAGGATTTTATTTATTGCGATAAATGTTTTATTACAAGCATGTACTTCAGGGTGGGTTGTTTGCATTGAGGTGAGTTCGAAATCTAATTTTGGACTTTGATGGAATTACTTATAACACTGCTGCCATGAATGATCATTTTATAAAGTAAACCATTGAATTATATGTAAAAAGAAGAGGTAGTGAGAGAGAGGGGGGAAGGAAGAAAAAAAAGTCGAACAGTTGGTAACAAAAAGATGAAAGATTTTCAAGATTATTTCTAAATTTATTACAGCTCTAACTCCACGTATTATATATGATGCCAGAAATAAGATGGCTAACTTTTTAGGAATATTTTATTCAAAGAAAGTGTTGTGGAAGGCGCATAGTAACGCGTGATAAAGAGAAAAAGTGTCCTGTGCTTACTTTTATTTCAATCCTTTACTGTTCCCTTTCTGTCTCTTTAGCTCTGGTGGAAACGACGATGTAAACTAAAATTATTTTTATTGCTTACTGTTTATTTTCTATTATTTAAGATTAAAAAACTATGATAAATTTACTGAAAAAATCTAAATCAGTCAGTTTGATACAAAAGCTTAGTAGATTACACTTTTGAAGCGATGGCACAGTTGGCTACATTAGTTCCGGTTCACTTAAGGGGGAACTAAGGAGACGTTTGACAACTGTACATTGAAACAGGTAACCCTATAATAGCAAAAGTAGAACTCTTTGTAACGTTACCAGTAAAGAAAAATCACTGAGGTTATAAACTAGTGAATAAAGCCTTTTTAATGATTTTACGAAGTCCCCCATAGAAAAATAATCTGCAGTCATTTGCCTAACCGGTCGCACTTCTTAGCTACCTACCAAGTATACCAGAACTAATTAATCCAATATTGCTTCAATCCCATCGAAAAAAATAATTCCTGTGGTCCATACATTAGACGAAAGTAAACTGTAATAAACTAACCGGGTCCCGTGATGCTCACTTCCATAAAATTTCTGTGGGGTGGGGGTCTTCCAGTGTACGCAAGACGATCTCGGAAGCCATTACAACTTGCGTAATATCAATTGAATAAGGTGCCAGCTCTATAGGATTTCAACTCGTTGCGAAGGTAACTCTCTATTCATTAACAAAAAACATAGTAGGGATAGAAGAGTGACTTGATACAAAACTTTAAATGAAACTTGCTCTATTGACAGAATAAAATTTATCATAGAGAGACTTTTGAAATAAAAAAAAATATTCATTTTATCGATGGTTTCAAAAGGTTTTTCAAAGATCTACTAAGAAAATCAATCTCTATAGAATACAGTCTTCAAATTGGCATGATAATCCCTCTGGAATATGATAGATTTTAACTCCTAAGACAAGTGTATTTCAAAATAGTGGTATACCGTTTTCAAAACTCTTATTTGGAACACAGATAAAGAATGAGGTAAGTAAACAGGTAAGATACGAAGCTTGAGAGCACTGAAATTGAAAAAACAGCATCTTGAATTCAGGTAATTTATATAAGGTCTTTAAACTCCTTACATTGCATGTTTTCTATTCTTCTTAGGATGATATCGTGATGGAACTGTTTTCGTTATTTTTTTGCCTAGATTGTAAAACCTCTAAATATTTTATATTATATAAACCTACACTTTCCAGACAACTCAACCGTAGAATCATGGGGCTTTGTCTCTTTTTGTTGTAAACTAAACATATCTCAAATATAAATAAATATTCTTTTCTGTTTGCTTGATTTGACCTATCAATAGGATAAGTTGTAGACTGCACCGTGGCAGGTGTTCTCTTCCTATCACTTACCATTTTGTCAGTTACATAAGGACTGAGCATTTCATGAATTGTATTTGTATCAAATGTTTTCAATCATTAATATATTTCCCTTCAATACGGCAATGCAACCACTCCATTTATATTTTCATATCTAAGTTTTTATAAGGGAAGATATTTACTGTATAATGTATATGGTTCTTTTATGCCCTCTAAGGATTTATTATATATATCATAAAGTAATTGGGAAGTTCAAAGTCAATATCTTACTGAACTATTTCAAGCCTTATACTGTTGGTTTGGGATATTTTTTCCTGAATGTAACTAAAAAGCAATACTGAATGGCTACAATAGAAGAGACCAAAGGAATCAAAGAATCAAAGAACAAAGCAGAGCGGCTGGTAGTCAAAGGACACAGCAAAGAAACATTAATAATGTTTTCAAAGGGTTGTGGAAGCTTTACTCCCAGTTTCAAATCTTTTCTCTATTGGACACCATTTCACTTGTTTGTAACAAAATTTCCCCAGAACCCAGTTGTCTAGTGAAGCGTTTGTAAGGATTTTTAAATCTCTAGATACAACATTAACTCTCGTTTACGTTTGGGGTTTAGAAATACTTCTTCAGTAAATGCGCTCTCTCTCTCTCTCTCTCTCTCTCTCTCTCTCTCTCTCTCTCTCTCTCTCTCTCTCTCTCTCTCTCTCTCCGAATTCGATAATGGTTACATAACACCGTAAATGTCTTCTTCATTTGACATACATCCCACTACATATTTTCTTTATTCACTCTTATTTACTAAAGTTAATCATCGTAAGTCCTCTGTATAAAGGACGCAATGCAACTTCTTGCTATCCTATTTCAAATTAGAGATACCGAATAGTCATTTTTTTTTTCGATTTTTTCCAGATGTGATGGATGCTAATTCCTTTCTCAAGTTAATCGTAATTCATAATCATACAAGCAATATCAAAAAACTTTGTAGACTACAACTACCTCTTTTCCATTAATCATCTAAAAACTATTTTACTTTTTTTTATTTTAATATTTATTACCTCCCCATTGGTAATTCCCTCCAAACAGCTCCAATTATGGTATTTTGAAAATTATCTGCAATTTCTTCTTTTTTTTTCTATGTGGGCGGTGCTTTCTCTTGAACCATTTCTCTAGGTCTGAATACTCATACTTTCTCCTTTACGATTTAATTTACATATTATAATTATCATGGCCAACCAATTCCAATTCCCACCCACCCCCCACCCCCACCCTCTTTCAGTGGGGATTTCGAAACGTCAACATTTATTTCCTCTTGTTTCGCAGATACCCATTACACCTATACCCAGGAAATCTTATACCGGAAACATATCTTGTAATGGAAAATGTTTCCCTTTACTTATAAACGATGTTATGAGCAAATACACATCCTAGTATCTATTTTTTTCGATGTATGTCTATATCTTGGACCATAGCTACATTCTTTACGTCTATTATTCTTTTTTTTTTTATTTAGAAAATTTATCGAATATTTGGGTTGCCTTTACTCTACTGCAATATGCTTGTATGATTATATTCCGCGTCAATATTCCTTGCTCATATGGTCCCAAGGTTTCTGACATATTAAAAGTAATGAATGCATTTAAAAATCCCTCACAGTAACTTACAGTAATAATTCCTTTCTTAGCAATATCTGTCATATTGGTTAAGTATTTTAATATATCAATACTTGTATGACTCAACATTATTTCCATCCCTACACTAACTCTCAGATATTTTGCAGCTAAATATAGAATTGTTTATTGTTCTTTTTGTAGCCATGAACAATTACCTTTCGTGCATTTCTATTGTTTATTTCTTGGTAAATTAAGATCGATGCTCATAAAATGTGGGATATTTCTATGCCGGTTATATCTTCCTCCTAACCGTTTGTTCTTTAACGAAAATCAAATTAACGTCCACACTTTTATCAGTAATTTCAATGTTCAAGGAACCTCGAGAAAGGTCATGAACCCTGTTGTTAAACTGGTCTTTAAATAGAATATCGTTAATTACTTTCTGTATATTTCTGTATCCATTTAACCGAACTTGACTCACCTGCAAGTATTTGGAAGTATAATTAAACAATTATACGCCTTCATATTTTACCTAAATTGCCACGAGTATAGCAGGTATTCCTATGATTAATGTCCTGCCCATCACAATTTCTCTTTATCTATATATCCCTGCTTGGTTTCTCTGTGTTCTATAGATACTATTTCTATATTGTCTCTTAAAAGATCTATAATAAAATATTCTCCATCGTCTGAGTCTTTTGTCACTTAACTACTGTATAAATTTTTTTTTTTTTTTTTTTTTTTTTTTTTTTTAATCAATATTCACTGAATGCTTTACTCATTTTGCTTGTAGACTTTTCGGATCTCGACTTATTTGTCTTTTCTCTTACCCTTATACCCTGAAGATGTATGTCAGTTAAGCTCAACCTGTGCGTTGGTCGTTATGATTTTTAAATGTACTAATTTGTGTATTGAGTCTTGCAATTCCATAATTTCAAATACATTATAATAATATATTGTGGAACTGCGTTCCTATTCTGGGCTACATTATATATTTATTCTTTATGTAATATTTATTTACCTTAATACGGACGAAAACTAGGCTTTTAAAGTTCGGGTTATGTGAGATCCGACGAATCCTTGTTTTCGTTAATGTAAGGCCCCCCCCCCCCCCCCAAGAAAAAAAATATAAGATCATAAATAGGCACAGTATGAAATAATCAATTACCAAAAGAGTATAAAGGTACTGGTAGGTAGTTGGTAATTAGAAACTAACTTTGAATCTGTAACAGCTATCAATAAAAACAATCCATATTTAATTGAACGCGTATTGTCGTGCTATTTCAGTAAAAAAAAAAAATAATCGTACCTACCATTAATAGGTTAGTTTAGGTTAGGCTAGGTTTGGTCGCATTATTAAACTTAAATTCCCGACCTGAAGAAAACAGACCATATTTTTTTTCACCTAAATTTAAGCGACCCCATTGTGTTGGGGTCCCCATTCTTCAGGTGATCCGACAAATTTGAATCATGCAAGGAGGAACGTGATGCTATTACGCTTTAATGGTTTAAAAAGTTCCTTTTTAATATAAGAAATATTGAAATTCAATTCACAGCCAGCTCTTCATCAATCCTGTCACTTTACCTTTCCCAAAGTTGAGCATTAAATCACTTGAAATTTGAGTCAGTAAAAGACTTTGTAAAAGATGGTCATTAGATTAAAAGAGTTCGAAATGTTTCGATTAAAAAAAAATCGAAATGGAAATCAGTTTCCCAAAATCTTTATCGCATTTCCATCTAAATTTCAGGTAGGAAGGAAAATATTTAACTGACAGGCATATGACCACTCGTTTCTGTGAATCAAAATTAGACTGATAAAATTAGAACTAAAAATGACTAGTTAGGTGACAAGATCCCACGAGGAAGAAGGATATCAATTAGAACTCATTTAGGAGATATAATTGAAATAGTTTCCTCAGAAACAAAATACCACCTTTTAACAGAATAATGTAAAATCAAGAGATAAGATAATGGTAAAACTATTAATCGTGAACATACTTCACATACTGGCGTCAATTCAGGTAAAATGTGAATACTATAATTATTTGTTATAAGCGAGTCAACGCCAGTTTAATAACTGAATAAATATATAACAAAGAAATTGACAGTTTCTGAACGTAACATCATATTCTAATTAGAGACCTGCTTAATAGCAAGGATCATAACATTTCTCTAGGTTAATTTTAATTCAGTCTGAACACTGAAATTACTAATATAAGAGTGGATATTAATTTGATTATCGTTAAATATCAAACAATTAAGGGGGAAGAGATAACCAGCATTTAGTAGGTTGGCCAGGGCACCAGCCGCCCATTGACATACTAACTCTGGAGAGTTATTGGGTCCTTTGACTGGCTACTCAGTACTAAATTGTATCCTTCTCTCTAGTCACGGTTCTTTCTCTTTGCCTACCCATACACCGAGCAGTCTGGCCTATTCTTTACAGATTCTCCTCTGTCCTCACACACCTAACAACAGAGAGATAACCAAACAATTTTTCTTCTCTCAAGGGGTTAACTACTGCAATGTAACTGTTCAGTGGCTACTTTCCTCTTGGCAAGGGTAGAAGAGACTCTTTACCTATGGGAATCAGCTCTTCTAAAAGGACACTCCAAAATCAAACCATTGTTCTCTATTCCTGGGTAGTGCCATAGCCTCTGCATCATGGTCTTTCACTGTCTTGGATTAGAGTTCTCTTGCTTGAGGGTAAACTCGGGAATACTATTCTATATAATTCCTCTTCCTCTTGTTCTGTTGAAGCATTTATAGTATATGTTGGAAATATTTATTATTGTTGTTGCTATTACTAAAATATTTAATTTTTCTTGTTTCTTTTCCTCACTGGGCTATTTTCCCCATTGGGGCTTCTGAACATATAGCATCCTACTTTTCCAACTATAGTTGTAGCTTAGCAATTAATAATAATAATAATAATAATAGTAATAATAATAATAATAATAAGTTATATTTTATAACTATTGATATTAATTTACATAAAGATCATCAATTTCCAATACACAAAGGGTAACTTTTCATTGCTACACAAAGAACAATGAACAATTCCATATAGAACGGCAGAATACTTGAGAGTTAGGGTAGGGTAGGAATGGACAAAATATTGGATCATAGAAGCATAAATATAATAGACTACTCAATCAAAGTGGCAGATATTGAAGAGAAAAGAATAATTACTGTGAGTCACTATGAGGGAATTCTTTTTTATGTATTGACAGCCCCTGACGTGTCAGATACTTTTGGAATATATGAGCAGAGAATGATGTTGTGGAATAGAATTATAAAAGCATATTGCACTAAAGATATGAAAAATATGCTTTGAATAATAAATGTAAAGAATACGGCTCTGCTCGAATATATAGACATAAATACAAAAAAAAATAAAGGTGGAAATATAATCGGGATATTTGGTACTGCACTTACTAGGAACAGCATTTATAAATATAGAGAAACATTTTCTAGTAGGAGATAAATTTCAGGTATGTTTTAAATATATGGGAAAAAAGAGGAAATAAATTCCGTAGTGTTAAATTGCTGGCTGAATGGGGGAGAAAAAGGTTTGCCATACCAATTAAGATATTAATATGAAGCTTTAAAGGAGAGAGTATATATGCTTCGAGAGATAGCACCAACCAAAAAAAAAATGTTAGCAGAAAACTTTCAAAATATCATAATTGGTGCTATATGTGAGATATTTCCATAGGAGCAGCAAAGGATTAACTAGATTATATCAGCGTTATTAGAGGGTTAATAGAAAAGTGTTTTACTATAGTAGTCTAAGATGTTTCTGTGATATTGCATCTGTAATCAATTATTACCACAGGATTTGTAATGATTGCTTACCAGAATGCATATCATACCACACGAGGTTTGGCTGCATATAAAAAGAAGAAAGAGAGAGAGATGATGAGAACGGAGTATGCAATAGAAAATGAAATATCATCGGAATGAGAAAGGATGAATAAGGTAGAATCATTTAAGTATTTATGAAATATGATCTCCAATACTGGGTGTTTACAATTAGAGTTTTGTGAAAGATTAAAAAAAAAAAAACAGAAAATCCGACAATGGGTATGTTATGTAAAACTTGGAATTTAAATCGCCTGAAATTACATATAAAAATCAGACTATATATCAGTTAAGTGAGATCAGTGTTACTCAATTGCCATGAGTCATGGCATAACAATGAAACAATCTCCAATAGATATAGTATATTTGAGAACAAAGCCTCAGACGTATATTTGCAGTTGAATGGCAGGATAGAATTAGAAAAGAAACTATAAGAGTTAATATTCGAGCGCCGTATGTGGTTGAGATCATGATGAAGGGTATATGAACATAGTTTGGGCATGCTCTTCGTACTCCCCAAGAGAGAAGTCCACCAATATTCTAAGGGGGCTCCACAAGGCACTAAAAGAGTTGGAATACCCAGACATATATTGCTGAGGACTATAAAGCACGGAGTAGATGATGAATGGAAAAAATTGAAATAAAAGTTCAGGTTAGAGACGACTGGTGAAATCTAAACGAGGTCCTTTGCTTTAATGGGTACTGTATAAGAGAGGATGATGATGATATAAATATATCATCATTATCAGCCGTATCTAGCCTGCTGCAGTACAACGGACTCAACCATATCCTTCCACTTGCGTCTGTTTATAGTTTTTCTATGCTAGTATAGTCATGTAAATTTTCTTTGTTCACGAATCCATCGTGTTCTAATCCATTCCCTTGCTTCTTTTGTAATCTCTATTATTCTTAATGACCATCTATTTTCTGTCATTGTCATAATATAGTCTGCCCACATTTTCTTACATGCTATAGAAATATACTCTAATATAGTTGTCTTGCGTGGCCTTGTTGCCTTTATTCCGTCTATTAGTGTTCATCTAATCAGTATTCTTTCCATAGCAGTCTGAATCTTAACTACCTTATGTTCTGAGGTTTTTGCAAGGCCTGGGATTCTGATGCAAGAGTTAACACTGGTAGGGCCATCTGATTAAATACTTCTCTTTCCCAAAAGAATGACATTTTACTTTTCATGAAATATATATATATATATATATATATATATATATATATATATATATATATATATATATATATATATATATATATATATATATATATATATACATATATATATTCTGGTATGATATTGCCTGATACTCCATTATGTAACAAACATGTGTCACATGATCGTACATAGTAGCGACATTTCATTTTGTGTATATATCATGCTTTCACCCTCGCTCTCCCCTCGCACTGACAAGGACCTGAAATAACGTCTGACTTTCTCACCGCCAACTGTTAACCAGTGCGGTGGCGGTTGAACTGGAAATTTCCTGTTACATTGAGTTTTTGTATATAAAAGCGAGTGGTCTGTAATAAAGTTACTCAGTTGCTTTCATCCTGCCTTTGAGTCAAAATCCTCGTTCGGCTCATCACATTAGTGACCCGGGAAGTCGACTCGCTCCTCCCGCCTTCCACGCCCCCTCGCCCTTCGTCGTTGGTTTTATGGGAAGTTGGCGCAGCTACTGCCCCACTTAAACTTTCGTCGTTCGCCAGCGTAGAGCCGTTTGCTTTGTTCAAGTTTCGCATCAATGGCGGGACTCCCTCAACCACCAAAGCAGATTATGTTCTCGTGGCAATACCCGAGGACACCTTCCCAGAAATATCCGACTGGCTTTGAGAACAAGGAGACACCCCAATAGCGTATGACGCCTTCAAAACATACCTTCTGCAGCAGTGATCGCCGTCGCCAGCCACCCGTATAGCAGTTGGGGTACCAAAGGGCTTCGCTCACCCTCAGGGAAATGACCAGTATCGCTCGCCTGCAACCTGCCGCAGACAGCTCTCCTCGTGAGGTGAACCTTCTTCATGCCCTTTGGATACCCCATTTACCCGAACCTGAACGCGCTGCCATACCCGATGTCAATAGTTTACCCATACAGGACTTGATGACCAAAGACGACGTCCTTATGGACAGCCACTTCACAACCTTCAAGACCTTCATGAACGCCTCCACTCCTGAAGAAGAGGACGCCTATATAACGTCAACAGAAGCTGACGTGAATGCTGTAGGATATTCACGCCTACCCCATGACATGCCAAAGTGGCAACAAAGCCACCCACCACCAACAACTCACTAGCACCCTAAGCAACGATTTTTACCCCCACTTACTGCCTTCCATTCGCTGCAGTTTTACTACCACCACAACAGATTCGAGGAAACCGCGAAAAAATATGCTAAGGATTGTCAGTGGCCAAAAAACGTGTAAGTAGGCCATCGCTAGTTGTGGTGGCCTCCTGTGTTTCTAATCTTTTCTTTTTACATGATGCAGGAACGGGCGTGCAATTTTTGATAGACACGGGTGCTTGTCGTTCTATTTTGCCAAGGGAACTCTTCACGACACGAAGTAGTCTGTCTATATCTGACAAGATCTGCATGGTAGGTACCAATGGATCTGCGATACCCACCTACGGTTACGAGAACCTTACATTATCGTTTGGAAACAGTAAATTTAATTGGAAGTTTTCGTGTATAACGTCCCATTGCCAATCCTCGATGCGAATTTCCTCTTTCAATTCCACCTTTTGGTCGATGTCACTCACCGTCGATTGGTCAACGTAGACTAGTACTTGTTGACACCTCTTCAACCCACCCCCTCCAACACTGCTCTCCACATCAGCGTACCCACGGGTGCCTACGCCCACCTCTTTCACGTCGTACAGGGAAGTTTTCCGCCCAGAACTTCGCCAAACGCCCATGGCTCCTGCTAAACACTGTATTTATCACCATATCAAGACAACAGGACCCCAAGTCTTCGCAAAATACAAGCGTCTGGCACCGTAACGATTGGAAGCCGCAAAACAGATGTTCGCTGAAATGGAGGAAATGGGTCTTTGCCAAAAGGCCTTCGGCCCATGGTCATCACCCTTACACATCGTTCCAAAGAAAGACGGCTCCCTCCGTACGTGAGGGGATTACAGGTGCCTGAACATGCAAACAGAACCGGATCACTACCCCCTCCCAAACATCGCGGACATGACCTCCTAACTGCACAAAGCAAAAGTTATCTCAAGGCTCGACCTCCGGAAGGAGTATTATTAGGTGCGTATGAACCCCGAAGACATCCCAAGACTGAAATCACCACTCCGTTTGGTACATACACCTTCAATTACTCCTCTTTTGGCCTTAGTAATGCTGGGGCCAGGTTTCAACATCTCATGAATGGCCTCTTAGGGGACCTCCCCTTCTGTGTATGTTATTTGGATGACATATTTGTGTTCCCCTCAAAAGAGAAAAACCTCCGTCACATGCGCATCGTGCTCAACCGCCTGCATTAAAACAGCCTTGTAGTCTGGTATGATAAGTGTACCTTCCGCGCAAACGAAGTATCGTTCTTAGGGCACCGCATCATTCCTGAAGGAGTAAATCCCTTCCATGAGAAAGTAGCAGCCGTTTAGGACTTCCCCGCGCCCTCGACCGTCAAAGCTCTGCAGAAATCACCGTTTTCTGCCAATCATTGCCGCCACTCTTGCTCCCCTCTAAGCCTCCCTCAAGGGCAAACCAAAGGACCTGTAGTGGGGTCCCCTTCAAGAAGAAGCCTTCTGCAATGCAAAGAAGCCCCTATCAACCGCTGCGGCTTTCACTTTTCCTATCCCACATGCTCCTCTCTTTCTCTCCACTGATGCCAGCCACATTGTTATTGGTGCAGTACTCGAACAGGTGGTCAACGGCTCGCCCCGCCCATTGACCTTCTTCAGCAGAAAACTGTCCAAAGCTGAATCGGGTTATTCTACCTTCGATCGCGAAGTGCTGGCAGTGTACTTAGCTATCCGTCACTTTCGCCATTCTTAGAAGGTACGCCCTTAGTCATTCGCACAGACCACATGACTCTAGTGCACACCTTCAATTGATAGTCAGACGCCTGGTCCGCCCGTCAACGCCGATATCTCTCCGCCGTGGCTTAATACAATTGCACCCTTCAATACGTCCCTGGGAGAAATGAATCCCATTGCCGATGCCTTGTCAAGAAATACGTTTGCTTCCGTTCGACTAAGATTGGACTACAACACCTCGGCTGAAGCCCAACGATAGGATCTAGAGTATCAAGAATGTAGGACATCCTGCACGTCGCTCCGTTGGGAAGACTTCCCCCTTGAAGACTAAAACACCAACCTCCTCTGTGACGTCAGTACTGGTAAACCTCAACATTGGATTCCTGCTCCCATTCACTGGCAGGTGTTTGATTTCATTCACGGCTTTTCCCATTCCTCGTGCCGTTCTTCTGCACAGCTGCTGAAGACGAAGTTCATTTGGCATGGCATTTCTAAGGATGCTAAGGATTGGGTCCGCGCCTGTACTTCTTGCCAAACTTCCAAAGTACATTGACACACAGAATCATGAGTGGGCAGCTTTCCTCAACCTCAACGTCGTTTCACACACATTCACATCAACGTTATGGACTCTCTACCCACATCACAAGGACATTGTTACCTGTCTACCGTCATTGAGCGCTCCACATGTTTCCTTGAAGACATTCCCATGGAAACTGCAACGTCTACCTCATTTACATCTTACTCACTCAGGATGGATTGCAAGATTTGGTATCCCAGAGTATATTACTTCTGACAGTGGTACCACTTTCAACTCCCAATTGTGGACATCATTAGGAAATCTTCTGGACATCAATCTAAATAGGACAACTGACTTCCACCCCGCTGCCAATGGATTGGTTGAAAGTTTTCATCGCACCCTCAAAGTAGCTTTGATGTCCCACTGCAAGGATCCAACTGGTGTCCTTAGCTTTCCTGGGTCTTCCTGTGGCTAAGGACCACTCCTAAAGACGCCCTCGACATCTCGGCAGCTGAAATGGTGTATGGTAACCCGTTGGTCGTCCCTGCAGAATTTTTTCCTTCTGCAACCTCCTCCAACGATCTCCAGCTCATAAGTTACGACGTGGAAAAATTTACTCCATGCTGCCAGACTTACCAGCCCCCTTACTGCCTTCCATTCGCTGTAGTTTTGCTAACACCACAATAGATTCGAGGCAACCGCGAAGAAATGTGCTAAGGATTGTCAGTGGCCAAAAAACGTGCCTACACCCACTTCGTCACGTCGTACAGGGAAGTTTTCCGCCCAGAACTTCGCCAAACGCCATTGGCTCCTGCCAAACACGGTATTTATCACCATATCAAGACAACAGGACCCCAAGTCTTCGCAAAATACAGGTGTCTGGCACCGTAACGATTGGAAGCCGCCAACCAGATGTTCGCTGAAATGGAGGAAATGGGTCCTTGCCAAAAGGCCTTCGGCCCATGGTCATCACCCTTACACATCATTCCAAAGAAAGACGGCTCCCTCAGGACGTGAGGGGATTACAGGTGCCTGAACATGCAAACAGAACCGGATCACTAACCCCTCCCAAACATCGCGGACATGACCTCCTAACTGCACCAAGCGAAAGTTATCTCAAGGCTCAACCTCCCGAAGGAGTATTATTAGGTGCGTATGAACCCAAAAGACATCCCCAAGACTGAAATCACCACTCCGTTTGGTACATGCACCTTCAATTACTCCTCTTTTGGCCTTAGTAATGCTGGGGCCAGGTTTCAACATCTCATGAATGGCCTCTTAGGGGACCTCCCCTTCTGTGTATGTTATTTGGATGACATATTTGTATTCCCCTCAAAAGAGGAACACCTCCGTCACATGCGCATCGTGCTCAACCGCCTGCATTAAAACAGCCTTGTAGTCTGGTATGATTAGTGTACCTTCCGCGCAAACGAAGTATCGTTATTAGGGCACCGCATCATTCCTGAAGGAGTAAATCCCTTCCATGAGAAGGTAGCAGCCGTTTAGGACTTCCCCGCGACCTCGACTGTCAAAGCTCTGCAGAAATCACCGTTTTCTGCCAGTCATTGCCGCCACTTTTGCTCCCCTCTACGCCTCCCTCAAGGGCAAGCCAAAGGACCTGTAGTGGGGTCCCCTTCAAGAAGAAGCCTTCTGCAATGCAAAGAAGCCCCTATCAACCGCTGCAGCTTTCACTTTTCCTATCCCACATGCTCCTCTCTTTCTTTCCACCGATGCCAGCGATATTGTTATTGGTGCAGTACTCGAACAGGTAGTCAACGGCTCGCCCCGCCCATTGACCTTCTTCAGCAGAAAACTGTCCAAAGCCGAATCGGGTTATTCTACCTTCGATCGCGAAGTGCTGGCAGTGTACTTGGCTGTCCGTCACTTTTGCCATTTCTTAGAAGGTACGCCCTTTTTCATTCGCACAGACCACATGACTCTAGTGCACACCTTCAATTGATAGTCAGACGCCTGGTCCACCCGTCAACGCCGATATCTCTCCGCCGTGGCTGAATACAATTGCACCCTTCGATACGTCCCTGGGAGAAATGAATCCCATTGCCGATGCCTCGTCAAGAAATACGTTCGCTTCCCTTCGACTAGGATTGGATTAAAACGCCTTGGCTGAAGCCCAACGATAGGATCTGGAGTATCAAGAATGTAGGACATCCTGCACGTCGCTCCGTTGGGAAGACTTCCCCCTTGAAGACCCCAACACCACCTTCCTCTGTGACGTCAGTACTGGTAAACCGCGACATTGGATTCCTGCTCCCATTCACTGGCAGGTGTTTGATTTCATTCACGGCTTTTCCCATTCCTCGTGCCGTTCTTCTGCACAGCTGCTGAAGACGAAGTTCATTTGGCATGGCATTTCTAAGGATACTAAGGATTGGGTCCGCGCCTGTACTTCTTGCCAAACTTCCAAAGTACATTGACACACAGAATCAGGAGTGGGCAGCTTTCCTCAACCTCAACGTCGTTTCACACACATTCACATCAACATTATGGACCCTCTACCCACATCACAAGGACATCGTTACCTGTCTACCGTCATTGAGCGCTCCACATGTTTCCTTGAAGACATTCCCATGGAAACTGCAACGTCTACCTTATGTACATCTTACTCACTCT
Source organism: Palaemon carinicauda (assembly GCF_036898095.1). Taxonomy (NCBI): domain Eukaryota; kingdom Metazoa; phylum Arthropoda; class Malacostraca; order Decapoda; family Palaemonidae; genus Palaemon; species Palaemon carinicauda. The sequence goes on along the minus strand of NC_090728.1, from coordinate 116,240,178 downwards.
CAGGATGGATTGCGAGATTTGGTATCCCAGAGTATATTACTTCTGACATGGGTACCACTTTCAACTCCCAATTTTGGACATCATTAGGAAATCTCCTGGACATCAATCTAAATAGGACAACTGACTTCAACCCCGCTGCCAATGGATTGGTTGAAAGGTTTCATCGCACCCTCAAAGTAGCTTTGATGTCCCACTGCAAGGATCCAACTGGTTTACTTAGCTTTCCTGGGTCTTCCTGTGGCTAAGGACCACTCCTAAAGACGCCCTCGACATCTCGGCCGCTGAAATGGTGTATGGCAACCCGTTGGTCGTCCCTGCGGAATTTTTTCCTTCTGCAACCTCCTCCAACGATCTCCAGCTCATAAGTTACGACGTGGGAAAATTTACTCCATGCTGCCAGACTTAGCAGCCCCCTTACTGCCTTCCATTTGCTGCAGTTTTGCTACCACAACAGCAGATTCGAGGCAACCGCGAACAAATGTGCTAAGGATTGTCAGTGGCCAAAAGACGTGTAAGTAGGCCATCGCTCGTTGCGGTTCCCTCCTGTGTTTCTAATAATTTTTTTTTACATGATGCAGGAACGGGCGTGCAATTTTTGGTAGACACGGGTGCTTGTCGTTCTATTTCGCCAAGGGAACTCTTCACGTCACGAATTAGTTTGTCTATGTCTGCTGACATCTGCATGGTAGGTACCAATGGATCTGCGATACCTACGTACGGTTACGAGAACCTTACGTTATCGTTTGGAAACAGTAAATTTAATTGGAAGTTTTCGTGTATAACGTCCCATTGCCAATCCTCGATGCGGATTTCCTCTTGCAATTCCACCTTTTGGTCGATGTCACTCACCGTCGATTGGTCAACATAGACTAGTACTTGTTAACACCTCTTGAACCCACCCCCTCCAACCCTGCTCTCCACATCAGCGTACCCACGGGTGCCTACGCCCACTTCGTCACGTCGTACAGGGAAGTTTTCCGCCCAGAACTTCGCCAAACGCCCATGGCTCCTGCCAAACACAGTATTTATCACCATATCAAGACAACAGGACCCCAAGTCTTCGCAAAATATAGGTGTCTGGCACCGTAACGATTGGAAGCCGCCAAACAGATGTTCGCTGAAATGGAGGAAATGGGTCTTTGCCAAAAGGCCTTCGGCCCATGGTCATCACCCTTACACATCGTTCCAAAGAAAGACGGCTCCCTCCGTACGTGAGGGGATTACAGGTGCCTGAACATGCAAACAGAACCGGATCACTACCCCCTCCCAAACATCGCGGACATGACCTCCTAACTGCACAAAGCGAAAGTTATCTCAAGGCTCGACCTCCCGAAGGAGTATTATTAGGTGCGTATGAACCCAGAAGATATCCCCAAGACTGAAATCACCACTCCGTTTGGTACATGCACCTTCAATTACTCCTCTTTTGGCCTTAGTAATGCTGGGGCCAGGTTTCAACATCTCATGAATGGCCTCTTAGGGGACCTCCCCTTCTGTGTATGTTATTTGGATGACATATTTGTGTTCCCCTCAAAAGAGGAACACCTCCGTCACATGCGCATCGTGCTCAACCGGCTAATTTAAAACAGCCTTGTAGTCTGGTATGATAAGTGTACCTTCCGCGCAAACGAAGTATCGTTCTTAGGGCACCGCATCATTCCTGAAGGAGTAAATCCCTTCCATGAGAAGGTAGCAGCCGTTTAGGACTTCCCCGCGCCCTCGACCGTCAAAGCACTGTGGAAATCACCGTTTTCTGCCAGTTATTGCCGCCACTCTTGCTCCCCTCTACGCCTCCCTGAAGGGCAAGCCAAAGGACCTGTAGTGGGGTCCCCTTCAAGAAGAAGCCTTCTGCAATGCAAAGAAGCCCTTATCAACCGCTGCGGCTTTCACTTTTCCTATCCCACATGCTCCTCTCTTTCTTTCCACCGATGCCAGCGATAATGTTATTGGTGTAGTACCCGAACAGGTGGTCAACGGCTCGCCCCGCCCATTGACCTTCTTCAGCAGAAAACTGTCCAAAGCCGAATAGGGTTATTCTACCTTCGATCGCGAAGTGCTGGCAGTGTACTTGGCTGTCCGTCACTTTTGCCATTTCTTAGAAGGTACGCCCTTATTCATTCGCACAGACCACATGACTCTAGTGCACACCTTCAATTGATAGTCAGACGCCTGGTCCACCCGGCAACGCCGATATCTCTCCGCCGTGGCTGAATACAATTGCACCCTTTGATACGTCCCTGGGAGAAATGAATCCCATTGCCGATGCCTTATCAAGAAATACGTTCGCTTCCCTTCGACTAGGATTGGATTAAAACGCCTTGGCTGAAGCCCAACGATAGGATCTAGAGTATCAAGAATGTAGGACATCCTGCACGTCGCTCCGTTGGGCAGACTTCCCCCTTGAAGACCCCAACACCACCTTCCTCTGTGACGTCAGTACTGGTAAACCTCAACATTGGATTCCTGCTCCCATTCACTGGCAGGTGTTTTATTTCATTCACGGCTTTTCCCATTCCTCGTGCCGTTCTTCTGCACAGCTGCTGAAGACGAAGTTCATTTGGCATGGCATTTCTAAGGATGCTAAGGATTGGGTCCGCGCCTTTACTTCTTGCCAAACTTCCAAAGTACATTGACACACAGATTCAGGAGTGGGCAGCTTTCCTCAACCTCAACGTCGTTTCACACACATTCACATCAACGTTATGGACTCTCTACCCACATCACAAGGACATCGTTACCTGTCTACCGTCATCGAGCGCTCCCCATGTTTCCTTGAAGACATTCCCATGGAAACTGCAATGTGAACCTCATGTACATCTTACTCACTCTCAGGATGGATTGCAAGATTTGGTATCCCAGAGTATATTACTTCTGACAGGGGTACCATTTTCAACTCCCAATTGTGGACATCATTAGGAAATCTCCTGGACATCAATCCAAATAGGACAACTGCCTTCCACCCCGCTGCCAATGGATTGGTTGAAAGTTTTCATCGCACCCTCAAAGTAGCTTTGATGTCCCACTGCAAGGATCCAACTGGTGTCCTTAGCTTTCCTGGGTCTTCCTGTGGCTAAGGACCACTCCTAAAGACGCCCTCGACATCTCGGCAGCTGAAATGGTGTATGGCAACCCGTTGGTCGTCCCTGCAGAATTTTTTCCTTCTGCAACCTCCTCCAACGATCTCCTGCTCATAAGTTACGTCGTGGGAAAATTTACTCCATGCTGCCAGACTTACCAGCCCCTAGCGAAGCATCACATACCGACAGACCTGCACTCTGTAACGCATATCTTTTACACAACGACACTAGCAAGCCAACGCTAACGCCCCCTCACACAGGCCCTTTCATTATGATCCGACATAGTCCGAAAGCATTGCTTCTAAACATTCGTGGCAAAGAAGATTGGGTCTCCATTGATCGTCTAAGACCTGCTTATATCCTGCCAGATCACCCACCTAGAGTTCGCTTCTATAGATCAGGCCGCCCTGTTTAACTAGTACAGTATGTGTCATTTCTAGGGGGAGAACCATGTACCGACCGTATGTCACACGATCATACATAGTAATGTCATTTGATCTTTTATATATATTATGTTTGCGTCTTCGCTCTCCCCTCGCACTGACAAGGACCTGAAATAATATGTCTGTTTTTCTCACTGTTAACTGTTAACCGCTGTGGTGTCAGTTGAACAGGAAATTTCCTGTTGCATTGAGTTTTTGTATATGTAAGCAAGTTTTCTGTGATAACGTTACTCAGTTGCTTTCATCCTGCCATCGAGTTAAAATCTTCTCTTGGCTCATCACAATTACGAAACAAACCATACTTGGTAAGACATGGTTCCGTTTTCTCTTTTATCCTCTCACCTGCAAGCTGAAGTGTGCGTCTGTATATATTCTTGTCATTCTTAGATAGATATTGAGAACTTTTTTGCTTTGATTTAGTCTTTTAGAACAATTCTTGAAAATATGGAAAAGTAACACTGTGTTCTCGAAGGGGAGTTAGGAAGCATTCAAAGATTTGGTGCTTGGTAGATATAATAAAAGTCAAATACATTCATACATATATGAGTGCACACACGTACATAAGCACAATCATATATTTGTGTATATATACATATAAATATATATATATATATATATATATATATATATATATATATATATATATATATATATATATATATATATATATATATGCACACACAATAATATATAATATATATATATATATATATATATATATATATATATATATATATATATATATATATATATATATATATATATGTATATATATATATGTATCTATATCTATCTATCTATCTATATATATATATATATATATATATATATATATATATATATATATATATATATATATATATATATATATATATATATATATATATATAAATGTATATATATACAATTATATATATATATATATATATATATATATATATATATATATATATATATATATATATATATATGTATATATATATATATATATATATATATATATATATATATATATATATATATATATATATATATATTAATATGTATATATATGCACAATTAATAATATATATATATATATATATATATATATATATATATATATATATATATATATATATATATATATATATATGTGTGTGTATATATATATATGTATATATATATATATATATATATATATATATATATATATATATATATATGTATGTATATATATATATATATATATATATATATATATATATATATATATATATATATATATATATCTCTCTCTCTCTCTCTCTCTCTCTCTCTATATATATATATATATATATATATATATATATATATATATATATATATATATATATATATATATATATATATATATATATATATATATAAGTACTCTATATCCTTATATGATTTGTGTTTCCATAAATTTTCACTGCTGGTAGTTATTTTGCCACTATTTGTAGAAGGGAAACTACACTGAAAATTGAATAATTATATTACTGTATGCTACAAGAAATTTATTCAATGACTATAAATATATGGGTACAGTCGTTTGCTCAAGGTTTTGCATCTGTATAAAAACATGCTTGTCTTTCTTTTCTTTTATTATTACAAGTCATCCCTCTTTAGAATTCCAGATTAGCCCAGGATGTCAAATCTGACCATTTACTTATTGAATAGATATATTGTTGTTTCCCCTTCATTATATTGAACACAATTACAATGGCATTTAAATATATTCTACTGAATATTAGATAGTGACAATTTATTGTTATAGATAATGGTATTTAGAAGTACTGAAAAATTTCACATTTACTTGCTCCTTAGAATTAAATACAATTCTATTTCTAAGAAGGACTAAATAGGTCTGATATTTAAGAATGACATAATCCTATCGTCGTATAATAATTTCAACGAACCATTGATATAATAAATTAATATGTATATGTAAAAGTTTTTATACATCAACAGGAAAGACATTCTGGAATATATTCGATTTGAGATATTAATATATTGTTTTGCTTACTCGTTGTATCATCAGTATTGTTGGTTGGCTAGAGCACCAACCGCTAGAGAGTTATGGGGACCTTTGACTGGCCAGACAGTATTACATAGGACCCTTCTCTCTGGTTACGGTTCTTTCCTTTTGCCTGCACAGACACCGAATAGTCTGGCCTATTCTTTACAGATTTTCTTCTGTCCTCATACACCTGGCAACACTGAGATTACCATACTATTCTTCTTCTATCTAGGGGTTAGCTACTTTCCTCTTAGTAAGGGTAAAAGAGACTCTTCAGCTATGGTAAGCAGCTCTTCTGGGAGAAGGACACTCCAAAATCAAACAATGTTCCCTAGTTTTGGGTAGTGCCATAGCCTCTGTACCATGGTATTCTACTGTCTTGGGTTAGAATTCTCTTGCTTGAGGGTACACTCGGGCACACTGTTGTATCTAGTTTCTCTTCCTCTTGTTTTGATATAGTTTTTTAAAGTTTATATTGGCAATATTCATTTTATGTTACTATTCTTATAACATTTTCCTTATTTCCTTTCCTCACTAGGCTATTTTCCCTGTTGGAGTCCCTGGGCTTATAGCATTTTTTTTTCCAAATAGGGTTGTGGCTTAGCATTCGATAATAATAATAATAATATTAATAATAATAATAATAATAATAACAATAATAATAATAATAATAATAATAATAATAATAATAATGAAATGTGTTAAGTTTTCTGAGTTTTCGGCATGTGGAAAATATATAGTTTTGATAGCTAAGAATAGAATAATTTGCACTGGTTGGTCAAGGAAATAAGAAAAAAGCTCTGTCATTTTTGGACGCACCCTTGTTCATATGAAAATATGTTAAATAGACCATGCATATTTCAAAAAGTCTCTTTGCTTAAAGATAGATGATTTAATGGCTGTAAAGGTAGAGAGAAAGGTTAAGGAGCAAGCTGATTTTAGACGAGAATATGCAGATAGGAAATTATACGAAGACAATTAATCTATTTGGCGATGGAATATTTTTAAGTGTTGGTGAAAGTGGAGGATAGGAGAAAAAAAATTAATCTGGCCGATGCAAGAATAGTCGACAATAACACAAATTTTAGAATGTGCGTAAAAGTGATATTGAAAATATCTTGACGACAATTTTAAAGTTGGAATTATGAATGTTTAAAGTGATGATAGAAATTAAGGATGGGTGATAAGTAATAGAGGGATTGAATGTCAAATAGGCTGACCATTGATCTTCAGTCAATACACCAGAAAAAAGAAAAATTTTCATATAAATGTTTAATAGATAAAATCTTCTAGAATAGGGGTAACAATAAAAATGAAAATTATAGAACCAGTGAATGATTTGGTATACCGCATTTTTAGAATTATTGTTAAGAATGTATTACTGATGAGAGAAAGACAAGATAATGGAATTGCAGTGTGGCTTTAGACAAGAAACTTTGTAAATAAATCAAGTGGGTTTTATTCAACAGTTTAGTGCGGATTTTGAGAGCAAAGGAAAGGTTGCATGTGGCTATACATTCAAATGAAAAACAAAACTTGAATGTGAAATGATATCCATGGAAGGGTTAAGTGAATATGATATAATGGGTAATTTGTTTAGAAAGATTTAAAGGTTTCTCAAGGAGAGAGTCGTTTAAAGTATAGAGAATAAAAGGACAACTACGCTAGTTACTTATAACAATGAGCGAAAGCTCAACTGCGGTCTATCTCCATGACAATTTTCATCTTTTTTTTTTTAATGACGAATGATGAAATAGCCTGGATAAGGATGGATTTAGGTATAATATGTCTAATAAATTTCAGCGAAAAGAAAAAAAAAACGCTGTTAATATTGCATGGATTGTATTATGATTGCAATTGATAAGGTTGGAATTGATATTGGTAAATAAAAAAGGCAGTAACTAGCGAAGTGTTTGAAAAATATATAGCAAGCGTAAATAATTACTAATTAATCTGGGCAAAGTTAAAGTTATAACAATGAATGAGATTTCACATAATAGATGTTTTTGTGTTTGTGGATGACTGGCAAATAAAAACACTTGATTCGTGTATGTCATTGAAATAATATGATAAATAATGATTGAATGAAAAAAAGTCCTGGAACAGGAAAAACGCAAGTCAAATATAGGCTTTAGAATTCGAGTGTTGAACATTGCCACGACTCCCCTTTCAAGAAATTATGGGACTATCGACAAAACTTAATTTAGGCTTTAGAATAGGGCTGTAAATGAGAAATGTATGGGCATTAAAATGAGTATATATATATATATATATATATATATATATATATATATATATATATATATATATATATATATATATATATATATATATATATATATATATATATATATATATATACCACTTTGTTTTTGTTTAAGGTTATTTGTTTAAATGAAGAACTGGTGTTGGGAGTAGATATGAATGAAAAATACTGAACAGTTGCGGGTAAAGGGAAATAAAACATCAACTTGGTGGATTTAAGAGATCGTGTAACTATTAATGTTATCATTATATAAGGTCAAATTATAATCCTCATCTTACGGCCTAGTGGCTAAGGTCTCTAATTCCGAATTGTGGGTCTAAGTTCGAGCCTTACACGTACCTCGATAAAGTTTTCACAATAGTAAAACAGATCTAAATATAGAGAGAGGGGCAGAGACAAGGGACAGTGCCATTGCCCTATCAAGCAGAACAATGCTAAAGAGACTGACTGTACTACATATCATCAGACCCTCACTACCCAAGCTAGAACCAAGGAGAGCCAGGCAATGGCTACTGATGACTCAGTAGATAAACCTATAGGATTCCGCAAAACCCCCATCCTTAGCTCACAAGGATGGTGGGGTTACAGCTATCAAAGGAATTAATGAGTTTGAGCGGGATGCAACCACCTCGGGTACGAACCTTGTTTTTCCACATCTACCAGTATCCAGTTTTGAATACCTTGCCTCATAACACATGAATCGATGAGTGGGTAGTTTACTGTTTCTTAACAAATGCATTCACAGTTTTAATTGTAGTTTCCTTTGTAGATAAAATGAAAAATTACATTTATAAATATGACAATTGTTTCTGAAGACATTGCTACTCTTCTTGTTACCTTTGACAGGTAATATGCTGGTGGCCAAGCCTATTAAACCATGTAGTTTGCAGTGTTACTCTCTTAAGCAACCCTCTAAGCTCCAAAAAGAATGTATTTCTGTTTACGCTTACTGAGAACTATAGTCATTAGAGAAATTAAAGGGGATAGAGTGCACGCATTAGGATTTATTGGGTAAGTTTAATGAATTACTCTACGAGATATTGCGTTACCTCACTACGAGAAGGGTAAAAACTTAACCAAGAAGGAGGCGATTTATAAGTTAAGAGGGAAGTTGCGTCAGGAGACTTCTCAATTAAGTAATAAATTTATCAGTTTAGATATATTGAACTATAATATTGACACTCTCACCATACCTGTGAGTGGAGCTAAGGTTTATGGGCGACTATAGGCCTATAAGGTGAGTGAGCAACAGCTATTGTCTAGCTCTCCCTGGGCCTACCAAGAGTGGAGAATTGTCTTGGGCCCTGATCATATTAATATATGATCGGGATCTTGGAAACTGTTCTGTCCCTTAGATGTGCCGCTTGTGAGCAACCTATCGATAATCAGAATGATACAGCCACTATGGTTCCATGTGGAATATAGTCGGATGAGGAGAATTAATATGAAATAAAAGGATAAAATATAAAAATGGAGAAGGCAAAGATAAACAAGATAGAATGTCAAATTTCCTAATCAAGAAACGATATTCATAAAAGCATGCGCGACCTCGTGTAAATCTGAAGTTCCAACTACTCCAATACAAATGGAATAAACGAGCATTGATAACACGGAATTGTGAAAGTGAATTCAAGAAACAAATGAAGTTTGGAAACAGAGCACAAGGGTAGATTACACACGTAAATCTTGCTGCTAACAACCTAGAGATTTTCGAGACGAGCGTACTAATCCCTTCTGCTGCAATATTGGAAGAATCTTTCTGCTATTATTCTCTTGTTTTGCTTCTCGAATCACCTTTTATAAAGCGGGTTGGCTTATTGCTGGATACCACAAACACACACACACACACACACACACACATATATATATATATATATATATATATATATATATATATATATATATATATATATATAAATATATATATATATATATATATATATATATATATATATATATATATATATATATATATATATATATATGTATATATATACTATAAAAATATATATATAAATATATATGTATATATATATATATATATATATATATATATATATATATATGCGTGTATATATATATATATATATATATATATATATATATATATATATATATATATATATATATATATATATATATATATGTGTGTGTGTGTGTGTGTGTGTGTGTGTGTGCAAATAAGCTATATATTTTTGATACCTTAATATCTGGATTCTGATTAGAGCCCCAGGCGAAATCACACAAAGACAAGAGCCAGTGACCGACCGGGAGTCGAACCCT
>NC_090728.1:116222589-116225089 GCF_036898095.1 Palaemon carinicauda | reverse complement strand
TGTTTTGCTTACTCATTGTATCATCAGTATTGTTGGTTGGCCAGAGCACCAACCGCCTGTTGAGATACTACCGCAAGAGAGTTATGGGGACCTTTGACTGGCCAGACAGTACTACATAGGACCCTTCTCTCTGGTTACGGTTCTTTCCTTTTGCCTACACAGACACCGAATAGTCTGGCCTATTCTTTACAGATTTTCCTCCGTCCTCATACACCTGACAACACTGAGATTACCAAACTATTCTTCTTCTCTCTAGCGGTTAGCTACTGCACTTTAATTTCAGTGGCTACTTTCCTCTTGGTAAGGGTAAAAGAGACTCATCAGCTATGGTAAGCAGCTCTTGTAGGAGAAGGACACTCCAAGATCAAATAATTGTTCCCTAGTTTTGGGTAGTGCCATAGCCTCTGTACCATGGTATTCTACTGTCTTGGGTTAGAATTCTCTTGCTTGAGGGTACACTCGGGCACACTGTTGTATCTATTTTCTCTCCCTCTTGTTTTGATATAGATTTTTAAAGTGTATATAGGCAATATTCATTTTATGTTACTATTCTTAAAATATTTTCCTTATTTCCTTTCCTCATTGGGCTATTTTTCCCTGTTGGAGTCCCTGGGATTATAGCATTCTTTTTTTCCAAATAGGGTTGTGGCTTAGCATTTGATAATAATAATAATAATAATAATAATAATAATAATAATAATAATAATAATAACAATAATAATAATAATAATAATAATAATAATAATAATAATAATAATAATAATAATAATAACAATAATAATTATAATAATAATAATAATGAAATGTGTTAAGTTTTCAGAATTTTCGGCATATGGAAAATATATGGTTTTGATAGCTAAGAATAGAATAATTTGCACTGGTTGGTCAAGGAAATAAGAAAAAAGCTCTCTGTCATTTTTGGACGCACCCTTGTTCATATGAAAATATGTTAAATAGACCATGCATATTTCAAAAAGTCTCTTTGCTTAAAGATAGATGATTTAATGGCTGTAAAGGTAGAGAGAAAGGTTAAGGAGCAAGCTGATTTTAGATGAGAATATGCAGATAGGAAATTATACGAAGACAATTAATCTATTTGGCGATGGAATATTTTTAAGTGTTGGTGAAAGTGGAGGATAGGAGAAAAAAAATTAATCTGGCCGATGCAAGAATAGTCGACAATAACACAAATTTTAGAATGTGCGTAAAAGTGATATTGAAAATATCTTGACGACAATTTTAAAGTTGGAATTATGAATGTTTAAAGTGATGATAGAAATTAAGGATGGGTGATAAGTAATAGAGGGATTGAATGTCAAATAGGCTGACCATTGATCTTCAGTCAATACACCAGAAAAAAGAAAAATTTTCATATAAATGTTTAATAGATAAAATCTTCTAGAATAGGGGTAACAATAAAAATGAAAATTATAGAACCAGTGAATGATTTGGTATACCGCATTTTTAGAATTATTGTTAAGAATGTATTACTGATGAGAGAAAGACAAGATAATGGAATTGCAGTGTGGCTTTAGACAAGAAACTTTGTAAATAAATCAAGTGGGTTTTATTCAACAGTTTAGTGCGGATTTTGAGAGCAAAGGAAAGGTTGCATGTGGCTATACATTCAAATGAAAAACAAAACTTGAATGTGAAATGATATCCATGGAAGGGTTAAGTGAATATGATATAATGGGTAATTTGTTTAGAAAGATTTAAAGGTTTCTCAAGGAGAGAGTAGTTTAAAGTATAGAGAATAAAAGGACAACTACGCTAGTTACTTATAACAATGAGCGAAAGCTCAACTGCGGTCTATCTCCATGACAATTTTCATCTTTTTTTTTAAATGACGGAATGATGAAATAGCCTGGATAAGGATGGATTTAGGTATAATATGTCTAATAGATTTCAGCAAAAAGAAAAAAAAAAACGCTGTTTATATTCCATGGATTGTATTATGATTGCAATTGATAAGGTTGGAATTAACATATATATATATATATATATATATATATATATATATATATATATATATATATATATATATATATATATATATATATATATATATATATATACATACATATATATATACATGTATATATATATATATATATATATATATATATATATATATATATATATATATATATATATATATATTTACATACATACATACATACATATATATATATATATATATATATATATATATATATATATATATATATATATATATATATATATATATATATATATATATTTATTTATATGAGTGTGTGTGTGTGCGTGTGTGTGTGTGTGTGTGTGTGTGTGCTAATAAGCCATATATTTTTGAAACCTTAATATCTGGATTCTTTTAAAGACCTTTGTATCAGAGCCCCAGGGGAAATCACACAAAGACAAGAGCCAGTGACCGACCGGGAGTCGAACCCTGGTCCGGCAAGCTTGTATAGACAACGACTTACCACTTGGCCACGAAAAAAAGATAAAAATTAAT
>NC_090728.1:116212589-116215089 GCF_036898095.1 Palaemon carinicauda | reverse complement strand
TGAGACAGATCGAGGTATACCTGGAATTCATGTGTCCAACTGCACCTGTTACATTGTTTTACATATGGCAAGCAGGAATAGCAATCCAGTAAAAGTCTTTCGTATTTTTAACTCAACGTCACAGTTCTTATACTGGTTTTATCTTCCTTGTGTATGGATGTTTTTATTAGAAATCTATATTACCTTTTTTTCATAGAGGGCTCGCTGGCATAACGCTTCCGATTTATGCTTTCGATATTGGGAGATGGTCCTTCTTATATTTTCATTCACTGGCTTTTACTTGTTGGAAAATAGTTTTTAAACAATTGCCAATATTTATACACGTCGGTTTTATGTTTACTTCACTATTTATTTTGGACTCCTTTCGTTTTATCTCATTATTGTAGAATTTTATTGTTGACGAGAAGTTTGGCGAGTCATTCTCTTTCCATGATTATTGTGTTTTCAAGATGAACATATTCAGGTATTCAGTTATATTATTATTATTATTATTATTATTATTATTATTATTATTATTATTATTATTATTATTATTATTATTATTATTATTATTATTATTATTATTATTATTATTATCGGAAATAATAAAAGTTTTCACAATGACTAATATTTTAAACCCCTTCCTTCTCAATTTCATAGTGAAATCCAAAAGAAAAACTGCTTTTTTTTCAGATATTTATGACCATATTTAACTAAAAGGTTTCATTTCAATAACGTCTTACTTCATAAAAATCACCCGTCAATCATATATACAAAATTATCATGATGATTTTGCATACGCTATACATTTCAAATAAACCATATTTCATCGATATTTTGAATAAAAAAAATACATCTATTCCTTTACTACTTCAAAAATATTTATAACATTTCTCAATTTTTCGGGAAACTCGTAAACCTTTACTTGGTGGTTTATCTCATATCTTCTCCGCCACGCTCAGAAATTTTATAATATTCATAATCTTCCACGGAATAATTTTTTTACCACTGGTCTCAACTTTACTCTCTTTCTTTTATCAGAGTGATAAAAATAACAAAACTACTATTTCACAACCCTACACTGTTTATTATTATTATTATTATTATTATTATTATTATTATTATTATTATTATTATTATTATTATTATTATTATTATTATTATTATTATTATTATTATTATTATTATTATTATTAGCTAAGCTAAATCCGTAGTGCGAAAAGGAAGATGCTATAAGCCCAAGAGCTTCAACATGGAAAACAGCTAAGTAAGGAAATGAATAATAAACTACAAAATCTATGCCATCTTTCATGTCCACAGATTAATTTGAGGCTTCTCAAGCTAAGGGATGATTGTTGAGCCTTCAAGAAAGTGTAAAAGCTTTTCATAGAAAAATAATGAACCTCAAAAAAATTACGTAATATGTAAGATTTCACCTGACGTTAATATGACGTGCATAGTGAACGCATTTCTCTTACACCTCGTATTGAATGTTTATAGATCCTGCAATGAGAAATCCTTCATAAAACATTCAGGGTCCGAGTTATTATTATTTGTTCAAAGCATTTCACGCTCATCATCCTTTGAACAGATTTAATATTCAAGTAAATTGCCTCTAACATAAATTTACCCATAAGATTCTTTACATACTATGATTATAAAGGGAAGGCAGGCTCATATAACAATGTTAATGCAAAGAAATACTTACATTTGATATCATAAGTAAAACTCTCCTAAAATAACGTTCACTTTATCATTCGGACAAATAATAGCCTGTAATTATGCCGTTGCGAGATTCCTTATTTTGTTACAGATAATTATATTTAAATTTTCTATTATTATTTTAAGCATTAATTGAAAATTGTACATTAGTCCATAGAAATATATAATGCTAATAGAGCACTAAGGCTCTGTTTCTTTAGATATAACTGAGTTTAGTTAATTTTTCCCTTGACTTGTTTTTAATGATTGAAAAAAAAATATATTTGCAGGGAACTATGTTGCACCTTTTGTTATTGTGGTCTCTAATGTTATGTGTATATGGATGCGGAAAACAAATACCCCTACATTCGTAATATTTCACTTCTATATGTACCTATTAGAATAAAGTTAAAGGGGAGGAAGGTGAAACTATAACATATGCAGACGTATAGAAAATTACGGAAGAATGAAAGGATTAAAATTAGCACTGCACTTCAATCACCACTCCCGAGACAACGCTAGATATAAAAAAGCATACATTACCAGACTGTGAGTAATTACGGAAATGAGATTTGATGATTAATTATGAAGTACGTCACTTTCTTCTGTCAGTTAGTACCAAAATATCCACCACTTTTCTCATTGAAAGATTAGCAAGGACGAAGAACGACATTTCTAACCAATCACCTTTATGTTCACGTAGTTTTTTTCTTCATTGCTTCAACAACCTTTTACTACCCTCATCAAATTTTGACAAATCACTCAGCCTTCGAATACGTAAGATTTCCCATGACGTTAATATGACATGAATAGTGAACGC
>NC_090728.1:116194100-116195264 GCF_036898095.1 Palaemon carinicauda | reverse complement strand
GGATCCTTCCGGACGCCTTGCATGACAGCGGAGGTAGCAGCAGTAAGGAATTCAGCGTTAGGAAGCTTCATATGTGGTGGATAACGGGGGAAGGTGGGCTGTGGCACCCTAGCAGTACAAGCTGAACTCGGTTTAGTCCCTCGTCAGGGTGGGAGGAGCGTAGAGAGGAAAGGTTCCTTTTTTTCATTCATCTGATATTCGGCTACCCTCCAAAATTGGGGGAGAGTACCTTGGTATATATATATATATATATATATATATATATATATTTATATATATATATATATATATATATATATATATATATATATATCTATATCTATATCTATATCTATATCTATATCTATATCTATGTATTATAATAATAATAATAAAGTTCTGTATGAGAGATATTTTTAATATCTAATCGGTGTAATGTGCAGCCTTCAGTTCGATAATGTTTCGTCGTAAAATATTTCATTATCTTGGAAGGGTACAAACTTCTTCCACACTTCAATACCTTCTAAAACCTATGATGAAAAGCCTTCATATATTTAACCTTCGTGGAATATCCCAGGCAGTCTTCGTATTGCATTACAAAATAATCTGACTATTTCGTATTTTCCTATTAATAATAGAGAGATATGTTTCTTTTCTGTATCAGGTGACCTCAGTCTATCCGGAATGACAATGAATTGTAGCCTAAAATATAGTATAACAGGAAATAATCAAATATTGTTTGAAAAATCATGTTATATTTATATTATTTTAGACATATGATATGCAGCAACATGACACGTAATTTCTTTCAAATTTGCGATAAAAGAACGTCAATCTCAATGTAGTTTTCCTTGTATGATATTAATCCCCAAAATAGAGGGCTAATATATTAACTTCATATTACAAACTGTAATAAATCGATTCCCTTTCTACATTATATACATAGGCAAAGTGGAGTCATTTAATAGGTTAGCTATTAGCATATTACCTAGAAAACCTTATTTGACTTACACTCTGACATATTACTACGTCGCGTATCTGAGTATTTTTTTTAAACAAAGAAACAACCCAGGAGAGGTTGTATGGCTAAATTCTACTTTGATACTGTTAACAAACATAGAACAAACACACCTCTCCATTGGACATAAAGACCTTTTAGTTGAAACAATAAACATAAAGGAAATA
>NC_090728.1:116181600-116191600 GCF_036898095.1 Palaemon carinicauda | reverse complement strand
GAGAGAGAGAGAGAGAGAGAGAGAGGAGAGAGAGAGAGAGAGAGAGAGAGAGAGAGAGAGAGAGATAGAGAGAGAGAGAGAGAGATTGTGTGTGTAAATTTAGCCCCATGGTGTTCTAATTTCACTGCACAACTTTCATCCTCTTTATGATATAAATGCAGTGTGTTGTTTTAGGCTCACTTATTATTTCGAAATAAAATTATTACATCCAAATTTCATATATGTGTATACATACATACATACATACATATATATATGTGTGTATTGTAATGAACTTAAGATTGATTATGTTCATCCAGGATTCTTTTTTTCAGACTGGCTCAGTGCCAAAATACCAGGCAAGAACCAGCAGCGACACAAAATTCACAAAGCAAAACAACTCTCAAAGAGGGATACAAAAAACACTGAATCGAACTTAACAATAAAATTTAATTGACAAAAGTAGTCTTAATTTACATAAAGTAGTCCTCGAAAAGCTTTCTTAGGAACGGGAAAAACACATACACTACTTTACAATAATAACTCTCGAACCGTCACACGCCTACCTAACTTTTATACCTCAGTCGAAGAGAAAGAAAAGGTGTAGGAGGCAGAAAAATACACACTTTCCCTAGCATACGACAGTTAGAGTTGCAGAGTGAAGTAAACCTTAAAACTAATTAAGTTTACAATAATTATCATAATACACCTTTAAATAATAATATATCCTAAATTGGCGATAATACTACACTTTACAGGTCACGAAGAAATATGTGAAGAATGCTTGCATAAGTTCCCAAAAACCGCACCGAATTTGTAATTAAAGATTATTATGACACATCACCAGCGATTGTCCTACGTCAGGATCACTAGGGGTGTTCTTGCACCGAGGGGATCACTAGGGCAACGTAAATTGTCTATATGATTTAAGCAGGCGAAGGAAGAACATATACGGTTCGCTTACCGTTTTTCGTCACTAGAAGGCCTCCTCACGACTCCAGGAGGTCAGACACACGGCAACAGCCAGCAGCAGTGGCAGGCAGCAGCACAAAAGCAATAGCAATGCTTATAAGGCTAAAATTCATTAGCAGGAGCCTCTCAAATTCAATGGTAGCTGCAGGAGCAGGAACAAATATCGTCCAATAATCAAGCCGTGAAAAATGCTGTAAGACCTTCTCAGTTGGGGAGCCGACACTCTGCCCCGCTGCCCAAAAACGCACTCCAAGTAAACGGAGAGAGAGAGCAAAAGCAAAACTACGTAATGGGGCAGTTCGACAAGCTAAGCACCGAAGACAGGCAGTCCGCTCCACAAAACATGAAAAGCAAAAAAGAATAAGGTGAATAAACACTATACAAATAAACACAAACAAAACCTTGGCCGGGGATAAAAGAATGTTCCAAGAGAACTTTTCGTGACTTTAATTAAAACAAATGACAAAAACCACGAACAAAATATTTAAAGTAATTATGGATTACAGCTCCCCGGGCCAAGGAAAAAAAATAATTTATTATTATTTTTTTTTTAAAAGGTAACTCCTAGCCAATATTAAACTAGTAATTTGTAATGCAAGCAAAAACATGAGCATTGTGCACAAAAGTAAAATGCAAATATCAAAAACAAATATTTCATAAACCCAAAACCACTATCCTTAAACATTAATATCAACTCTAAGATTAAATATAAATAATGTCAACCTCAAACTTATATTAAGAAATCTTCCCAACACCGGACAAAAAAAAAAATTAAAAATAAATTGCTCAAGTGTGATTGATGCAGAGTCCTTTACCCTTACACAACTACTCTGGGATTGCCACCTTATCACTTTCATTACCGAATGTCCTGGAAAGAACTTCAGGGACTACGTTGTCTTTTCCAGCCACGTGACAAATAAAAAGGTTATATTCTTGGAGTAAAAGACTCCAGCGCAAAATACGCTGATTTTTATCTTTAAATTTATTAATAAAAATCAATTGATTATGATCTGTAAAGACCTTTATTGGACATACTGAGTTAGATAAATACACTTCAAAATGTATGATGACTTCCACCAAACATAAAGCCTCTTTCTCAATTGTTGAGTAACGTCTCTCTGCTGGTAACAACTTCTTGGAAAAGTAGGCGACTGGATGCGAGGTGCCATTTTCACTCTCCTGCAACAAGACAGCACCTAAACCTGTGTTACTGGCATCTGTAGCCAAACAAAAAGGCAAGGAAAAATTGGGAGAACGTAACAAAGGATAGGTTATAAAAGTACCTTTAAATTTTTCAAATGCATCCTGACACTCGTTATTCCACATAAACTTTACATCTTTAACAAATTTGTTAAGGGATTAGCAAGGTCAGAAAAATTCTTAATAAACTTTCTATAATAACCAACTAGACCCAAAAATCTACGAATACCTCTCTTGTTTCGAGGAGCTGGGAAGGCTGTAACTGCCTCAACATTTGCTCTCTTAGGAGCAATCTTACCCAAGCCAATTCCATGTCCTAAATAAACCACTTTTGCTTGAGCAAAATCACTCTTCTTTAAATTTATCACCAGACCAGCCTTCCTCAGCACCTCGAACAGCGCTCTTATCCTCTAAAGATGAGTTTCCCAATCATCACTGTAAATCACAAGGTCGTCAATATATACCACACAACCCTCCAGTTCACATGTAACAAAGTTCATCAGCCTCTGGAAGGTAGCGGCGGCATTCTTCATGCCAAATGGCATCACCTCACATTCATAGAGGCCGTCACCCGTCACAAAGGCTGATATTTTCCTTGCCCGGGGTGTAAGACCGACCTGCCAATATCCTTTTAACAGGTCAAATTTACTTATATAACGGGCAGATCCCACTCTATCTATACAGTCTTCCACCCTGGGCAAGGGGAACGAGTCCGTTTTTGTTACAGAGTTGACCTTGCGGTAGTCAAAACACATCCTAGGCTGACCATCCTCCTTCCTAACCAAAACTACCGGGAAGCTCCAAGGACTGCAGCTCGGTTTAACGAGGTTATGGTCAAGCATGTATTTAACTTCCTTACTGACTATTTCTCTCTTGAGGGGGTTCAGTCTATATGGACATTGCTTAATAGGCTGAGCTTCCCCAACATCAACGTCGTGTTGCAAAATATGAGTCCTACCAGGTGCATCCTGAAAGAGATCTTTATATTCATTAATTAAATCAATTAGAGGTGCAGCTTTTTCGGCATCTAAGTGCTGAAATTTAGTATTCATATTATTTAAAACATCAGAATTATTTTCCAAACCACTTGGGCTAACAGCAAACTTATCGCCCATGAACTGTTCATTTTCTACACTAACTACAGAAATGGGTACTACAGATTCTTCTACAGACCTGTTAATAAAAGATTTTATCATATTAACATGGCAAATACGCGTTTTTCTTCTCCTGTCAGGAGTTTCAGTCAGGTAATTTACTTTGCTAATTCTCTTCAGAACCTTCCACGGACCTGAGAATTCCGCTTTCAGGGGATTGCCAGGCATAGGAAGTAAAACCAACACCTTGTCACCTACATTAAATCGCCTATCTCGTGTTTTAACGTCATACTTAGATTTCATCAAGGCTTGGGCTTTCGCCAAATGTTCCTGAGCAAATGACCGTGCTCTAAGCAATTTCTCCTGCAAATTTGAAAAATATTCCAATACATTAACATCGGGAGTCTCTCCTTCCCAGTGTTCTCTCACTACATCTAAAGGGCCTCGAACACAGTGACCAAAAATAAGCTGGAAAGGAGAGAGACCCATTGACTCATTGGGGATCGATCGTATTGCAAACAATGCATAAGGTAATTCCTTATCCCAATCATTCCCAGTCTCCAAACAAAATTTTTTTAACACAGACTTCAAGGTTTGGTGGAACCTTTCCACCTGGCCTTGGCTTTCCGGGTGATACGGTGCAGACTTCACGTGTTTAATACCAAACTCATTCATTTTCTTTTCAAAATACCTACTCGTGAAATTAGTGCCACAGTCACTCTGAATTACCTTAGGAAAACCAAATCGGGTAAAGAAACCAACCAACACTTCAACCACCTTTTCGGACCGTATACTCCTCAATGGGATAGCCTCAGGGAAGCGAGACATTCTATCAACCATAGACAATATATATTCATTCCCACCGCGCGTCCGCGGCAGGGGACCCACTACGTCAATTATCACTTCCCGAAAGGGTTTGCCCATGGAGGGTATAGGAATTAAAGGAGCCTTGGGTATTTTCTGGTTAGGTTTCCCCACCAACTCGCACACATCACAAGATAATACGTGTCTCTTAATGTCCTTACGCATCCCAGGCCAAAAGAAATGTTCAGCAACCTTTTGAAAGGTTTTCCTAACACCAAAATGTCCCGACAAATCATTTTCATGTGCTAAATACATCAATTTATTTCGGTATCTTTCCGGGACAACCAATTGTCTGCACGACTCTACCTGATGGGCAGGTGCATTAGCCGACCTGCTCAACCTGTAGAGCAAACCTCTCTCTTTGACGAATACTGGTTTCACCAAATCCTCGGGATTGCCGAGTTCTAATTTAGAAAAACTCCTTACTCTGTTCCATTTTGAACGCCTTAGCGTCCCACTTTACGTCATCCCCATTAATGATTTTCTTATTACTACAACCAGTCCTCATGTCAGTCATTTGTTTGTCTACTTGATAAAAATCTAAGTCAACATCCTCGAGATCCATCTCCCGAGCTCTAGACCGAGTTACTACAGAGACAGGCTTATAAAAATTAGTTTCAATCTCATCGCCTTCACAAGTCACATTCAGGAGAGTCAAAATTGGATATATATTATCAATTGCACCTTCACCTTCAGCCAAATCATTCCCTAAAAGGAGGTGAATTCAGGGAACTGGCAAACTGTCTACCACAGCCAGTTTAGCAGTCCCTTTAAAATACTTGGTGTGAATATTAAACTTCTCTAAAGGACAAGACGTAATAGAGTTCGGGAAACCACCCAACACCACAAATTCATCATTGGAAAACACAAAACCCTTTGGAACAGCAGTTTTTAATATGAGAGACTGTGCTGCTCCAGAGTCCCGTAATACCTTTAAACAAACCTTTGTTTTTTTATTGTTACCAACAAACACAGAGCCGTCAGAAATGTACCTCTTAAATTTTAGTCACTTTTCCTGTTCCATACTTTGGTTTACGTTTGTCGTTTTTTCAGCTACAACAATGTTTACTGGATTAGACCTCCTCTCCTTAAAGTTTTTCCAACCGTAACAATTAACCTTTACGTGCCCCGTCTTGTGGCACCAATAACACTACACACTACTACCAAAATTTCTACCACTACTACCACCACCATTAACCGATCTACTTCTGTTTACGAAACTACGAGAGTCGCTTACACCTCTGTCTTCATTAGAAAGTTTTTCTGACCCGTCTTTATTTGACCTTAATGTTCCTTTAGAAGACTGACGATTATTACTATGTGTATTATATTCATGGGGGAAGAACCTATCCTGATTAATTCTTTTTTTAAGGGGTTCCTCCCGATGGGTAAGTGCATACTCGTCGGAAGCAATTGCTATTTCCTGAATGGAGTAGAGTTCCAACTCTTCCAAATGAATTCGCAAGTCACGACTCACGTTCCTCTTAAATTCCTCTGCCAGAAGCAGCTCTTTCAGTTTAACAAAATTGTCTACTTCTGATTTCAGCCAGTCATCGAGAAACTGAACTTTCTTTCGAGCAAACTCAACGTAAGTGACGTCAAGATCCTTCCGCAGATTACGAAACTTCTGCCTGTATGCTTCAGGCACCAAATCATAAGCTTTCAACACACTACTTTTTACGGTGTCGTAATCCGCGGAGAGATCGTCACTAAGATTATTATAGACCCTTTCAGCTTTACCCACCAAACGACACTGAACTAATGTTGTCCACATATCCTTTGGCCAGGCAAGCTTCTTAGCAATTTTTTCAAATGACACAAAATCTCATTAACCTCCTCCTCGGAAAAGTGTGGTACAAGTTTTAACGCAGCGAACATATTAAACCTTGTTTCATCAACACTAGAATTATTATAGCTACCATTCTTTCCCTGATTCAACTTAATTTGTAATTTAAGCACCTCAATTTCATGCTCTCTCTCTTTTGCCTTTTCATCGGCTCTAAGTTGGAGAGCTCTAAACTCCTGTTCCTTCATCTTAGTTTTTTCTTTCAAAATTTCCAATTGGTCATCACCATTATCAATAGAATTTTCTTTACCTTCACCTTCTAATTCCTCCACCTCCCCAGGCTCACTCTCATCCAGCCTACTACTTTCCAGAACATTCATCCTATCAAGAGTGTCTCTATATATCCTAGCGGCCTTCAAGACCTCAAATAACAACGGTCCCTTCTTAACCTCAGTGGACAAACTTAAATCCAAGAACTCTGCAATCAACCACAATTGATCCCTTTTTAGTTTAAACAGATCCTTTTCCCAGTTAACACTAGCCAAAAAGTTCGCTACCTCAGCTTCTTCACTCTCTAAATAATGCATCCTGAATTAATTAAATAGAAATAATCACTAAATACGTTCATTGGCTTGACCGCCTCTCCAAGAGCCGTTTACAGTTGAAAATTATGTCGCTAAACTGAATCCTGTCACGGTCGCCAAATTATGTAATGAACTTAAGATTGATTATGTTCATCCAGGATTCTTTTTCTCAGACTGGCTCAGTGCCAAAATACCAGGCAAGAACCAGCAGCGACACAAAATTCACAAAGCAAAACAACTCTCAAAGAGGGATACAAAAAACACCGAATCGAACTTAACAATAAAATTTAATTGACAAAAGTAGTCTTAATTTACATAAAGTAGTCCTCGAAAAGCTTTCTTAGGAACGGGAAAAACACATACACTACTTTACAATAATAACTCTCGAACCGTCACACGCCTACCTAACTTTTATACCTCAGTCGAAGAGAAAGAAAAGGTGTAGGAGGTAGAAAAATACACACTTTCCCTAGCATACGAC
Source organism: Palaemon carinicauda (assembly GCF_036898095.1). Lineage (NCBI taxonomy): Eukaryota > Metazoa > Arthropoda > Malacostraca > Decapoda > Palaemonidae > Palaemon > Palaemon carinicauda. The sequence continues at coordinate 116,184,640 of NC_090728.1, read as the reverse complement.
AGTTAGAGTTGCAGAGTGAAGTAAACCTTAAAACTAATTAAGTTTACAATAATTATCATAATACACCTTTAAATAATAATATATCCTAAATTGGCGATAATACTACACTTTACAGGTCACGAAGAAATATGTGAAGAATGCTTGCATAAGTTCCCAAAAACAGCACCGAATTCGTAATTAAAGATTATTATGACACATCACCAGCGATTGTCCTACGTCAGGATCACTAGGGGTGTTCTTGCACCGAGGGGATCACTAGGGCAACGTAAATTGTCTATATGATTTAAGCAGGTGAAGGAAGAACATATACGGTTCGCTTACCGTTTTTCGTCAATAGAAGGCCTCCTCACGACTCCAGGAGGTCAGACACACGGCAACATCCAGCTGCAGTGGCAGGCAGCAGCACAAAAGCAATAGCAATGCTTATAAGGCTAAAATTCATTAGCAGGAGCCTCTCAAATTCAATGGTAGCTGCAGGAGCAGGAACAAATATCGTCCAATAATCAAGCCGTGAAAAATGCTGTAAGACCTCCTCAGTTGGGGAGCCGACACTCTTAGAGCGAGAGCCAGCACCCATTTATTTACCGGAGATGACCAAAATTCTTGTGGGCATTTTTGGAAAAGGTCTACCATGGGATATCCAAAAATGGGTGTCTTTAAGTTGGGTAGTAGTGTGTGTGGTTTTTATTAACCCCTTTTGTCTGAAAACGGACTTTTCATTATTCGGCAAAATATGGGGATAGGGGAAAGTAAATTGGCTGCAGCTCCTCTCACCCTGGGCCTAGCATAACGAACTATATACCAAAATGATGCTATTGATCATTAGATTTATTTGATATCGAACTAAATTAATCAATTTATTTTTTAGAGGTCACCAGGGGTCAAAAGGTCAAGGTCAGCCCTTTGAAATGCCGGATTTGGGTTTTAGTTGTAGTTTGGCTAATAAGACATCAACATTTGCTAAAGGTTAACTAAATATGCTTGAAATATAAAAAAAGAGATACAAATAAAGTTTTTCAAAGAAGGTGGGATCTATTCCAGTTATATTGCTAATATGGACTTCTCTAAAAATCTATTTCCTTTCCTTCATCCGAGGAATGTTGGCTCTCAGTGTCCCTTTTATCATCGTCATCATTATTATCATCATCATCATCTTCCTGTGCATCAGATTCTTCAACGGTTAACTTATCAGGAGTATTTGAGCCAGTGAGCCAGACAATCATCAATCTGCCATTCTGGACTTCCCAGCTATGTCCTTCAGGACCAAATGAGACTGAATCGGCTTCCCTTGCATTCCTCCATATCTGTGCAACAAAGTTAGTTGTTAGCAACTTCTGTTGTAACACTCTTTGGCAAGGAGGAAGACAACAGGGGTCTGAAGTTTTGATTTTATCCAACGGATCAGTTTCCTTCTTTGGGGCATACAAGTTGCGGAAAAGTTAAAGCCTGGCTTCATCAACACTTGCCAGGTTCAGAACTCCATAGACAATGCACAAGTACTCTTCAACCACAGCATCAACATCTGGATCGATGACATTTGAGTCTCCAATGTGACTAACTGCTGATGTGAGCCTAGAGTTGTTTCTCATTATTTCAAATGGCTTCCACTTTGCTTTTCCCACAAAAGAGGCTGTGTAATCACAGCCTGTCAGAGCATGGAAGTTTGGTAGAGCATCGCATAAAGGTCCAGTCAGTTTGGTTGCAAGATATATCTACGAAACTCCTGGAATTTCTAGAACTCAACCCAGCATCCATCCAAATCTGTTCATTAAGAAACCTATCATGGTAGAGAATAAGGATGAAGACGTCAGTGTCGTTACTGCGAATGACAATAACTGGGGCCACATCATAGTTAACAGCAACAAAGTTTGCATGGTACAGTAACCGTGTATCGGCTTCTTCATACCTGCACTGAAGCTCATGAACCAGGATTCTGTTGACATTTCCACTTGCTGAAGTGCGAAGGTAGCATTCATGTTCCACTGCAAAGTAGACCTGATGTTCCTGAAGAGTCGATGCATATCTATCTGATGACCATTCATCCTTCAAGAAGGCCAAAAACTCTGTTTTGAATTGTGATGTGCTCCAAGACGTGTTGAGATCTGGTGGTCTTTTCTGTGACGAGCCAGTGATTATATAGGTAGTGGGTGTCCTACCACGCAAGTCATGTTTAATGTCCTTGATACTTGGCCCATTAGGATATGTGTCACAGACTATGTGTACAATTTCACCAGTGCTACAAGCTTGTTTCAGAATGGATATTGCCATCCCCCATAGATGAATGGCATGTAAAGCACACGGAAGAAGAACATAGCATTTATAATATACACATCAGTCCTGTCTGGTATGGCATTCAAGGTTCCCATTGCTTTTAATTTTTCCATTAATGTGCTCTTTGATGTCTTGTTCATATCACTGGTTATATGACACAATGAGAAAGGAACTGGAGTGAGAGGATAGGATAGGACAATACTGAGATCAAGTTCTTGTGTTACTGACAAATACAGCAGCCTCCCAAATATGTCTCTGGTGCATTTTGCTTCCTTGATCTGTTTGTCCTTTGAGGTGAATTTAACTTTTACTTCATGCTGTGTGAAATTCATCATATTTCTTCGCTGAACAGCCTGTTCAAAACGCCCACCATCTACCTTGTGTTCATTTACAAAAATTTGATGCCAGGTAGTTCCAGTTTCTTTTGACTGAAAAAGACTGTCTTTCACACCATCCAAGGCAGCTTTGCCAGTGTTTAGGCAATACAGAGTATCATCATTAACAGTGAATGAATTGAGAGTGTTCTCCACCTCTGTGATCGAGCTCTTAAGGTCTGCACTGTCTTTGGCTATCCTCGATGGCTTTACTTCCTGTATTGCATCATCCACCAGTGTGATTCCAGCCATTTCCAGGAGATAACTCACAATTGCTCCCCTAAAAGATCTTGTCACTGTCCCCCTCTTACGGGCTGCAACATTCTGTGTAAATGCAGTATTACCCTTTTGCCGGGATGCGGCATCCCTATTCATAGTTTGCTGTAAGGTAATAT
>NC_090728.1:116149100-116159100 GCF_036898095.1 Palaemon carinicauda | reverse complement strand
AATAGGTACCTCCCAAACCCCCCCCCCTCCCCCTGATTTCATTAAAGCACTGTTTTAAGGATAGTTGCTAAATTTACTAGAGTTTACTTAAAAATAAAAAAAAAGATTCAATGATATTTCTAATATGTTTTAAACCATAACTTTGTCAATATTATGGATTCATTACGATTCGAAACTTGATTCATTTGTTATATGCAGGGTTTCAGAGCGCATTAAAATGAAAAATGTTGAGATTTTTTTTAAGACGGTGTAGCAACGCAAATGAATTTGATAGTATATTAAATAAAATATAGAAATTATTAAATATATGTTTTATATAAGGAAAAAAAATGGTATATCTAATCATTATAGATAATAGACAAATTTAGCATCATTCGTAAGTAAAAACAATATCAATTGACTATTATAGATATTAATCAAATAATGTTAATTTCTATACAAAATTATGTAATGTAATGCTTTTTATTCAAGCAATATATATTAAGTCTTAGATTCAACGGCTGAGTAAATCATGCTTGGCATTGACAGTCACAACGACAGAAGAACGTTTAGTTTACAGAGTTGGCTGATTATGTTCTATACGGAAATTGCAGTGGCAAGCAGTAGCAAATGCTAAGAAAAAGAATAGTACCTGGATTGTCAGCAACCTCAGCACAGTAAGATATTGCTGAAATATTTCTAAAAAATGATACCTGGTGATGGGGTCACATAAAGCTTTTGCAAATATAATAGATTCAAATACCATGGACAAATAAAGGTATTCCACAAGTGGGAATTGTAGCAAATGACTTCACTAAGAAAGGTTCGTGAGGCAAATTGAAAAGTAATAAAGCAAAAGAATTTGATAGTGATATAGGTCTAAAAACCAACTTAATTATTGGACTAGGACCCAAATTTATGCTTCTTTTCCATAAAGGTGAAGGTCTTGTGAATAGCTACACTGACATTATAAAGGAAACCGTTCTAAATAAAAAAAAGGCTAGCATGTGAAAGAGTTGAAAGTGTTATTTGAAGTTAAAGATGACGTTGCAATTACTGAACGAGAGACAATATAAATATGCAACAACAAAGTATAACAGACAGCAGCTCCCTTTGATGCTTGCATATGCCTTAGCTACACACAATTGTCAAGGAATGCCATTACAAACTGCTTTGGTTGACCTTGATCATAAGACATTTGGTGATGGTATGGCTTATGTTACATAAAAAAGACTCAAAATTTATATATCATTGAATATGACGTGGCCAAAATTTCAAGAAATAAAAACTGCATCACAGAAGTAAACAGAATTGCAAAATCACTAATCTGTCTATAGACAAACAAGGAAATATATAACAATAAATGCAAAAGCTAATAAAACACTCATCACAGTGGGTTCAATTCCAAGTCCAATGCAATAAATCAAAATTCTGTAAAAATGAGAACATATAAACGCAAAATAATTACATGATAAAATCATAAAGGGAATAGATAAAATTGCCCATATGGTTATTTTGAAAAGTCTGGTCATATAAAGAATGAAACGACAGGATGGTGAAGAGTCTTTAATTTGAAAAATATTAAAAGTAGAAGCAGTACCCATGAAACACTAGAGCAGCTGCAGTATAGAGGATAATGGCGTAGTCTGTTTAATGGGTTTGAAGCGCTGCTGGTGAGTCTTTGTGGGTTGATACTGAGGGACTTTACTGTTAAAAAAAAATCATCCCCAGTTCATCCCCGGAATCAACAAGTATTAAAGAAAGCTTCAGTAAGCATACAAACACAAACTTGTACACACACATATACTGTACGGAAAAGGGTGCACACACAGACGCACGTACACGCACGCACGCACACACACACACACATATATATATATATATATATATATATATATATATATATATATATATATATATATATATATATATATATATGTGTGTGTGTGTGTGTGTGTGTGTGTGTATGTGTGTGTGTGTTTGTGTATAACATGAGCATATCACAGTTATTAAGAATTTACATACTCCAATCATTGAACGTAAAATATTCAATAGCATAAAATCTTAAGGAAAAATAAAATGCTTAAAACAGCATTTTTTTTTTTTTTCACGAGCCTCGAATAAAAAAAAAGGGAGTTGATTCGACGTACTAATACAGAGCTGAGAAATCCTACAGCTGTCTAAAGCTCCACAAACCTTGTTCATTTACAACGCAAAGAAGAAATACGAATCGAGTAATCAGATCACACCTGCCTTAGTCAAGGAGAAGTCAAGTAGAGGAAAATGTCGCTGGAATTAGAGTAGAAATGTCAACGGGATCTATCTGATCACTAACAAGGAGACCTTCTCTGGTGTCATTCTATAATCATTCTCCTTCGCTCCTTTGATAATGTAACACTGAAATTGTTACTTGTTTTCACCTTTGTTCTGTGCCATCGTATATGTTGGGTTCTAACAGAGAGGAGAGGTGAGTGCTTGTAAATTTTATTCAGTAGATAGCGAGATTATATACAAATTTTAGAGCAATTATTTAAGTAAAATATGAGAAAGAATAAGAGCTACCAAAGATTTCTGACCTCCGCAAAAAGATATATCTGTGGGTGAAATGTTGACAAGTTCCGTCAATTTTTTTAGATGTTATCTATAAAATGGCAAAAAATGCAAATCCAGATCCGGATCAACTTCAATATTTAATGGAGTTCTTCATGGCCTTATATATATTTGGTTTGAAAATTTCGTCAAAATCCATAGTGTAATTTGGAGTTATTTTTAAATTAGCAAAAAATGCAAATCCGAATCCGGATCATCTTCATACCATAATGGGTCGTCCATAACTCAAGATCTAATTGTGGTGAAAATTTTGTCAAAATCCGTTGAATAGTTTTGACGTTATCTTCAAACCCAAATCGAGAATCTGGATCCGGATCTGGATAATCTCCAAAATTTAATGGGGTCGTTCATGACCTAAAATCTATATTTGGTGAAAATTTCATCAAAATCCTTCGAGTAGTTATGACATATTCCTGTCCACAGGCACACAAATAAACATACTCCATTGCAATGCCTCCTCGGCGGAGGTAATGAAACATGTGACAGAAAGTTTAACCAGGATTTTATATTATGTGTGTGGGAGAGAGTGACATATAAGAAATAAAGAATAGCATTACAGTGTATAAGCGTGTATGAAACACGTACGGTCCAGTTCATAGACTCAAATAAACCTATGAATATATATATATATATATATATATATATATATATATATATATATATATATATATATATATATATATATATATAAAGTATGTACATACGTATATATATATATGTATATATATATATATATATATATATATATATATATATATATATATATATATATATATATATACACGTGTGTGTGTATACACACATACATATATATGTATATATATATATATATATATATATATATATATATATATATATATATATATATATATATATACGTGTGTGTGTGTATACACACACACACACACACACACATATATATATATATATATATATATATATATATATATATATATATATATATATATTCCTACACTAAATAAGGGATTTTTTTTGACAGCATTTCGTTTAACAGACTAGTGAATATTTACAATATACTTTTGACCCATTCTTTGTTTCGATTGGCTATCCTTCACTTTTCATACAACTTTTCGAAGAGTATTTATTAGTTATTAATTTTGTAGTTTCAATGCTAATACCATTCACAAGGTCCACTCCAAGTAATTTCTATCGATATAATACTATTTTTGACTAACCATTATATATCAATACTAAATCAATTCTGACTAATAGAAATGGACTTGTAGGTTATGACAGGCCGAGAGAAGGTTGTGATTCAAAGGCAGGAAGCTATCAACTGAGTAACTTTATTAAAAAACACTCTCCTTTATATACAAAACCTCAAGGCAACAGGAAATTTCATGTTCGAGAAACAGACAATGTTACAGAGGAAAAACGCAGACATGTTTATTCCGGTTCTTTTTAGTGCGAAGGAAGAGCGAAGATACAAGCATAATATATACAAAATAATTTATGTACGATCGTGTGACACACAGCTGGGTCATGGCTCCCCCCCTAAAAATGACATACTGTATATGTTAAATAGGGCGCCCTGATCTAGAGAGTCGAACTGTAAGCGGGTCATCTGGCAGAAGATAAGCAGGTTTTAGATGATCAATGGACACCCAGTCTTCTTTGCCATGAATGTTTAGTAGGGATACTTTCGGACTGCGTCGGATTACAAGGAAAGGGCCCGTGTAAGGGGGAGTTAGCGGTGGCTTGCTAGTGTCGTTGCGCAGGAAGACATGCATTGCAGAGTGCGAGTTTGTTGGTATGTGATGCTTCGCTGGGGGCTTGTAAGTCTGAGGGCATGGAGTAAATTTTCCCAAGACGTGACCTATGCGCTGGAGATCGTCGGAGGTGGTTGTAGAAGGAAAAAATTCGGCTGGGACGACTAACGGGTTGCCATACACCATTTCAGCTGCCGAGACGTCGAGGGCGTCTTTAGGAGTGGTCCTTAGTCCCAGGAGGACCCAAGGAAGCTGAGTTAACCAGTTGCAATCCTTGCAGCGAGACATTTAAGCTGCTTTGAGGGTGCGATGAAAACGTTCAAGCATTCCATTGGTAGCGGGGTTGTTGGCCGTTGTCTGGTGTAGAGTGATGCCCAGGAGATTCGCTAATGATGTCCAAAATTGAGAGGTGAAAGTGGTTCCCCTGTCAGAAGTAATATGCTCAGGGATACCAAATCTTGCAATGCATCCAAAGATTAAGGCAGATGTACATGAGGCGGACGTTGCAGTTTCAATGGGAATGGCTTCAGGCCAACGAGTGGAGTGGTCGATGACGGTAAACAGGTGACGATGTCCTTGTGATGTGGGTAAGGGGCCTGCAACGTCGACGTGAATGTGTGCGAAACGACGCTGAGGTTGAGGAAAGGTGCCCACTACTGAATCCGTGTGTCGATGTACTTTGGAAGCTTGGCAAGAAATACAGACGCGGACTCAATCCTTAGCATCCTTAGAAATGCCGTGCCAAATGAACTTTCCCATCAGCAGCTGTGCAGTGGAACGGCACGAGGGATGTGAAAGGCCGTGAATGAAATCAAACACCTGTCGGCGCATGGGAGCAGGAATCCAAGGTCGCGGTCTACCAGTACTGACGTCACAGAGGAGGGTGGTGTTGGAGTCTTCGAGGGGGAAGTCTTCCCAACGGAGGGACGTGTAGGATGTCCTACATGCTTGATACTCTGTATCCTGTCGTTGGGCTTCATCCAGGGCGTTGTAATCCAATCCCAGTTGAACAGCAGCCAACGTGTTTCTTGACAGAGCATCGGCAACGGGATTCATTTTCCCAGGGACGTATTGAAGGGTGCAATTTTATTCAGCCACGGCGGAGAGATGTCGGCGTTGCCGGCCGGACCAGGCATCAGACTCGAGTAAAGGCGTGCACCAGAGGCATGTGGTCTGTGCGAATGACGAAGGGCGTACCTTCTAAGAAATGGCGAAAGTGGCGGACAGCCAAGTGCACCACCAGCAATTCTCGATCGAAGGTACAATAACCCAATTCTGCCTTGGACAGTTTTCTGCTGAAGAAGGCCGATGGGCGGGGAGAGCCGTTGACCACCTGTTCGAGTACTGCACCAATAGCGATGTCGCTGGCATCGGTGGAGAGAAGGAGAGGGGCATGTGGGATAGGAAAAGTGAGAGCCGCAGCAGTTGATAGGGCCTTCTTTGCATTGCAGAAGGCTGCTTCTTGAAGGGGACCCCACTTCAGGTCCTTTGGCTTGCCCTTAACGGAGGCGTAGAGGGGAGCAAGAGTGGCGGCAATGGATGGCAGAAAACGGTGATAATAGTTGATCATGCCCAAGAATTCCTGCAGAGCTTTGACAGTCGAGGGCGCGGGGAAGTTCTGAACGGCTGCTACCTTCTCAGGGAGGGGATCGACTTCCCCCAGGAGTGATGCGGTGCCCTAAGAACGACACTTAGTTGGCGCCAAAGGTTCACTTGTCATACCGGACTACAAGGCCGTTTTGTTGCAGGCGGTCGAGCACGATGCCCAGGTGATGGAGGTGTTCCTCTTGGGGAGGAGAACACAAGTATGTCATCCACATAACATACACAGAAAGGGAGGTCCCCTAAGATGCCATCCATGAGACGTTGAAACGTGCCCCCAGCATTACGAAGGCCAAAACAGGAGTAATTGAAGGTGGATGTACCAAACGGATTGGTGATGGCGGTCTTGGGGATGTCTTCTGGGTTCATTGGCACCTGATAATACCCCTTCAGGAGGTCGAGCGTAGAGAAAACCTACGCTTTGTGCAGGAGGGAGGTCACGTCGGCAATGTTTGGGAGGGGGTAGTGATCCGGTTCTGTTTGCATGTTCAAGCTCCTGTAATCCCCGCACGGATGGAGGGAGCCGTCTTTCTTCAGAACGATGTGTAAGGGTGACGACCATGGGCTGGAGGCCTTTTGGCAAAGGCCCATTTCCTCCAATTCGGCGAACGTCTGTTTGGCGGCTGCCAATCGTTCCGGTGCCAGACATCTGAATTTTGCGAAGACTGGAGGTCCCGTCGTCTTGATATGGTGATAAATACCGTGCTTGGCAGGAACCGTGGGCGTTTGGCGAAGTTCTGGACGGAAAACTTCCAGGTACAACGTGAGGAGGTGGGTGTAGGCATCCGTGGGTGCGCTGATGTGGAGAGCGAGGTTAGAGGGGGCGGGTTGAAGAGGTGTCGACAAGTACGAGTCTGCGTTGACCAATCGTTGGTGGGTGACATCGACCAGAGGGTGGAAATGAGAGGGGAAATCCGCACCGAGCATTGGCAATGTGACGTCGGCAACGAGAAACTTCTAATTGAATTTACCGTTTCCAAACGATAATGTGAGGTTCTCGTAACCGTAGGTGGGTATCGCAGATCCGTTGGCAGCTACCAAGCGGACGTCGGCAGATGTAGACAGACTATGTCGTGTCTTGAAGAGTTTCCTCGGCAAAAGAGATCGACAAGCATCCGTGTCTACCAAAAATTGCACGCCTGTTCCTGCATCATTTAAAAAGAAAAGATTAGAAACTCGGGAGGCCACCGCCACGAGCGATGGCCTACTTACACGTTTTTTGGCCACTGACAATCCTCGGCACATTTCTTTGCCTTTGCCCCGAATCTGAAGTGGTAGTAGCAAAACTGCGGCGGATGGGAGGTAGTAAGTTGTTGTAGAAGTCGTTTGTTGGGGCGCGAGCGATTGGTGGGTGGTGGGCGGCTTTGTCGCTGCTTTGGCACGTCACGGGGTAGGGGTCTATGTCCTACGGCATTCATGTCAGCTTCGGTTGACGTTGAATAGGCATCCTCTTCGTTGATGGAGGTCTTGAAGTGGCTGTCCATAAGGGCGTCGGCTTTGGTCATCAAGTCCTTTATGGGTAAACTTTCGACATCGGGTATAGCAGCGCGTATAGGTCCGGGTAAACGGCGTATCCAAAGGGCACGAAGTAGGTTCACCTCACGAGGAGAGCCGTCTGCGGCAGTTTGAAGGCGAGCGATACTGGTCATTTCCCTAAGGGCAAGCGAAGCCCTTTGGTCCCCCAACGGTTGTTGCGAGAGCTGAAAAAGCTTTGCTATACGGGCGGCTGGTGACGGCGAGTACTGCTGCAGAAGGTATGTTTTGAGGGCGTCATACGCTATTGGGGTGTCTTCTTGTTCACAAAGCCAGTCGGATATTTCTGGGAAGGTGTCTTCGGGTATCGCCGCGAGAACATAATCTGCTTTGGTGGGTGAGGGAGTCACGCCCTTGATGAGAAACTGGACTTCTGAGCGCGGAAACCAAGCAAACGCCTCTCCGCTGGCAAACGATGAAACTTTCAACGGGGCAGCCGCAGCGCCAACTTCCGTAGAGTCCGCCATAGTACCAACGATGGGGGGGCGAGGGGGGTGGGGGTGGAAAGCGGTGGGAGCGAGTTGACTTCCGGGGTCACCAATGTGACGGGCCGAGAGGAGGTTGTGACTCAAAGGCAGGAAGCAATCAACTGAGTAACTTTATTAAAGAACACTCTCCTTTATATAGAAAACCTCAAGGCAACAGGAAATTTCATGTTCGAGAAACAGACAATGGTACAGAGGAAAAACGCAGACATGTTTATTCTGGTTCTTTTTGGTCCCCCAACGGTTGTTGCGAGAGCTGAAAAAGCTTTGCTATACGGGCGGCTGGTGACGGCGAGTACTGCTGCAGAAGGTATGTTTTGAGGGCGTCATACGCTATTGGGGTGTCTTCTTGTTCACAAAGCCAGTCGGATATTTCTGGGAAGGTGTCTTCGGGTATCGCCGCGAGAACATAATCTGCTTTGGTGGGTGAGGGAGTCACGCCCTTGATGAGAAACTGGACTTCTGAGCGCGGAAACCAAGCAAACGCCTCTCCGCTGGCAAACGATGAAACTTTCAACTGGGCAGCCGCAGCGCCAACTTCCGTAGAGTCCGCCATAGTACCAACGATGGGGGGGCGAGGGGGGTGGGGGTGGAAAGCGGTGGGAGCGAGTTGACTTCCGGGGTCACCAATGTGACGGGCCGAGAGGAGGTTGTGACTCAAAGGCAGGAAGCAATCAACTGAGTAACTTTATTAAAGAACACTCTCCTTTATATAGAAAACCTCAAGGCAACAGGAAATTTCATGTTCGAGAAACAGACAATGGTACAGAGGAAAAACGCAGACATGTTTATTCTGGTTCTTTTTAGTGCGAAGGAAGAGCGCAGATACAAACATGATATATACAAAATAATTTATGTACTATCGTGTGACACATGGTTGGTACAAGGTGTACTGGTAAAGCAGTTACTAATGCCCATTTTACATATTAATCATGCAAGAGAGAGAGAGAGAGAGAGAGAGAGAGAGAGAGAGAGAGAAAGAGAGAGAGAGAGAGAGAGAATATTATTGGATAAAGATTAATTGGTAGAGGCTCTTAAGTTTTGCTTTTACTATTATTATTATTATTATTATTATTATTATTATTATTATTATTATTATTATTATTATTATCTAAGCTACAACCATTGTTAGAAAAGCAGAAGGTATAAGACCAGGGGCTCCACCAAGGAAAAATAGCAATTCTATTAACAAAAACATATGCTCAAGTTTAGTTTTATCACTGTTTTTTCCCTTCTGCTTTTAAGCTATGACACACAACAGTAGACTAACATTTAGGCAACTAGGGACGCGTACATGTGTTTTAACCTCATCCAGTCCGAGATTATGACATGAATCCTCATATTGTCATCTGAAGGTGTTAAGAGTACGCTACGCTACATTAATTTTATGCGAAGGTCAACAAGCCTGGCATCAGAATTTCCTCATTAACTGCAACCTCCAAAAAAATAGGTGGATGGAAGCTTACCTTCTAAGGCCGGTACTCCCCTTTGACAATATTATAGTTTTTTTTTTTTCATATTTTGAATTCTCAGTCAAATCGAAAAAAGAGAGCAAACACTAAATCTATCAGCGTTAAATAAGTAAAACTACAGTTAAAATCCTTGACATATTGGGTTGCAAATAGTCCGTCTGCAAGCTCCTAATGAACTTTGACTTTATGCTGCAAGAAAGGTCAGTGCTTAAAGGCAGATGATTAACGAGTCACCAGTTTGTTCCTTAATATGTATATTCATGTGGTAAATCTAATTAGTTTCCTCTTTATCAATACATTAGTCATTTGTTTAAAGGATAATCATAATAACAATGAAACTGATGAGTCGGTGGACGTCTCTTTATCCATTTGTAATTTCTGATTCATTCAGAATCAGGTTATTAGTTAACAATGTTTTCATATCTTTCTTTCATTTTGCATTTAATTCCTGCCTTTATAAAGCTGTAAATATTCCACCATAACTCTAATGAATTATATTTTTATTTATCTATATCTAGATTTTAAAAAATTATATGGCCACTGTTATGCATTCTCAATTTCTTCAATTTATCAAAAAATTTGGACATTG
>NC_090728.1:116121600-116144100 GCF_036898095.1 Palaemon carinicauda | reverse complement strand
CGATGGAATAACTGCTGAGATGATACTGGCCGAAAATGAAGAGACTCTCAGACGACTTACAAGTTTATTTTGTAGAATGTGCCCTAAAGGGGAAAAAAACCTGATGAATGTGAGTTCAGAGTGTTGGTGAAAACGAAGAAAAAAAGGAGACCTGAATGATTGCAATAATTAAAGAAGCATAACACTTACGTCAGTTGTTATGAAAATATATAGTATGCTTATTTTAAAGAGACTAGAGAGAAAGATTGGTGAAAAAAAAATGAGAGATGAACAAGAAGTATTTAGAAAAAATAGACGTTGCACTGACCAAATTTTCATTTTGAGATATGTTGTACAGCATTGCATAGAATATGAAATGCCCTTTTGATGGCATTTGTGAGCTATAAAAAGCCTTTTAAAGTGTGCACCAGCCAATTCTTTGGAGAGTCCTGCGTTTAAAGGCTTAAAGGTTTAAAGGCCAATCATGCATGGTAGGGGCATGGGACAGTGACATTCCCCTATCGAGTAGTACCCTAGAGACTGACTATACATACATATGATCAGCGCCCAAGCACCGTTTCCACCCAGTCTAGGACCAAGGATGGCCAGGCAATGGCTACTGATGACTCAGCAGATAGACCTAGAGGCTCTCCAATAACCCCCAACCTTAGCTCATAAGGGTGGTGAGGTTGCAGCGACTAGAGAAACTAACGAGTCTGAGCAGGACTCGAACCCTAGTGTGGCATTCACAAGTCATGGAAATTCTTCCTAAATATGTAGATTTAATTAAGTCTGCTCATGAGCATAGCCTGTGCAAAGTTAATGTTAATGGAGTCTTATCAAATGCATTTCCAGTGAAAAGCGGAGTAGTCTACGGGAAAGTGTTTTCACCTATGTTGTTTATTCTCATCATGGATTTTGTAATGCGGGGAATAGTCAGCGATTGTGGAGAAGGATTGGACTGGATTGGTGATATGAATTTAGCAGACTTAGAGTATGCTGATGATACTGTCGTTGTTAGCAGAACATTACAGAATTTACAATGCTTGCTTACCAGAATGCATGCAATATCACACGAGGGTTGGGCTGAAAATAAATAGAAGAAACACAGAGATGCTGAGAACCGAGTATGCAATGGAAGATGAGATATCATTGGAAGGAAAAACGATTTATGAGGTAGAATCATTTATGTATTTTGGAACTATGATATCCAATTTAGCGTCTTTAGAATTAGAGTTTGGTGAAATATTGAAAAAAAATCGGGTTATGTTAAATAAGGAAATCAAATCGCCTGAAATTACATATAAAGATCAGACTATAAATCCACATGTATATGTAAAAGTTTTTATACATCAACGAGAAAGAACTTCTGGAATACATTTGATTTGACACGTTAATATTTCGTTTTTGTTGGCTGCTTTTATCATCAGTAATGTATAACTGCAGTGGATAGTATTAAATTTTCTGAGTTTACGCATTGTGGATAATATATTGTTTTGATAGGTAAGAAATATTTTACACTGGTTTGTCAAAAATATAAGAAAAAAGGTCTCCGTCTTTTTTGGGTACACCATTCCTCATGTGAAAAAATGTTATATAGACCAAGCATATCGCAAAAAGTCCCTTTGCTTAAAAATAGATGATTTAATGGTCGTAAAGGCAGAAAGGTTAATGAGCAAGCTGATTTTAGATGAGATGATGCAAAGAGGAAATTGTGCGTAGACAATGATTTTTTTTGCCGATGGAGTATTTTGAAGTGTTGTTGAAAGTGGAGGATAAGAGAAAAAAGATAATCTGGACGATGCAAGAATAGTCGACAATAACACGAATTTTAGAATGTGTAGAAGTAATGTTGAAAATGTCTTAATGACAATTTTAAAGTTGGAATTATGATAGGAATTAAAGCTAGGTGATAAGTTATAGGGGTGATTGATGGCTAAATAAGCTAACCATTGACCTCCAGACTATGTAAGAAAAAAAGGTTCGTCAAGTTGCATAAATAGGCTAAAGGCTATAAAACGGATTTTGAGCAAAGCGAAAAATCTATTTTTGGGTGTGATGGCCATGTCGTCCTAATGGAAGGTTCCTAAGAGTATCTTCCTAAGGGATATTTGACTACAGTCATATTCCCAGAGAATTTACCTTTAGGTCTCCAGAATTCTAACTCCTGGCGCGAATATCCTTAAATTTCTCTCAAGGATATCGTGTAATATCAGGGGACGTATTCTTGACATGCCACATAGCAATCTGCATCCCGAATAGCGTTTACGCTTCGAGGGGGGAAGTGGCAGAATTAGAACGGGAGCCGTATCAAGATTACCCTTAGTTCCAATACTACCATTGAGTATCGCAACAGCGTCATATCCAATATGGCAGACATTCCTTGTAGCACTGAGCATGTTGCTACAGATACATTAGTTTGGGAGGGATACTGTGAAGATCTTTTCTTTAGAAAAGAAGGGTTGGTCCATCAGGATGACATGGCCATCCCACCCAAAAATAGTCTGTTTTTTGGGCTCAAGCCATGTCGTCCTGATGGAAGCATACCAGAGAATTAATGTATCTCTGGATTTTCATCAGTGCCTTAACCTTGGGACAGTATTTCTATGGTCATTTGGACAATTTGAGACAAATACCGTTACCGTTATCCATCATCATCACTAATCATAAACGATGTTAGTGCTTCCTGCCCCCAACAGGGAAGAGTTTTTCTAGACGGTAGAAAAGGGGCCTCAGAGTTAGCATATATTGTATGAACAAACATAAGTATACACTGAATATAAAAACAGTCTTATAGTTTGTATATATTGCCGAACCAATATCAGTGTCCATTATATCCATTGTTTGTAAGCATACCATGATTTGAAGTATACTTACATCAGTAAGTAAAAGAACTCTGGCATCTTAAACAGGCAATTGTTGGGTGAATTAGGACGCAATTACATTCAAATAGACATTTATTTCTAATAAATGACTAAATGAATTAACAAGGAAAACGAATGTAGCATGATAATGGAATTATACATGCAACATATACAGAAATAATTTTTCATTTTTTGAAAGGAAAGAAACAATGCGTGCCACTCTCAGACTGAAGAGAAGTTTATAATTAAAATTTTCTTCATGTTTTTGGTACCTGTTATATTCTATCAACACTGTGTACTACGTACACATGGCACTAGTGCTATCTGTATAATTCCACACCTGAGATTTTGAACAGAGTTAGTGACACCATGGTAACATTCATTCAAAAGGAGGTCAGACTAAAAGTGATGACCCCTTCTCCCTTTAATTGACAGTCCCAATCAATTAACTGTTCATCGCAGAATTAGACGACAGGTTTTAATACACTACCTGCTGCCACCACATAATGCTTCAGTTTATGGACCTGCTTAGCATAGTGTTTGTAGAACATTCTGGATGATTTCCATCCAGTATATGAGCAAAGCTGCTCAAAGTCCATATAGTGAAAAAAAGCTCAGTGATGAAGCAATTTTTCTCGGATCATGACCTGCGGGAGTACTTTCAGGATCTGCTCTGTGAATAAAGTAGGTGAACTTCACCCTCTGTTGTTTTAGGGATAAGTTTGATCCAGAGGTTTCTTCTTTGAAGAGCTGTCCCCCCCTGAAGTCTGAAGTTCTACGAAGATAGACCTATAGACACTCTACAGGACATAGAGAGACATCTTCCTTCAGAGGGCAGATTCTCCAGGGACCCCACCTCTTAGTGGGTAGGTCATTCTTAGCGAGAAAGGTTGGATCAGGAAAGAGATTCAGTTCTCCTGCTTCTGTTAACTGAATGTGGCCCTCATCTCTAGATAGGGCCACTATTTCACTAACTCTAGCCCCGGAGGCTATAGCGAACAGAAAAATAACCTTTTGTGTTAGATCCTTGAGGGAACAATCTTCATTGTTCACAGATGAGGCATAATGTAGGACCTTGTACAAAGACCATGAGATGGGCTTTGGTGGTGGTGCAGGCCTAAGCCTTGCACTTGCCTTCAGAATCTTATTAAAGATTCCATTAGCCAGATCCACTTAAAAGGCATATGGAAGAGGTCTAGTCAAGGCTGACTTACACGTAGTTATCGTGTTGGCCGCCAGACCTTGATTATGAAGATGGACAAAGAAGGACAGACAGAAGTTCATTGAAATTTTTTTTCGGTCATTTTGCTTTTACAAATGCAACCCACTTTTTCCAAAAAGACTCGTATTGTCTTCTCGTTGACATAGACTTTTATTCTTCTAAGAATTCTATATTGCCTTCTGAGATCCCAAATCTTTTCCTAATCGCTAGGGCAAGAAAATCATGAAATGAAGGGTTCGGGTTCTCTGTGATAAATCGAAAGCAATTAACTTCTGAACCTTCTGAGATAGTCCTGGGTTCAGAACTAGGGCCAGCCTCAGCTTCAGTTTCTTCACTAAAGGGAACAGATTGCTCTTGGGCTACTTGGGAGCCAACAGAGCCACTCCTCCCTGGAAGGATCTCAGAATATTGAGGACCTTCAGCAGGAGATCGGCTGTGATCTCCACTAGAGGATCCTCGTATGGGGCTACATATCGAGGTAGTTTCTTGAAGACGCTCGTGATGAAGAGGTTGATCTGCAGCTCTAAGACTTGTTCCCATCTGGGAGAGAATAGGTCTGCGTCTATGGACTATTCTAACTGCATCGGCTTGAACCCAAGTAGAGCATCCACTGTCACATTGGGGATCGATTGCACATGAACTGCTGACAGGTGTCATCCCTTTAGGTAAGGGATGGATAACGTCACCTAGACTGTATGAGACGTTCTCTAGTACTGTCGATTCTGACGTCTTATTATCACTTTGATGTCCCAGATCAGCCTAAGGTTGTCTGATCAGCGTGGAGAGATTCTCCCCACTCGTGACAGGACCAACATGGTCTTGTGACTTTTGCCCTGTTAGGGAAGTGATTAAGGAAGGACCGATATCCGTCTTTTTAGACTTCTTCGAGCGTTTGATGCGTATCTTCTCTAGACTCTTAACGCAGCTTTCAGCTGTGCTCTTAGCAATGGGTCCGTCACTATTGGGAACTGTAGAGAGTTCAGAACTCCTCCTTGTTAGCGTCTTGGAATCCTGACTGATTACCAGAGTCTCTTGACCGACCCTGCGATCTCCTTTTACATTCCCAAGTGAAAGGCGAGTTGGTGTGACCACAGGTTTCAATGGTTTTTCCACCATTGAAGCCTTTGAGCTGGAGAGAATCAAGACTTCTTAAAGCTTAACTTGCATCCCCGATGTTCCAGGAACCGGACACTTCGATCACTTCCTTGGATGCTCACAGACCAGCCACTACTGGTGCTGCCCACCCCAGCCTTTCGTCCAGGTACATTGTTGCCTGAACCATTTCTAAGCGTTTTTTTGCATGACTGTGTCTGCTAATCCACTGAAGATACTTAGGACTATGTCTAGTCCGACAAGTATCCTAGGTAGGAGGGGAGGGATGACTGACTGGAAGTTGCCAATAGACATCTTTCAGGTCTGACAAGACTGCTAACACCCCTTTTTGAAACAGGGTCCTTATGTTCAGAAGGATTAACATTCTGGACTTGCTGTTTTATTTGAACTTTCTGAGTGGCGACAAGTCCAGAATGACTCTTAGTTTTCTTGAGTCCTTCTCGTGAACACCAAACAGCCTTCCCTGAAATTCGATGGACTATACTTTCCTTACCACCTGTATTCTCTAGAGCTCTAAGGTATACTCTTCCAGGAGGGTTTTGGAGTGTAGGAAGAGTTGAGGAAATGATGGTGGAGGCATGTCTATCTCCCATCCTAGTCCCATCTTGATTAGGCTTTGGACCCAAGGATCGAAGGTCCAGCGATCCTGAAGGAACCTCCCTCCTACCGGAAGCGTCTCTTTGCTTCGTCTGATCAGCAGGTTTACATATTCGACCGGTTGCCTGTGGCACAGCGGTCACTGCAATTGTGGGATGTTGTTGAACAGCCCGAGGGATATTTCCAGACTTTTCCGTCTTCCTTTTAGGTTGGGGACCCACAACAGTGAAAGACTTTCTCTTTGAAAAGATGCCCCACTTTTGGAGAATTCCTATGTTCTCCGTGGTGGCCTTCTTAATCACCTTTCTAACTACCTCGTTTGGAAAGAGGTCTCTACCCCAGATGTTGGAAGATATCAGCTTCCTGGTTTCGTGTTTCACTGTTGCGGCAGCGAACACAAACTTCCTACAGGCTCTCCTAGCCTTCATAAAGGCATAAAGATCTTTTACTAAGGAGGCCATATACATTTTGGCTAAGACCATGAGCATGTCTGGGGTACTTTGGTAGGTTGAACATAACTCTATGCACTTTTGTACGGATAGGGAGGCTGCAAGTCTCTCCTTTGTCTCTTGTTCGTTATACAAAAGAAACTCAGATAGTTTAGGGAGATTCTCGCTAAACTGTCGACTGGCGACATCCGCGTCTAGTCTTCCTACTGAAAAGGTTAAGTGGACTTCCTTCCAATCCTTCTCCTGCCTGGGAAAGGCTAGTGACAGAGGCTTGCACTCCTCGAGTGCAGGACATGGTCTACCAGCCTACACTGCCTTGGCAACAGATTTAAATGCCTTCCACATAAAGGGGAATGATATTAAAGCAGGAGCAAGAAAGGAAGGGTGTCTGTTACCTAGTGTGAATACTTTCGACACCGAATAACTTGCCTTTCTCAGGCTACTTGATAGAATAACCTGTGCCTTATCATGGTCGAGAATCATGACCTCCTTCAATTCCGTTTCTTTTCTTGACGTTAGTTCATGTCTCAGTCGAATGAAACAATTAGGGAAAGCGTCAAAGCTTGGCCAAAACTGGATTCTGTCCAAAGAAACAGCACCCATCTTCTCTGAGATGTAGAGTTTACCGTTTGAAATTAGCATAAGCTCCGCAAACCTCCAGGGATTGGTTTTGGAGCATGTCGGAAGGTCTTGGTCTCTGGGTCGTTTGTATGACCCTTGGGGAGCGACAAGTGGAGCTTCACAGAGCTCTATCTTGCTTTTCGCTTCCTCTTTTTCGTCTTGTTTGTGAAAGTTTTCTATTAGATCTTTCATTTGGGCCCATAATTGGTCCATTCCATCTAATAGAGGGGTAGGGGGTTAAGATGTTGAGGTTAATGGCTCTAGAGCCAACACAGACGGAAACAGTTCCGACACGGCATTATCCCCCTCTTCCCGTGGGGGCTTTCTGCCCTCTGTCCCAAAGACTATCTGGCCGCAGGGAGATGTGAATCGTGCCTGGGGCACCACTATTTCCTTACTTGCTTTCGGGAATAGTAGGTTACGCATCCGATCATTAGGTAGGTATGGTCCCGGAGAGATCTTCTGGAAGCCTCTCACCCAGTTACGTAGTTTTTTACGAGTTGCATCCCTAGACTCAATCGACTTGGGATTCTCGAAACTCTTGGACATTAAGGTCCGACATACATTGCAAACTTGCGAGTTCCAATAATGCAGGGATTCGGAAATAATATTGCAGGGGGTATGAAACCTGCATGTATTATGACCATAAAAACACTTACTCTTGATATTGCAGAAGAGTGCAACACATGTCATCTGTGGTTCCTCCTGTAAAGAAAGGAAAGCAGAATGAGTATACAATTGATTATCTCACTGATGAGCAATATGTAAAAGTTATCTTTTAACTGAAATAGCATAGGAGAGTAAACTAGAAAGGGATAGTGGGAGACACATACTTGTGTATCCCCTGTAAGCAAATGCTGTTACCTCCCCTCAGTATTAACTATAAGGAGATTCCTCTATCAAAGGGTTCTAACCCCTAGGGGTAGAGAAGTGTACAAATCACTGCCCTTTTATTTTTAACACTGTGGGGTAAGGGCGACTGATTTCTAACCAGAGTATTGAAGAAATTCTATTCTTTCAGTATAGGAACGGTCTCAGCAGAAGCCTGCACAAGGGTACCCAAGATATGTTAGAAACTAACTACTGTATAATCATACTTTAGTTTATTTTTGCAGTATATACTATATTGCAAATTACTGGCTACTGTATAATTATGAATAATGTAGTTCAGCCAGTATGCTGCCGTTGTGGCAAGCATCTGACGGCACTGTCCAGCAGGCATGACGACGACTGGACTAGGAAATATAAAAGACATATATTTGTGTATACTGCCCCGCCCATTGGCTGTGAGCTCCCTTACAATATTAAATCATAGAGTTTCCTGATCAGGGAGACTCAAGTATAAGGGTTCCACCCTTTTGGGGTTAGAAATGTAATACCACCAGCCCTTTAAAATATTTACTATTATAGGGTATTATGATTTCTAATCAGAATATTGGAGAAATTCTATTCTTTCAATATAGGATTGGTCTCAGAAAACACCCGGGCAAGGATACCCAAGATATATTGGAAAATAACTACTAGTGTAATATATACAATAGTTTTTCTATCATCAGTATATCCTATACTGCAAATGTACTGACTACCTGTATATGTAATAGTTAGTTATTACATGTTTAAAATACATGACGTAATATGTCATTGTGGAAGAAGAAGCTAGCGTGAGATTTGCTGTAGTCTTCCTAGACGAATGTAAAGTTTACATATTGTGTTTGAATGCTGAGACAACTGAATATACGATATCTGTGATATCGATATTTTAGGCAGTTCTTATCTATACTTCACCTGAATTGGTCATCCGACCAAACCAGCTATACTCCTGTGATGGAGATGTTTAACACTGTTGTTTTTATAGAATAAACCATTTTAAAGTTACCATGCTTGACTTTAATTCAAGACTCAACATCTCAAACAACACATACTCAATGTGTGTTAATAACAGTAGCACACTAATAAATGGTGGCAGCGCTAAAACTCTAAGATCAAAGAATGTTCTTCTAGAAATTAACAATAAGACTCTAAGAATTAGAGGAAGATCTTCAAGAAATCAACAATAAAGATGTAAAAACTAGAGAAAGATCTTCAAGAAATCAACAGTAATGAATCTACAATTTTGACTAAGTATCATAGTCCATCGAAGACTAAAACATTTAATGAATGTTATACATACAAACTGATGAACTGGATCTTCAATCAACATCCTAGGAAACCCAAGGACTGACGTTCAACGCTTACAAAACATATCCAGGAAGCACTACATTCAACGGAAATTAGACCGAAACATTCACCCAAACATCAAGAGAGAGAGAGGGAATCGGACCGACATATTCACCCAAACATCAAGAGAGAGAGAGGATATGACGACATCACACAGAACCATATAACGCTAAGTACAATTTTCATATTAATTTCAGTTTGGGCAGTGAAGTGTAGTTATCACGAGTCGTAAGTCAATTATTACCGGGTTGAGTGGTTTGCTAATCTTTTATTTTCCTTTTGTTAAAGGAAACTGTGTTCAACTCCGAATTCTCATCTAGAATTTTTCTCTGTTTGTGCTAATTCCGTTTTCTTTCAGAAATTCTCGGGAAATGTCTTGGGATTAGTAGCATTGTTTTGGGGAATTTTGTTATAATCTTTATCATTGGGTGCTTATGTGTTTACGCAGTGGACGTCTGTATTCATATAGATATTTTGATAGAATTGCAAGGGGTCGAAGAGATAGGAAAAGAAATACAGTAGTCATGACGCCCCCTGTGAGACCCATCCCTGGACCTAGTGGCGTAGGACAGATTAATCCTCTCCCGATTGTGACGCTTGTAAATGCCAGGTCTGCAATCCTTCCTTTTCAGGGTCGGGTTAATGGGTTCTTGCCTCAAAATGTGGAGTCATGGATTTCATCCGTCGATGCCCATTTAAATGCCAAACAAATCGTAGACCCTTTTGTACAATTACAAGAAGCTAAAAGTTTTATAGATTTTTCAAAGGGGGATGCGAGTGCGTATTTAAGAGGTGTTTCATTTCAAGAAGCAGTTAGCTGGGATGATTTCAAAGTTAGGTTACGCGCAGTCTATGGGGGTGAAGAAGCCTTGGATGTAGTATTAACGTTAAGAAATACACTTAATCAAGCCACTATGAGTCGGCTTAATGTTATTGAGAGAGCAGCTCTCATAGCTGATAGGCTTAATGAATATCAAGATATTTCAGGTAATTCCACTTGGGTTACTAGAGATAACATCTCCGTGAAAGATTTTTTACGATTAATGTCTTTAACTTGCATGACACTTATGTTGCCTGAAGCTTTAGTGCGGTGTTTTGATAAAAAAGTTAACGCCTGCAAGTACGAAATTGGATGTATATAAACAGATAAAAAAACACATGCCTAAGTGTCCAGACCTCGAATGAAACAAAGCCACAACAAGTAAACGTAGTTAATGATAGTCAAGTTGCGGGAATGACATGTTATAATTGCAAACGTCAAGGTCATTTGATCGCGGACTGCAGAACAAAATTCTGTTCGATACATAATAGTTCGACTCATTCATATAGTCAGTGCTACTCGCGTAAGACACAACAGAATCCTAGAAATACACAGTCAATTCCACAGTCAGTTCCATATGGAAATAAAAAGAAAAATCCTCATTTTAACAAAAAGAAGAAACAGCCAAACGTCAATGTAGTTCAGAATCCGAAACAAACAAAACTTCTTTGAATAACGCTGAGCCTGGGTCGTCAAACCAGACCTCGCAAGGTCAGACTAATTTCCAGAATGTGCAGAGCAAAGCAAATACCACATAATTAACTCCAGTGGGGAAGAGAGTGATGTTGGGTCAAGGTCATTCATGTCAACATCAATAGTATTGAATAATCAATTTAATGTTTTATCAGATCATTGTGAGGCAATAGATTTTCCTATGAAACACACGGCCGAATTAAGTAATACAGTGCATGCTCCCGTAGATTTGCAACGAATTCATACAATAATAAGCCAAAATGAGTTACGACCAACCTTATATGCTGTAAATTTAGAACACAAATCCTTTACGTTATTTTTTGACTCTGGTAGTCCACGTAATATCATGGATTTGAGGACACATCATTTGTTGTTTTTGAACTTTCCAATAGAAAAATCCGGAGTAAGACTCTCGGGTATAGGAAATAATGAATTAAATGTCATAGGCATAACTCATGTTCAATTCAAAGTCGGTAAACGCACGTTTGCCGATACATTTGCTGTTGTACAAAACATTGATATGTATCCAGCTGTAATTATAGGATACCCATCTATGGGAAATCAAAACATTATCTTAGCCCTTGCCAAGCACGGCGTGTATATCAAAGGAAAATTCTATAAGTCTTCTAATGCCTTAAAATCAGTTTTGGATAAAAAGTAGACGACAAATGTAACCGTAACGTACGTTGAAGAACCAATAACTTGTCTCACTAATAAAGAAATAATATACGCGACCCAGCAGAATTCTCGTTCACCCGTAATATCATCTTGCACGCAATCTATCGAGCCAAACCTACCTTCGAATTTAATAGTGCAAATAAAGAAAACATTACCGGGATCTGAAATATTAATCCTTTCCGACACTTTGAAAACTAACGGATTGTCTGTCACACAAGCTATTTATACAGTAGGCTCACATCAACAATGTAATATTGAAGTCTGTAATCATTTAAATAACACTTTAGTAATTCACAAAAATAAACATATCTTGGATGTAGAAGTTTATAAACATCGTATTCTTACCGTTGCTGAAATCAATCACGCTCAATCAGTTGCGGATGAATCTCTTTGGCAATCTATTAGAGATAAAATCAATAAAGACATTCGAGACGAAGAAATTCAGCAGAAAATTTTTGGACTTTTAACTAAATATCAAGATGTTTTTTCCACTACGGATGGATCCTTAGGAAAAACAGGTGTGATCGAGCATCAAATAAGGTTAAAGGACAAGCAGAAAATTATCTATATACCCTCGCACAGACTCCCTATGAAATTCCAGAATGAAATAAATGATGAAGTAGGTAAATTGCTAGAAGAAGGAGTCATTAGGAAATCAAACAGCCCTTATAATTTTCCATTAATAGTTGTACCGAAAAAAGATCGAACATGGCGTATATGGGTAGACTTCCGTCGTCTAAACGAGGAGACGATCCCTGATCGATTCCCAGTGCCATGTACTGACGATATTTTTTCTTTGTTAGGTCAGAATAAATATTTTACCAGTTTGGACTTACTTAAAGGCTTTCACCAGATATCATTAGGTGAAGATAGTATCCCATACACAGCCTTCAGCACAGCCAGGGGACATTATGAATTTTTACAGATGCCTTTTGGTTTACGTTTTGCTCCCATAACATTTACAAGAATGATTAACATAGTGTTTGGAGACTTGTTAGGGGATATATTGCATGCCTAAATGGACGATCTTGTAATCTTTTCCAACACCTTAGAAGAACATCTACGTAAGTTAGAACTAGTACTCCAGAGATTAAGACAACATAACTTAAGGGTAAAGATTAGTAAGTGTGAATTTTTCAAAACAGAATTAATATATTTGGGTTTGATGGTGTCAAGCCAAGGTCTTAAAGTAGTACATTATAAGGTGTCGGCTATATGTAATTTTCCCATACCTACTAATGTCAAGGGAATACAGCAATTTCTGGGTTCTAGTGGATATTACAGGCGTTTTATACGCAACTATTCAATAATAGCCGCTCCTTTAACAGATCTTACGGAGAAGGGCGTAGATTTCATATGGTCTGAGCATCATCAACAAGCATTTAATACCTTGAAAGATGAACTGTGTAGTTCTCCTATCTTAAAATTTCCTGACTTCAGTAAGGAATTCTTCATTGCAACAGACGCCTCAGACTTAGGAGTAGGAGGGGTATTGCTTCAGCAATATGATAAACAATTTTTCCTGATAGCTTTTTATTCTCGAAAACTGAGAACTTCCGAAAGTAAGTATGCAGTAATAGACAAGGAAGGGCTAGCTATTGTTAATTCACTAGTGCATTTTAAGTTCATAATATACGGTTATCCCGTTAAGGTTCTTACTGACCATAAACCACTAACCGAGTTTTTTAAAGGCTTCAACCACAGCCCTAAACGAACTCGGTGGCATTTGATCATTCAAGATTTTGGCGCAAGAATCGGGTATTTACCTGGGAAAGCAAATATAATTGCGGATGCATTATCATGCAACCCCGTGTCATCTTGTACGGAGCCTTTAGCTGAATTAATAGATATATCAACATCCATGCCTATTGTTAAAACGATATCTGAACAAGAAGATTTAGGCTGGAGCGCTGAATTATTACAGACTGAGCAAAGAAAAGATCAGAAAATAGAAACAATTATAAATGCTTTGAAAGGCAATCATAAGGAAAAGGGATATATAAAGTATAAGCAGCAGAATTATATAATCAAAGATAATATTTTGTGTAAGACCGTGACAAGGAAAACCCGCAATACACCACATGTAACTAACGACCAGGTAGTAGTACCAATCTCACTTATTTCCACTGTCCTGAATTGGTTGCATGCAAATCCATTACATGGACACCAGGGGTTCTCATTAATGTCACAGAAAGCCAAATCATTGTTTTATTGGCGTACAATGCTTACAGATATAAAGAGACACATAGCTAATTGTCGCACATGTCAGGAAAACAAAGGGCATACGAAAACACCTGTCAGCCTAGGGGCTTATCCCGTGCCCAATCAACCCTTTGAAAGAATACATTTAGATTTGTTAACAGGATTTTACGAGTCAGACAGAGGAAATAAGCACCTCTTAGTAATTGTAGATGCTTCAACTCGATATACAGAACTAATAGCGCTTAAAACTAAAACTGCGATTGAATGCGCTAGGAAGTTTTACGAGTGTTACATTTGTAAACATGGAATTCCACTCATGATAGTCTCAGACTCGGGTGGTGAATTTCATAATTACTTTCTTACCTCAGTGTGTGAATTCCTTAGCATAAAGAAAATAAATACCATGATATATCACCCAGAGTCGAATGGGCTAGTGGAAAGAGCAAATAGGAAGTTTTTAAATATATTAAGAGTAACACTAGGGGGATCAGACCCCAACTGGGATATTGCAATACCTGCGGTACTGAGTACTCTGAATCATTCATATCATATATCAATTAAAATGTCACCGCATGAAGCATTGTATGGTACCCCAGTTAGAACGCCTTTCCATGTATTAACGCCTACAACTAATCTATCAAATCCTTTAAAAGAATGTATAAATGCAAGCAAAAGTCGATATGATATCCTTCGAAAGAATTTAGAAGAATCACAAATCATAATGAAAAGGAATCATGATAAAATAGCGAAGCCAACTAAAACATATAGCGTGGGTGATAATGTATATATACAGGTAAATGTACGTAAAGGACTCAATTATAAACTAACACCTAAGTTTGAAGGCCCATTTAACATTTTGGAAACATTAACGGCCAATAGGTTTAGAGTTCAAAACCTATCCCAACCTAAGGATGAGAAAATAGTACCATTGGCTCACATAAGAAATAAAAAAAAAAAAAAAAAAAAAAAGAGAGGGAAAGAAGTGAGGGAAAGATTTTTATTCGTATGATTAAAAGTTTTCTTCTTAATACAGGAGTAATTACATATATTTTTCTCGTTACAGGTTTCCAAGATGAATTTTTTGTTGTTGGGAGTGATATTGTTCGCACAGACATTTTTCTCGTGTGGGACGAGCTCTAAAACTAAAAGTATAGATTTTAAATATGGCACTATAGTTGAAAGACAAGAAGACGTTTTTATTATATCAAGCAACGTAGTTGTAGAAGTGCATATGCAAGCAATTTTTCTTCCAGAGAATGATGTCACTAGCTTAAAAGGCGCCATTTCAAGGTTTGCTGTCTCATTAGATGAGTTGCATAGAAGACATTTTCATTTGACTACAGAGAGTTCGCTTGGATCGACACTAAAAGTTGCAGAGATGCTATCTGATGACTTGCAAAATAAGACTTACGAGACAGAATCTTTGGCTCGTGACCTTTTGATGTGGACTGTAGGGCACGAACATAAAGAAAGACGAAACCCGTTTATTTCTGCTGCATTAAACATCTTTGGGTCTATTGCAAGTTTAGGTTTAGGAATTTCCAATCGTCTTAAGATTAGTAATCAAAATAAGAAAATTGAGTTCTTGACTCATGAAGATGAATTGATTATGTCAGAACTAAGGAATCAATTAGCTTCAATCAATCAAATTATGGATTTAGTAAATGAGCATTCTAGTAATATCAGTCAGATTATGGAAGTACAGGATTTGTTGGCAACGTTAACGTATTATGATTCAAAAATAGA
Source organism: Palaemon carinicauda (assembly GCF_036898095.1). Lineage (NCBI taxonomy): Eukaryota > Metazoa > Arthropoda > Malacostraca > Decapoda > Palaemonidae > Palaemon > Palaemon carinicauda. The sequence continues at coordinate 116,128,899 of NC_090728.1, read as the reverse complement.
TCACATACAAAACAGAATTGCATATTTCATTGAGAAATCCAAAGATTATGTAGAAGCTATCACGTTAGCAACTAAAGGTGTATTGTCGCCCCATTTGTTGCCTATAAAATACTTAAAGTTAGTTCTGGAGAACGGACAGGAGAAACTAGGCTATGTTCCTTTGTTAGACGAACGTAGGTTAGAATTTTATTACAGCCTAATTACATTAACTGTTGAAAATAACAAGATTATGATTACAATTCCCTTTGATTCTTCTGATGCCTGGCAATCTTACAGGATATCACCATTTCCGAATCTCATGACGAATCACTCAAATCCAGTAATATCCAGTTTGACAGGACACATATTGATTACCCCAGACAAGGAAACATATACGGTCATTAAAGACTTAAATCAATTAACTCACTGTTCAGACGCAATGGATAGAAAAATATGTACAGCTGACTCATTTGAATTCCATAAAAACTTAATGGATTCATGCGAGTTAGGTATAGTGCTAGACGGTGCTCTCTCCCATACAAGTGAAAATTGTCTGGATAAGCTTTATCCCTTTGACAATAATGAGTTCAATTGCAGACTGAACAACGGCTCGTGGATACGATACGACAAGGACGGCTTCAATGTATCATGCCCGGACGGATCCACATCCTATGCCAAAATCTTCGTTGCAGCAGATGGTTGTATCGGGACTTCCCCTAATTCCATGGTGACCGGGATCAAAACCATCATCAGAGAACGAGCCTACTTCGCGAACTTCACGTGGACGACTACAATGCCATCACTACCTCTCCCATACAACAAACAGGTAGCCAAGCGGTTGATGAAATTGACCGACATGGACCACCTGTCACCGACTTATAAGGAATTTCTTCACCCCATACTACTAGCAGGAACAGTTGTGACGGTGATGATATTTATCGCCGTGAACATCCTTGTTTGGCGTAGGTTAAGGAACAGTTTGCAGCTAAAATAGAACGTTTTGCCATGTCCAGACAAAACGCCTTGTTTAATCCAGTTTAAAGCCGTTTGAAAGTGGCCACTTCATTCGCTAAAAGGAGTAAAATTGTCTGGGAATAGCGTGTGTACAAAAAGCAGTTAGTACGTTAGTAATATGTAATTGAAGAAACTATAGAACATTTGCATTGTTAAAAATACATTTAAAAAACATTTAAAAAAATAAATCATTTTTTTCTCTCGGCATCTAATAAAAAATATAAGCCGGAATGTTAAAATAAAAGAGAAAAAAAAAATAAAAATAACAGAATCTATGGGCATCTAATAAAATATATAAGCCCTATATATATATATATATATATATATATATATATATATATATATATATATATATATATATATATATATATATGTGCGAAAGCGTGGTACGTGTACGAACCAGGAATTCGTGTTTGTGCACTAAAATTGAATCTTTACCAAGGTAACAAATATTTTTATTAATTACCGTATTGTAATAATCTATGTTTCTGACAAAGGGAACAATTATTCTTTAATAAGTTACCGAATCATATGTATATCAGTATTTTTTTTTTTGGTACCATATAATCATTTGCTAGCAATGTACCATATATGTGATCTGTATTTATCATGCATTTTTTTTCTTTGCTTTGGTAATATCTTTTCATACACATTATTGTTATTATTTTTTTAATGTGCCTATTTGGACGTTTGTCCTTATTTGCTTATGGCTAAAGTTAAACAAAGAATAATACATATATCCAGTCACACTCCTAGTAAGCATATTTTGGCGTGTTGTTAAATTTTTAGAAAAAAAGAATTGAGATAGCTGGCCGAGCTAATGTAATAGTTAGTTATTACATGTTTAAAACACATGACGTAATATGTCATTGTGGAAGAAGAAGCTAGCGTGAGATTTGCTGTAGTCAGACAAAATCATAACAGGATGCATTTTGCATCTCACAGCAATGTAACATTTTTCTGAAGCATAAACACAAATGCATACTGTGTGAAAGATTGTGTCGTCACCGGATGCAGGTGTCTTCCTAGACGAATGTAAAGTTTACATATTGTGTTTAAATGCTGAGACAACTAAATATACAATATCTGTGATATCGATATTTTAGGCAGTTCTTATATATACTTCACCTGAATTGGTCATCCGACCAAACCAGCTATACTCCTGTGATGGAGATGTTTAATACTGTTGTTTTTAGAGAATAAACTATTTTAAAGTTACCATGCTTGACTTTAATTCAAGACTCAACATCTCAAACAACCCATACTCAATGTGTGTTAATAACAGTAGCATACTAATATATAAACATACCCTGCAATTCAGCCGGCATATAGCCGGCAGAGCCAGCATGATAGCTAAAAGAGAGAGAGAAGCAGCATGGAGTAAAGGCTGCCTTATTACTGTGTATATATCCACTAATTAAGCATGTAAAACTCTAATTTACTGCATTTCTCCAGAAAGAAAGTTCAAATGGAAGGAGAGAATGTATTATTCAGGCTTTCATCCAGCCAAAAGTACCAACGCCGGCAAGGTCCAGGTGGCACAGAGCCTGCAGGCTAGCCTCCGGCAGCACTAGTAGAGTCGGTGTACTGCCAGCCGAGTCAGCACTTATCTGTGCTGGTCTGGCCGATACCCCGGCAACCGAACTTGTGGTCAGCAGTCCAAGGGAGGACTGGAGAACCTTGGTGACAGAAGGGACTTCCCACCCACAGCCATGATGGCTACCGGCAGCCGGCAGCCACCGGGAGCCGTCCCAGCTGCCTGCAGATGACATGGCTACTAGCAGCTTGCATAGCTGCCAGCAGCCGTCATAGCCGACGACAGTTTGTATAACTCATGGTCGCTGGCAGCTATCCTGACCGCTGGCAGTTGTCATGGCTGCCGGCAGCTGCCATAGCCGCAGGAAGCCGGACAACAGCTGCAGAGAAGGAGTCTGGCCTTCCCCCTCAACCCACCGGCAACTGTGAGGTTGCAGGCGACGGCTCAAGAAAGACAATGGCTCGGCCATCATAAATGAACAGAGGGGGAGGGAAAAGGGTCCTGTATGACGTGTGGAAGGAGCCGGCAAGGTTGCTGGTCCTACACACACTTAAGAAACTCTGTTTCAGTATCGGTGCCATCCTAGGCGGAAGGAGAATCTTCTATTCTCCAACCTAGGGTCTGCCAATACAGTTAAGGGTACGGCAGCAGTGCCGCCTCCTCTCAACAAGGAAGAAACAGAGTTCCAGTGCTGGCGCCATCCTAGGCCTCAGAAGAATAATTACTCTTCAGCCTAGGGTCTGCAAGCACAGGACTTAGTCTACTAGGCTACAGGGAAAAGGTGGTGGCATCATACAATCACTTCAAGTGCAGCATAGGGAGGGCTAGCCTCCTATGTCAGCAGCCTAGCCTGCAGGGGAATGACTATTCCCCCTGCCGGCCGCCTGTCGTCACAAGACTAAATACTCTGAGGTTCTGACCGAATCCCAAAACCTGCCATCTACGGTTAAGAGATGAGACAGAAAACCCTAGGTTAGTCATGCCTGAATGAAATCTCAAGGCACGACCCACTAGGGTTGTAGCCTAAGGCTACACTTAGAGTGAAGAGAGATTACCCTAAAATCTCTACTAGAGACGAGTAACGGTTTCATAATAATTCTAGGAGATATCAATCCTAGAAGAATTAATAAACATATACACGAGGGTAACCGGGGAAATGTTGAAAGTATACTATATCGCCTAGGTTAGGTTACCTAGGCAAGACGAGATCTCGGTTACCTAAATTACCGAAACTCTGACATATACGATCGACATAGAAAAGGAAAATTATACATATAAATATCTTTACATGTATAAATTGCCTAAATAGCTTTCATAATTATTAACGCTATTTCAACCGGGAATGTCGTTCTATTAAGTAAATAACACATGCCTAACGAACGACAGCGCCCATAGCGCCTCCGGTAACAGGCCTAGCTCCTGATCAAAAAAAAAAAAATTACTCTAATTTCACTGTGAAACAGGAGCTAAATTACACACATTGTAAAGAATCAATACTCAATTTTCCACAGGTGAAAGAAGCTTGAAATTGAATAATAATCCTTGAAAAACTATCGAAAATGTCAGATCAACAGGGAACACCACCGTGCGAAATCGCTACAGAATTAGTTATGTCCGCCATCTTGGATATGGCGCTGTTGCGATACTCAATGGTAGTATGGGAACTAAGGGTAACCTTGATACGGCTCCCCTTGTAATTCTGCCACTTTCCCCCTCGAAGCGTAAACGCTATTCGGGGTGCAGATTGCTATGTGGCGTGTCAAGAATACGTCCCCTGATATTACACGATATCCTTGAGAGAAATTTAAGGATATTCGCGCCAGGAGTTAGAATTCTGGAGACCTAAAGGTAAATTCTCTGGGAATATTACTGTAGTCAAATATCCCCTAGGAAGCTACTCTTAGGAACCTTCCATCAGGACGACATGGCTTGAGCCCAAAAACTCCTTATACACCCTGACGAAATACAACAATATCATGAAATGTTGATAAGAATTATAACAAGGATCCAAAATGTCAATTCTATCAGTTATTAACAAATATACAGGTTACAGAAAAGGTATAGTAAGCGACACCGGAAGACTAGGAGAGGGGGTTACTGGAGGGAGAGGAGGAGGGTCTAGATAGAGGGAGGAAAGGAGAGGGGAGGGACGGGGGAGTGTACGCATTCGAATTGCTTCACCTACTTACTCGATTCACATGACTTTGGCTTTATTATGACCAGAGTAAATGCCTGAATTAACGAGATTTGCCGGTGCTTTAAAGTATCAAAAATTAGGGGAGGTCAATAGGGTGCTGTGTCAAAGTACCATACTGATCAGGTAATTAGTATGGCAGATATTAAAGAAAAATACACTATATTTTGCCTGAAATGCATAGTAGTTAGTTGTAATAATGAGTTAAAGCTCCACTGTGGTCTATCCCCACGATAACTTTTACCTTTTTTTAAAATGACGGAATGTTTTTTTCACCATGAATAAGGATGGATTTAGGTATAATAAGTCCAATAGATTTAAGCGAACAAATACGCTGTTTATATTGCATATATCATATTATGATTGCATTTGGCAAAGTTGGAATTGATATTGATAAAGAAAAAGGGCGTTAGTAGCGAAGTGTTTGAAAAATGTATAGAAAGCTTAAATAATTACTAATTAATATGAGCAGAGTTAAGGATATAATAATGAATGATATGTCAAAGGGTAGATATTTTTGTTTGTGAATGTCTGGAAAATAGAAACACTTGATTCGTCTATGTAATTGAAATAATATTATAGATAAATATTGAAAGGAAAAAGAAACCTGGAAAAGGTAAAACGTAAGTCAAATTTGTCTATAGCATTCGAGTGTTGAACAGATTGTCACAACAACGCCCATTTCAAGAAGATATGGGACTATCGACAAAACGTATTTTAGGCCTGAGGATAGGGTTGTAAATGAGAAATTTATAGGCATTCAAATGCATAAATAGTTAATTGTTTCAGAAAATATACACCTCTTCGTTTAAGGGTATTCGATTAAATAAAGAAAGGGTGTGGGGAGTTGAGATGAATGGAAAATACTGAACAGTTGTGGGTAAAGGGAGATAAAACATCGACTTGGTGGATTTAAGAGACCGCCTAGATAATATCATTACTATTATATCAAGTCGAATTATAATCATAATATTATGGCCTAGTGGCTAACGTCTGTAATTTCGATTCGTGTGTCGTAAGTTCAAGCCTTACTCATACCTCGAAAAAGTTTTCGATGAAGTAGAACAGATCTAAATATAGAGTGATTTTAAAAATTTAAAGGCTCTTCATGAATGGCAGAGGCAAGGGACAGTGCCATTGCCCTATCAAGCAGGACAATGCCAAAGAGACTGACTATACTACATATCATCAGCGCCTAAGCCCACTCTCTACCCAAGCTAGGACCAAGGAAAACTAGGCTATGGCTGCTGATGACTCAGTAGATAGACCTATAGATTCCCTAAAATCCCCATCTTTAGCTCACAAGGATAGTGAGGTTGCAGCTACCAAAGGAACTAACGAATTTCAGCGGGACGCAACCACATCGGGTAAGAACCCTGTTGTTGCACATCTACCAGTATCCAGTTTTGAATACCTTACTTTATAACACATAAATCATTAAGTGGGTAGTTTATAGTTTCTTAACACAGGCGTTTTCAATTTTGATTGCAATTCCCTTTGTAGATAAAATCAGATATTACAATTATAGACATGACAATTGTTTCTGAAGACACTGCTACTCTTCTTGTTACCTTTGACAGGCAATATGCAGGTGTACTTTGGAGGATTAATCTCTTAAACTACCCTTCAAGCTCCAAAAAATAATGTATTTTTGTTTACGGTTAATGAGAACAATAGTCATTATTGAAATTAAAGGGGATAGAGTGCACGGATTAGGATTTATTAGGTAAGTTTAATGAATTACTCATCGAAATACTATGTTACCTCACTGGGAGAAGGGTAAACACTTAACTAAGAAGGAGGCGATTAAAAGGGTAAGAGAGAAGTAGCGTCAAGGGACTTCTCAAGTAATCAAACAATCTATCAGTTTGGATATGTCGAACTATAGTGTTGACACCCTCACCATGCCTGTGAGCAGAGCAATGTTTATGGGCGACTATAGGCCTGCATGCTGAGCCATCAATAGCCATTGCCTGGCTCTCCCTATGCCTACCATGAGTGGAGATTTAACTTGGGTTCTGATCATAATGATATATGGTCGGGATCTTGGAAACTGTTCTGTCCCTTGGCTATGCCTGTTGTCAGCGACCTATCGATAATCAGAATGATACAACCACTATGGTTCCATGCGGAAAGTAGTTGGATGAGGAGAATTGATATGTAAAAAATTATAAAATATGAAAATGGACAAAGCAAAGAGAAACAAGATAGAATGGCAAAATTCCTAATAAACAACGGTATTAATAAAAGCAAGGGCAACTTAATGTAAATCTGCAGTTACGAATACTCCAATACAAACGGAATAAACGAGCAATGACAAGCCAGAATTGTGGAAGTGAATTAAAGAAACAAATTAAGTTTACAATTAGAGCAGGAAGGTAGAATATTTATAATTAGAGCAGGAAGGTAGGATATTTACAATTAGAGCAGGGAAGTAGGATACAAACGTAGATGTTGCCGCTAACATCCTTTAGGTTTTCGAGACGAGTGCACTAATCCCTTTTACTGCAATATTGGAAGGATCTTCCTGCTATAATTCCCTTGTTTTGCTTCTCGAATCACATTTTATAAAACG
>NC_090728.1:116118379-116121100 GCF_036898095.1 Palaemon carinicauda | reverse complement strand
TAATTTTGTTAACAGCAGATTACTTAAACGTTTAGGCTTAGTAATCAGATAATACAGTTCTTAACACTTTGTTTATTCAAAACAATTCAGACAATAAATGGTACCATACTAAGAGGGTTGAATTAATAATTCCGTACCAAGAGCTATTCAAACTAAAAAATAGTAAGACTCTTGGACAGTTTTATTAACACTTGAGTTGTTTAAACAGAATAGTACAATAGAAAAGAGGGATCAGTAGCCGAAGCTTAAACTTAACTTATGATCTATATTCCGAAGGACGTTATAGTTAACAAGTTGTCTGTCTAGAAGTGTCTCCACAATGCCAAACTATACTGCTGAGTCACGTGATACATCACTAAAACTCGTTCTCAAAATGCTCTGGTAATAATCGTCTTATTAAAGAACTTTACGTCTACAAAATGTCATATGATGTAAATAATAGTATTCCTATTCACTTACCAAATCACTTTCACAAACAAATTCCACTTACTAGAATATACATAATTTCTGAATCGAGACTCATTTTATATGATGTCACTCCCCTTCTAATATCCACGTATGCATTAATATTATTTGTAGAACCATCTACATTTCTTACATCAAAATATGTTTTTTTTCCCACGCCATACACAGGAGTAGATCTGTATGCGTCGTAGCAAATTCGTTCGAAATCACAATTCCATTACGTTATTGATACAGATATGAGTGATTAATTACATAAAAATAACTTCATGATAATGATAGTAATTATAAATATTACGATTACTACTCATATCACCTAATTTATCTTAAGCTCTTTAGACCTAGTTGAAAATCCTTCCCTCAAGAATTATTCCTATCAATATATTCATTAGGGGATTTAACATTATAAAAATGTTCCTTTTACGCTGAACAGTTCAAATACTGCAATTGGACTCACATGTCTATATGGCCGATGATGATGACCTTGACTACAAACTACAACTGAAACATTCTTGACAAGGTTGAATTCTTGAGCAATCTTGACTCAACCTCACTATGATATCCTTATCCGCAGTCAGGTTGCATCAAGAATACAAGTTGCCTTAGCAACGGCAGATGCACTTCCTTTGTTATATAGATCATTGGTAGAAAATTCTCCTTCGTTCCTGAAGATAGCATCATGAAAGACATGTGATAATTGAGCTTATACGTTGAGTCTTTTTGCAAGAACTAAGCGGGACGAAACACCCGGTTGCGTATTATTCCAACAAACTGGAAAAAAAAAAATCAAAGATTGAGAAGCAATAGTTTAGTTCAGTTTTAGCCTTGCAGCATTATTATTGTTATTAATTATTTTGTGTATTGAGTTGCTTTTACCAGTTAATAATTATTGTTTGTTCGTATGACAATAACTATCATTTTCAGAATCTCTTTGTTTACTTCTATAAAAATTTTACTTAATCTGTAATCACATCTGGATAAAGTACTTTCATCTTATCATAGCCTTCGTGGAAGTGATTCAAATTTAAAATGTTAAATTCAATTCCATATTACCTCAGCCAACGAAGTTGGAAGGAGGTTATGTTTAATGTTCCTGGCTACAATTTTAATCGTTGAGTAATGTAACTTGTAGGGATTAACTGTTATGTACGAAGCTGTGAATGATTAAATTTTGGAAGGTCAAGGTCATGGTCAAGGAAAATGTCAGTCACGTAATCATCCATACGTATGAACATCGATGTCAAAAAGACTTCAGACTTAGTTCATATTTGACTATAAAAATTCACGCCAATTAATTCATGTTAGGGCCAAAGGTTACAGTTAAGGTCGAGCAAAGGGTCGATAAATAACCTGCCAGTGCGGATGTCTGCACTCTACTGAGTGCCCTATTAGTAGTATTCTGTTTTTATAGACAATTCCTACTTTGTATTCCTCGGAAACAACAATTCATGTACTGACTCTCCTACCAAGATTATCCCGTATCAATTTTCCGGAATGTAACATGATGGTCACAATAGGAATTGCGATGGGAGGTATAGGCTCCAGTCTTTAGGAATTTTCATAAGAATATGTTTGTTTGTTTGTCAGAGAGAGAGAGAGAGAGAGAGAGAGAGAGAGAGAGAGAGAGAGAGAGAGAGAGAGAGAGAGAGAAGGTTCATGACGATCGATTCTAATCTAATCTCCATAAAAAGCACTAACCTCTCTCTCTCTCTCTCTCTCTCTCTCTCTCTCTCTCTCTCTCTCTCTCTCTCTCTCTCTCTCTCTCTCTCTCTCTCTCTCTCTAAGAAAAAAAAGTTCTTAACATTTAGTGTAAACTTTTCCCATAAATACGGCTTGTGAAATATATTCTTTACGTAGTGGATTTTTGGTGCTATAATTTCAATGCTGGAGAGAGCTAAAGTAAACATATATCAATATTCATATTTTATACGTTGCTAAGCTCTTCTTTGTAGTATACCTAAACCACACCTTTAACAATTAGTGTTGATGCTCATTATCTAAAGTTGAATTAAAGCGAATAGAAACCTTTTTTAAGTACTCACCACTCAAATAATCATACCTGATGGATAATTACACAAACGTTATCATATATAAATAGTGTACGTGACCCGTCAAAATGACGGCTAAATATTGAGATAATATGTATACACAGGCACACGCATCACTCTCTTACAAGGATACTCCCTTCCCCTTCGTCATCATCATCTCCTCCTACGCCTATGGACGCAAAGGGCCTCGGTTAAATTTCGCCAGTTGTCT
>NC_090728.1:116105879-116110879 GCF_036898095.1 Palaemon carinicauda | reverse complement strand
TTACTAAAGCACCGGAATCTAATAAAAGCGTGATAAATAAAGCAACATACAATGGCATTTCGCTTTGCTCGTGACCATTATTGTAAGTTTCTCTTTGTTGAAAGACAAGTTGGTTGGCCTTGTCGGTGCTGTCATTCATCGATGATAGAAGATACCCATGACAACTGAGGTCCCCCAATTTCCTGTCCAAATTAGATGCCACCGTCAAAGAAGACTGCTGGCATTTCATTGCATTCGCGATCCTGGGAAGCAGATTCCAAAAATAAAGCATTGTACTTATATACTTATAATTTCAAAAACCTTTACCTTCTATATCAAAGTTAAATTTCAGCCAAAAATTTCCCATTTTTTTTTTTTTTTTTTTTTTTTTTTTATCTTTGCCGTGTGTAAGAAACCTTTTGTTACGTAAACACTCAAAGTTTAACAATAAAATTTCCCTCGTTAATATCAACAGTCAAGATGGAGAGGACTTTCACTCTGAAATATTCTACTTAAGAATTTTTACCTCCATTTTATTAATAACCTTTGGTATAAAGCACCAAACCTCAAGTTAAAGCATCAATTCCCTCTGTACCGGGACACCAATATTAGAGATTAAAAACCTCAACATATTTTTAAAAGTAGAAAAACAGTCTAAAGAATGAATAACTCTCACAAGTCCATAACTCTGAAAAATGTAAGCAAGAATTGACCATTCATTTATGTTAGTTGACAACACTTAAAAAAATCCGCTCTTTTGTACTCTTTCTGGGCTTACATACATTGATGACCTGAACGGTGTATTCAGTACAAGTTTAAATTCTTTGGTTTTCTATGATTTCTAAATCTGGCTTTTTACTACCTACTTGCATCAAAATCGAAATTTTTTTTTTTTTTTTTATCTGGAACAACGTTCAAACATTGCCAAAGTACTTAACACAATTCTGTCGACTGCCTCCTGCTCCTTCATGTTTAATTTTAAAGATTCATTTGCTGTCCAGTTTCCAACCACTCTTTTCATGATAAAAAAAGAAGATGCGCTCTATTCATCGCTAAAAAACTTCAGAATTACTCCAAACCTACTACCGAGGTGTAACAACATATAAATTTCCCAACACCAGAGGCGTCACAATATAACTTAAATCCGAGGAGTCACAATATAGCGGCAAATTTCCTATGAGGCGTCGCAATATATTGATAAGATTGCCTACATCCGAGGCTTCGCAATGTGATAAATTGCCTACATCTGATGCGTCACCATATAGTAATTAACTGCCTACATCTTAGGCGTCACCATATTGTAATAAACTGCCTACATCTGAGGAGTCACAATATAGTGCTAAACTGCCTACATCTGAGGCGTCACAATATAGTGCTAAACTGCCTACATCTGAGGCATCACAATATAGTGCTAAGCTGCTACAGTACATCTGAGGCATCACAATATAGTGATAAACTGCCTACATCTTAGGCGTCACAATATAGTGATAAACAGCCTACACCTTAGGCGTCACAATATAGTGATAAACTGCCTACATCTTAGGCCTCACAATATAGTGATAAACTGCCTACATCTTAGGCATCACAATGAAGTAATAGGTTAAATAAGTCTGATGCAGGTATATAGTTAAAGTAACGACCAAAATAAAAAGAATGAATTTCTGCGTCAAAACGTGATCTCAAGTAGAACATCTGATATTTCTCCATTAAGTTCCCAACTAGCTTTGCTCAATATGTAAAAATACCGAAATACTTTACCGTTTTCATTTTAACAATACCTCTCACGACAAATTTCGTGGAAATTATGTAACAGACAATTCTGTCCAAAAGATATTCGTTAAAATAACGTTTTTGTTAATTCAGAAGGTTTGGCATCTAAACAAGGTCTTTAACGACATAGTTTATCCTAATACTGTAGTTACGAAATTTGCCTTCAGTATTCGTCCACTGTAAACCTTTCCAAATATAATTTAGAGTCTGAAAACCAATTATACTTTCTTGTAAATGAATCAAATCAAATCTTGAAGCTTTTGAAGTAAATAGCTAGCATCCAATGGCCCTTCAAAACAACCATCCGCAGCTATGCCATCATCTAAAAATACTTCAATCTTCACTTCCTTAGATCTCCAATATCTAACAGACTTAAGAACTTTAGTAAAGATGTACCGCCGCTTTCAAAAATATCTAAAGATAATCCATTATAAATACTTTTTAAATTTTTCCCCAATGAGAAAGATATTGGCAACGTTTTAATAGATTTCTATGCGGTAAGCAGACTGTAGACTGATTAAATCCTTAAAAAGTTTGTAATAAAAGACCAGCCTTTGCTTACCATTTCCATTCTTGGTCACCGTCAAATGAATTATTTTTAGTTTTTCTGATACCAGTGTCGCCCATTATCTTTTAATAAATTCTGATTCGTTCCTTTCTGACCTATTGTTACCCAATCCAACAACCACAGTGACGGTTTTTAAATGGAATTTTGTGATTGCCCTTTTAGACGTCAATGACTATCTTACCGGACCCAATCTAATTTTGTTCAATGTATTATGAATAACAACAACCAACAGGCGATGAAAAACAGTAAAATAAAATAAACACAATGCTCCAATTTCCTTGTACCAACTGCTAAGTATACAAAATAAAAACAGCTATATTTTCACTTATCTTTTCGACGTCTTTCTTGGTATATTCCCGGCTCCAATATCAATTTTCGGCCTTTATTGAGCTCTAGACCTCTTCCATCAAAGTTGATATGAATCCACAGACTTTCCCTCGATCTTTAACTAACTTGACACTTTCGGCGATGCTGCTCTTTGCGTACTAACTCGTTTCTGCAGCAGTTTTAGATGTTCCTTATCCTCCAAGTTGATAAACAATCGCATCTAATGCTAACATTTTCGTATCAGTTTCCTCAAAATAACGTGATGCTCATTCAAATGGTTTTCCATCATACTTTAACGAGGTGCGGATACTTGTTGAATATTCTGCTGGAAATCGGATAATAAATTGTCCATCACTTCTTGAAACGGTTTCAGCATTCTGATTGCTAGCGTGAAAACACTATTCACATCTGAAGCTGTATTTGACCCTGCCTGGCGTCCTGGCTAATAAATTCGACTTGCTCGGGCTAGCGTGCGCTAGAAAGTGACCACTTGCTAAATACCTCTTCAAACATCGAATACGTTTCACCCAACACTAAATTCTCATTGGCCACTGCCTACATAACAACTGAACTTAAGTAACAAGACACTTAAGATCTGCTTACATGTCGTTAGGACAATTATTTTTCGCTATACTTCATAACGCGAAAAAATTCTATTTCGTAGGGTTTCCTTTTTACATATCATTGCCAGAGGCATACAATACAGGGAAGTACAGAAAGATCTGAACAAATGTACTTTTGCCTCATCATTGCACATATGAAAGCTCCTTAGCAACATATTGCCTCGCAAGCATTGCCCTCGATAGAGTGATGCAATATGGTCATCGTCCTTTAGATTGTCATTATTATTCATGCCTAGATATTTACATGACTTAACGACTTCCAACCTGACGTCATTAATATAGAGTGACGGTTCACTAAATGACATAAAATTCCAGGGCTTTATAACAAGAACTTTGGTCTTGTCAGGATTGGCTTCAAGATAATGGTATTTCAAATATTCCATAGTTTTATCTATGAGTATTTGCAACGCTTTTAAAGATGGGGCTAAAAGTATTATATCATCTGCATAAAAGATATGATTCACCTTAACCTCTCCCACTGTGCAACCACCTTCCCTGCTGAGGACCTTTGTACTTAAGTCATCCACATATACGGCAAACAGAAGTGCTGATAGGACACTACCCTGTCTAATACCACAACTGGGTTTAAAAGGAGAGGAAAGACTATTGCCCCACATTACTCTAAAGTCCTGAGTTTTGTACCAGTACTGTAGCAGTGCTATAATGTAAAATGGCACATGTCTTCTCTTTAAAATTTGAAATAATCTTTCATGACACACTTTATCGAAAGCCTTGGACATATCCATTGCGCATACAAAAACTGGAGTGTTTTTTTACCTATAAAACTGGCATGTTTGTTTAAAAAGAAAAAGGGCCATATCAGTGCTGTGTTTAGTTTTATAAGCAAATTGATTATCGGAAGTTGTTAACAAGTATTTGCATCTTTGTAGGATGATGCATTCAAATAGCTTAGAAATAATAGAGGCAAGGGCTATTGGACGATAGTTATTCCTATCAGAGAGAGACTTATGGTGATCTTTAACTAAATTCAGAATTTTTATTTCAGTCAGATTTTTTGATACGAAGTGATGTCTGCACAAACAAGTGAACAAAAGTGACAGATGCACATACAGAGTTGGATGGGCATATCGTAAGTGATTCCCTGTGATTCCATCCAGGCCCGGGGCACTATTTAACGAAAGGGATTTTAAAGCATCTTGGACGTCTTTAACGGAAACAATTGGTATGGTGCTTTCTTCATCTTCATTTTCCATCGATAAAGACATTTTTGGATGGTTCGTGCCTTCCATAATATGAGCATAATGATTCTTCCAACCTTCTGCAATGTTTGACTCTCCCCTTATTCCATCAATACTAACCGGTAGTTTGGTAGTTTTCTTTCTTATTTTGTTTATTGTTTTCTAAGGATTTCTCCTGCTCATATCTCTAGCGATTTTTTCCTTTGTTGTTTTGTTTACCATCCTCTTGCAGACTTTGAGTGCCTTTTTAAAATTTCGTTTAGACAGGACCATCTCATCGTATTGCACACCCGATCTCGGCATTCCCATTTCCTTCCATAATAAATACTTTTGTCTGGCTGTAACGTGGTGTAATTTGACGTTTTCATTCCAGCCTGGTATTCCATGACTTTTATGTACCTTTCCGGTATTTTTTGTATCCCCACTCTTAATCAATGCCTCAACAAGATCGACAGCAAAATTTTCAATTAGGAATACATGGTTTCTGTCTCTGCATCCCCTTGTTCTACAGACAATTGCCTCAACTGGAAGCTC
>NC_090728.1:116089095-116091595 GCF_036898095.1 Palaemon carinicauda | reverse complement strand
AAATTTACAGCGTAATAAAAACATATGGAATTTAAATAATCTTATCTATAAATAATTTCAGATCATCTTCAGTATTATTTTCACACAACATTACTCAACAGAGACATATGTTAAAGGTTTGAAAATTCTAAGTTCTAAAAACACCAATATATAAAAAAAGAAATTACAGCATAATATTTTACTCGCCTCAGGAAATTCATTTAACCACAAAGGATTCTGTAAGCTGAAGGTCCTAATTCCGAGGCCAAATAATTAGATGTAAACCCTCGGCGTGTTCTCTCCATTGAGGCTAGATGATGGCAGTAAGTCAAATTTAACTAGGAATATTCCAAAACAGAAATATTTAGATAATTTTACAACTTCTTATAGCCAACCCTATGAAAATCATCTAAAAATATAGATTTTATTCTAATCTTCTGATGTAACTTTAAGAAGCTTTAGAAAAAATTAAAACTTTTAAAAGTTTGGAAAGAAAATTATAAAACACCTGAATTATCCTAAGTGCTTAAAATGACAGGTTGCTATTCTTTATGTCATAAAATCGTCCTGAAAAACAGAGAATTTGTTTTCTGTGTGGGCCATTTCCGGTTATAGCTGGTCGGCATAAGCTTAAGAATAATTGATGTGAAACCCTAGTTGAATATTCTATTTCTTCCTCTTTAATGCAAGGAAGCAACAAGACATTAAAGAAAGTTTTAAGTATTCCATGGTTTGTTGTTAACATTACTATAATCTTTTAAAGATATGCATCCATTACTTACAGAATGATAACAGAACATATGGCTAGAAGTAGACTCTAATCTAACACTACTACTAATAAAACCTTGGTTCAATGTTTTACTGTATCTTACACCAGTTATGAATTTTGAAAATTCACTCTTCAGATACCGATTAAACCTGGATAATTATAATTGGAAGGAAAATCCTATAAATCGATTAGCATACAATATCAATATCAATGACAGTAAAGAGCATGATTAGGAACATAAGTTTAAACAAAATTTCTTGGAAGATATAATAGAGGAAGCAATTAAAAGCAGCGAAAAAACACCAATTATGAATAAGTATAAAACTGAAATTCATTTTCAAAAATCATTGAAGAAAATATCTATGGTGTTCACAATACATCGAGATAATTCTAAATGGAATGTAGCTTGAATTTCTGAATGTGGAATATAGGCCTTACAAGCAGTCTCAATGCTGCTTAAAGGATATGCCCTTTGTGTATGGGAGTATTTTTAGGGTATACCTATGTCAATGACTTCTCGAATTATTAGGTGGACCATTTTCGTTGTATTTTTACTACCCCACCCCGCTCTCTCTCTCTCTCTCTCTCTCTCTCTCTCTCTCTCTCTCTCTCTCCCTCTCTCTCTCTCTCTCTCTCTCTCTCTCAAATGCGGATGATATTAAGAAAAGGCCAACTTTTGGCCCCTTAGTCAAGGTACTTTGAATTGCAGAGGGAAAAATTATTTGGTATTGTTTTGTGACTTGCAAAACTAAGTGGAGACAGGAAAATGGAAGTTCACGTATTTTGTAGAGGATGAATAAGAGTACAACAGAATAGAATGGCAAATGGTACTGAATAATTTACGAATTTCGAGGAAGATGAAAATGAGGAACTAATTTGGCAATAAGTGCGTTTGAATAATTACTTGTGTGATTTGTACGTTTTAGACTTTAGTTATCTATAGCTGTTCAAAATTTTAATGTTGATAGAAACATAACTTTCATTTCCAGGTAATTATTTAAAGAAAGAAAATAGAACCTACAAAACGAGATGAACCAAAGCAATGGAAATGATATACTTCAACTGACCAGACGACCTTTGAATTTCACTTGTAATTCAAGACAAACAATTTCTTTAATCTTCCATCTCGGTTATGAGTGGCAAAGGTCGGGGATAGGGAAATATATACAGTATATATATATATATATATATATATATATATATATATATATATATATATATATATATATATATATATATATATATATGTATGTATGTATGTATATATACACACATACACACACACACACACACATATATATATATATATATATATATATATATATATATATATATATATATATATATATATGTATATTCATATATAAATAAATATATATATATATATATATATATATATATATATATATATATATATCTATATATATGATAAGCGACATAGTTCCTCATTTTATCCTAGCTAGGAGCTGGGAAAACCAGACAATGGCTGCTGATGACTTAGTAATTAGACATATAAGGCTCCCTAAATTCCCCGTCCTAATATCTCAAGGACGCTGAGTATACAGGCACTATTGGAAACTATCGGATTTGATTTGGGTTCGAAATCCCGATGTAAAGTCAGGGATCTTTCCAGTTACTCCTTAAAAATCAGTAGCCAATAGGATTTAATGACAATAATTATTCAGTTAACGAGATCAATGGTCAAATAATTCAATTAGCAACCTTAGGTGTTCCATAAAGAACATCACAATT